>NC_084999.1:19776256-19788756 GCF_963854185.1 Sardina pilchardus
TCTCTGAGTGTGTGTGGAGAGTGGTCTGGAGAATGTGTTGTGTGTATTTTCGTCCGCTTTGTGTGGGATTTAATTTTTTCCTTCCTTCTTCGAGCACTTTTTCTTTGCCCATCGTGTTACATGTTCCAAGCCACGAAGGCCTCTGCCAAGGACGCTGAGAAGCATGTGGGGTCAGCGAGGGTCCTTCTGCTCGGAGGTCTGCAGCCCCTTTATCAGTCGCCTGTGGTGACTTATGAGCCGTGGTGACTTATGAGGCGTCTGTCTCTCCCCCAGCGCTGCTCCTTAAAAGGCCCAAATAGAGAGTCCAAGCAGGCGCCTGCACTAATCAGGAAGTGGCTTTGTTGAGCCAAAATAAAATAAATAATGAAAAAAAAAACACGACAACAGCGAGTACTCACTCTTCGTCCAAACACGGCCGATGGGCTTGTAGTGGTTTTATAAGTGCTGTTGTTGTAGTGCGCTGTTAGCGCCGTGTTAGCATGCCAGGTCTGGGCATGATGTGTACACAAAGCCTTGCGCTAAACTCTTGAGCCCAGCCATAGATCATGTGAGCTGGAGCGCTACCGTGTTTATCAGCGCTAAGCTCCTCTAAGTGTGGCGGGGTAATGAGACGGTTTGGGATGAAGCCGCGTCTGTTCCACTGAACTGCGTTCGCCATGCAGATTTAGTCGAGAAGGAAGATAGTCCAACGAGCCCGTACCGCGGGCAAGTCTGTGTCTTTTGAGGCCCTGCGGCACGTTAATGGATATTGGTCGTTGAGCGCTCTCCCCGTGTGCACCTGAATTATTGGGATGCTGGGGTTAGTTCATCAAAGGAGTGTCATGGCAACCGCATCGCCGTCGGTTCCCTTGGGTGCAGCGCTCACGTGCAGGCTCAGCTGACGGGGGGGTGGGGAGAGGGTGGTGTCAGGCAGAGGTCCAGCTTTACCCTGCATGCACTCTGCCAGCCTCCCTCCCTCCCTCTGAACCCCATTTCCACATTTACTGCATTAAAAGAGGTCTTTTTGGCCCCTGTTCAGTTTCAGAGACATATTTCCCAATCTCAAATGTATTTCTTTAAGTATGCATATGTGTGTGTGTGTGTGTGTGTGTGTGTGTGTGTGTGTGTGTGTGTGTCTGTGTGTGATACTGCAACATAAAGTTGACTTAAGCCACTGCAAATTAAAACAAAAACTACAAAAAAGGTGACTTCACCAGGAAGGAAACGATGTCAATTGAAATCCCACTGATAGATGCGACTTTAGCCTACAGCCAGACCTTGTGCAAATGAGGAATCGAGACTTTAACTCCTACTACCCTTGTCTCTGTATTGAGTGACTAAGCCCCATAGACCTTCATTGCTGTTGTCTACCCACAGCTGTTCTGCAAAAGCCAAAGATGTTCTTCCTCTTTTGGGTCTTGTTCCAGAACGCCCAAATAGACTCTGTTCCCCTTCTGGCGTCTGCTGGAGACCACTCTTCATGGGGAGCGGCTATGAGTAATATAGGCTGCTATTTTAACAGCCTAAGTGGGTAGAGACTCAACATCCATTTTTTTTTTTTTTTTTTGTATTTCTCTTTTTTTTCGTGCATGTCAAAATCCCCCCGGATCAGTAAAAGCAATAAGACATGTAGACGGCGTTGGCGAAGACTTGAGGCAGAGACGAGGTGTTGTGGCAGAAGAGGGTGACGGAGAGAGAGGGAGAGGGAGGGAAGGAGGGAGGGATTGCAGGAAGAGCTTCTGATCGATGGCACATGCTCGCTGGCTCGCGCTTCTGTTTGGGTCGGTGCCTGGCTGGCTCTTATTATTGCCAGATGTCTTTCTCTCTCTCTCTCTCTCTCTCTCTCTCTCTCTCTCTCTCTCTCTCTCTCTCTCTCTCTCTCTCTTTTTGTCTCCCACTCACTCCCCCTCCATCCTTCTATCCCTTGCTATTCATGTATGTAGGCCCCTTAATGTATCCACCCGCCACCTTTCTCCTCCACCAGTTCTGGTGATGTCCATAGGGGTCAGTGAGAGGGGTGTGTGCACTCTCAGCGTGGGGTTAATTGTCTCCTGATCTGGGACCTGTCTCACTTCCTCCTGCACTCCGGATCAGAAGGGTCAGTAGCGCCAGTGGAGCTGGCAGTCGACCCAGCACCTGCACCCCCCCCCCCCAATCCATCACCCCACCCGACCTCCAGTGCACTCTCGACTCACGTGCACCACCTCTCTCTATCTCTCATTCTCATTCTCTCTCTCTCTCTCCATCTCTCTCTCTTACTCTCTCTCTCTTCCTTTCCCCCTATCTTTTATCCTTTCTCTCTTTCACTATCCCTCTATTTCTTATTCTCTCTCTCTCTCTATCTCTCATTCCTATTCTCTTTCTTCCTCCCTCTCCCCCTCTATCTCTTTCTCTCTCTCTCTTCCCCTATTCTTTCTCTCTTTCACTCTCCCTCTATCTCTTATTCTCTCTCTCTCTCTCTCTCTCTCTCTCTCATTCTCATAGCGATGTATGGAATATAGGTTGGCTGGTTGGCCATCTGTATTTGGGTTAGCTGCCTGTGTGTGAGTCTCTCTGTGTGAGGCTGCACATACCCCCTCCCTCATGGCCGTGCTGGGTTTCTGGGTCTCGGGCCCTTTCTGACAACAACATAATCAGATGGAGGCCGTCCCGTGGGGCCCACATGTTTCTTCTAGGACGCTGTGCTTTTCCTGACCAGACTGCTTGTCTGAAGGATGTTGATGCTTTGCAGGTCTGGCAAGGATCATGGCTGTGTGTGTGCGTGTGTGTGTGTGTGTGTGTGTGTGTGGAGGGGAGGGGGGTGTAAGCAGAGATATTTCTTAAGCTCCATTAGATTTTGTTTAGACACCTATGGGATACGAACACCAGTGCTGGTTTTGCCCACTCAATCACCCGATCAGAAGCACACTTCTCTCTTTCAACCCGGCTCTGCAAACAGGTGCCTCTGTGTGTCACTTCGAGGAAAGACACCACAGGCATACCTCTGTGCGTGATCTTCTCCATAGTGTGTGTGCACGTGTGTGTGTGTGTGTGTGTGTGTGTGTGTGTGTGTGTGAGTGTGTGTGTGCGTTCCAGACAGTCTGTCTCTCCTGTCGTCTTTTGTTATGTTTCAGAGGCGTCTTACGACAGCGACCGGGGGTCCGTCATGGGTAAGGGGTTGCGCAACACAACGGTTCCTGTTTAATACTCGGTGTCTTTTTGATTTATAAGCGATTATTAATTCTGGAACTATTTCTTGTGTTGCTTAACCCTTGAATCTTATCATCCTTGGTATTTATTGTCAGTCATTGGAATGAAGACACACTGTTGCCTGTGTAACGGTGAATGTTGAGAATGTTGGATGTTGTACAATAGTTACATTTGTAAACATCATTAATTCTCAACATATTTTTTAAATCATTCATGTCATTTTCACCACCATAGAATGGTGACAGCAATATGGGGAAATAGGCAGGAAATGATAGAATGATGGCTCAGTACCCTTTGTCAAGGGATTACCTGTATACAGTACAGTATGTAAGCTGGTTAGCTGATTTGACATAAAAACATGTAAAAGTAATAACTGTAGTTTAAATACGAAGTGTCTTGATCAGACACGTGAGAGGTTGGTGGAGCGAATGTTTTTGTGTAGGCAATCTGAACTATACGTGACCCATTATTTGCAGAGCTAATTAGTTGTTGGCCCCGTGTCGTAGTCTTTTATTGAGAGATCTGCTGATGAACAACACGAACTAATGAACTAACGCGTTATTTTTGGGCTGGAATGGACTGACTGACTGGTGGAGGAACCCTGCAATTAGTTTGTTGTTTGAGACCAGTGTGGCTTTGGGGAACAGAATTTACTTGTGATTCAGACCTGTGCTGCAACATATGGTGGGCGGACTGGCTTTGTGTCCGCATCAAAAAACAAGTGGCGTCACGTGGCGGAATGTGTTGCTTTTTTGTTTCGGACATTTCGGGCGACACGTGTGCGATACGTCCCCACGTGCTGACGGCGACAACGACAGCGACGGCCCCGGCGAGCGCTTCTCTCGTGTTCCGCTGATGGACGAAGGCTCACGCCGAAAACATGACTGGAACGCAACCACTTTTAAGCAGAGCTCCACTTGGGAGGGAGAGACTGCCAAAAATATTATCAAAGTTTATCCATGAATCAGTGCCGAAGGGCTTTTCATTAAAAAACAAAGCTTCGCCCAAGGTTCGTCCAAACAGTTATCGCCTCTCCACTGCCCTTATGGAGGAGCTGTTTGGCTCTAGTGCTCCTCCAACACTTCATGTTGTTTACTAAAGCGACTTGGGCTGGTGGATCGATTTGGACCTGGTTGTTGTTGTTCTGTGGCCTAGTGAAGAAAGCACAGTGAGGAAATTAACTTGTTTTCACAAACACATACACAAGCATCATTTGCTCATCAACAAATCAAACAGTGCTCATGTTTACTAAACGGTCCCCGTCAAATTTGTATCATATTCTCACAGCAAATACATTCTTTTAGACTTACTTTCTTGTTGTGCTTCATTCTATCTGAACTTCCACTGTAAATCATTGAGCAGCATTAGCTTAGCATAGCGTAGCAAAGCATGGCATGGCAGCAACATAGAGCAGCAGAATGTTGGCTTTGTTGATATCGAAAGGTTTTCTGCTCCCAGCAACCTCCAGCATGCATAATGCATCTTGAACTTTCTTACTATTTCGTCCTGCTTTCAGCTTGCAATAATTAGTTTCCACAAATGTAAATGCCCTCGTTTTCCCTCTTGTCTTTGGGTCCTCTGATAGTGTGTGTGTGTGTGTGTATGGGGGGGTTAAACTCATGTGTATGGCAGGTGGCGGCGTAGCGTGACCTCACTGAGAGGCATGTGATGCGAGGATGGAGATCACTGAAGCATACCATAGCAGCCACACACACACACACACACACACACACACACACACACACACACACACACACACACACACAGTCACACACACACAGTCACACACACACACACACACACACATACACACAGACACACACACACACACACACACACACACACACACACACACACACACACACACACACACACACACACACACACACACAGTATGGTCCCATCAGCCATTTTAAAGGAGACAATCTGGAGCAGAGCTCAACACAGCTCTCCACAAATGGGTGGCGCATGCTTTGCACTGTCTCACAGTGTTGTATTGTACTTTGTTTTTCTTATGTGCTGTTTTTTAAAAATATATATTCATGTTCAAAATTGCAAATAATTATCATTTGGCAGTGCATTATGCTGCTTTTGTGAAGACCCCGCGCATCTAATCTAGTCTAATTTGCTGCGTTTTTAGGTCAGGTACTCTCAGGGTTTTGAAATGAGTACTTCTACTTCTCACAAGGCCGTCGCTAACGTCATTGTGATCATCAGTATCACAATGGACAATAACAAAGCTTAGAAAATGGGTCAGTTGTCCTATATCTAAAGTGTCCAAACGTTCAAGTAGACCTTGAAACTCATGTAATCAGGTAAATCTCTCCACCTCTCTCTACCTCTCTCTACCTTCAAACTGACCCTGGCCCCATGTCCCTTGTCTGAGTGGACGCCAGACTGGACAGAGTCGTAGTGCTGGGATGAAAAGCATCTGTCTCATCCGTCTTCTTTTGCAGTAGTTACAGTGCATGAAAATGCACTGTACTGTTATTCCAAGTCTTCTTATTATTATTATTACAGTGCATGAAAATGCACTGTACTGTTCTTCCTAGTCTTCAACTTCTTCATCTTCTTATTATTCTTCTTCTAACGCACGCAATTCAGCTTGAACCGTTTAATGTAGAAACTTCATTCAAACTGTGTTACGTAGATCTTACTTACGCGATGTGGGCTTTGTATATATCAACTTTGTAACTTTTATACTTTTTAAACTATTAGTTAAAAACTATTACAATTTCCCCCATAGACTTAACATTGCTCATTATGACATCACGGCAGCAATTAGAATCTTAGGCCAGGTGGCCGGCCACCTGGGCACCAACTGTCAGTTTCTCTGGCTTTAGCATACAGTCTCTCAGAAGACTACATATCCTGTCTGTTTCCTCTGTCCACAACTGTTTCAAAATAAAAGTCCTCACTGCAATAATACACTATTAAATCATTTAACCATTGAAACTACTCAACTATTGAACTGTTCAACCATTCCAACTGTCAGTTATCATCCACTATGCCTCCAGTCAACTACATGAAACCTCCATGTACCTAGCAACCAACATAGCAACGATTAAAATTAAGTGTTTATGACCGTTTCCATAGCAACCAACATGATTATACTGCAGTAACTTCTTGTTTCCTGATAGTGGCCACCATGGATACCCTAGCAACAAATGTTTCAAAATAAAAGTCCTCACTGCAATAATACACTATTAAATCATTTAACCATTTAAACTACTCAACTATTGAACTGTTCAACCATTCCAACTGTCAGTTATCATCCACTATGCCTCCAGTCAACTACATGAAACCTCCATGTACCTAGCAACCAACATAGCAACCATTAAAATTAAGCCTTTATGACCGTTTCCATAGCAACCAACATGATTATACTGCAGTAACTTCTTGTTTCCTGATAGTGGCCACCATGGATACCCTAGCAACAAATGTTTCAAAATAAAAGTCCTCACTAGCAAGTTCGCTAGTTAGCATGGTTAGCATTGTTAGCATAGTTAGCATTTTTAGCATAACTGCAAAAAATCATCAACTAAGTTAGCTAATCAACCTGGTTAGCATTGTTAGCAAACTTAGCATTGTTAGCATAGTTAGCATTTTTAGCATTACTGCTAGAAATCATTGGTTAAGTTAGCTAATCAACCTGGTTAGCATTGTTAGTAAAGTTAGCATTGCTAGCATAATTAGCATTTTTAGCGTAACTGCTAGAAATCATTAGCTAAGTTAGCTAATCAACATTTAACATGAATAGAATTAACATGAATTAGCTCAGTTAGAACTGGAATGTTTCATCTTTAAACAGTCTACCTTCACACTATCAACTCTCTGTAAACTATGCAACCACCATGTTTACCTTAGCTACACCTTAGTAACCATATCTACATTATCTATCTATTTCTGCATTTTCATGCACTGGTAATTCCTTGGAATTGCATTTCTAGTTAAACTTCTTCTTCTAACGCTCGCAATTCAGCTTCAACCGTTTAACGTAGAAACTTCATTCAAACTTTGTTGCGTAGGTCTTGCTTATGCCATATGTGCTTTGTATTTTTCAACTTTGTAACTTTTATACTTTTTAAACTATTAGTTAAAAACTATCACCATTTCCCCCATAGACTTAACATTGCTCATTATGACATCACGGCAGCAATTAGAATGTTACCCCAGCTGGTCAGCCACCTGGGCACCAACTGTCAGTTTCTCTCAGGCTCCTCTCTGAAGACTACATATTCTGTTCCCCTGTATCCTCTGCGCACAACAGTATCAAAATAAGTCCTCCTAATTCCATCCAACTTTATATCCATTCATCTTCTTCAAACCATTCACTCATCCACCCATTCTAAACAGTCTGCCTATCAACAACATCAATTAGACGCTCTACATTGAACTTTTAAACAATCTACTCTGTCTCAGGCTGGCTCTCTTAAGACTAGCCAGTTAAATTGATTACACCTGTATCTGTATCCACTACTCTCAGTAGAGAGCTGTGTCTCTCCATTCTACAAGAATATAAGGCACATTCCATCCAACATTCTATCCATTCATCTTCTTCAGACCATTCACTCATCCACCCATTAAACTGTCTATCAACATCTATTAAACAATCTGTCTATCAACATCCATTAAACTCTCTGTCTATCAACATTTATTAGACTATCTACATTCAACTTTTAAATTATTTACTGTCTCAGGCTTTAAGAGTACACGCTGGCTCTCTTAAGACTAGCCAGTTAAATTGATTACACCTGTGTCAACTACTCTCAGAGAGCTGTATCAGTGTCTCTCTTAACAAGAATATAAGGCACATTCCATCCAACCTTCTATCCATTCATCTTCTTCAGACCATTCACTCATCCACCCATTAAACTGTCAATCAATATCTATTAAACAATCTGCCTATCAACATCCATTAAACATTCTGTCTATCAACATTAATTAGACTATATACAACTTTTAAAGTATTTACTGTGGGTCCCTCTCAAGCAGTGTTTATATGTCCTCCCTCGCTCCTCGATCCTCAATGATCTACATAAAGAAAGATAGAAGAAGGGCTAGACTATCCCATTGTTGCCGCTCCATCATTCTTTATGTAGATCAGTGAGGAGCGAGAGAGGACGCGTAAACGCTATATATGAGAGGCACCTTCTGTCTCAGGCTTTAAGCATACAATCTCATTAAGACTACAGATCCTGTTTCACTACTTCCTCTGTCCACAACTGTTTCAAAATAAAGGTCCTCACTGCAATAATACACTATTAAATCATTTAACCACTGAAACTACTCAACTATTGAACTGTTCAACCATTCCAACTGTCAGTTATCATCCACTATGCCTCCAGTCAACTACATGAAACCTCCATGTACCTAGCAACCAACATAGCAACCATTAAAATTAAGTGTTTATGACCGTTTCCATAGCAACCAACATGATTATACTGCAGTAACTTCTTGTTTCCTGATAGTGGCCACCATGGATACCCTAGCAACAAATGTTTCAAAATAAAAGTCCTCACTAGCAAGTTAGCTAGTTAGCATGGTTAGCATAGTTAGCATTGTTAGCATTTTTAGCATAACTGCAAAAAATCATAAACTAAGTAAGCTAATCAACCTGGTTAGCATTGTTAGCAAATTTAGCATTGTTAGCATAGTTAGCATTTTTAGCATTACTGCTAGGAATCATCGGTTAAGTTAGCTAATCAACCTGGTTAGCATTTTTAGTAAAGTTAGCATTGCTAGCATAATAAGCATTTTTAGCGTAACTGCTAGAAATCATTAGCTAAGTTAGCTAATCAACATTTTAACATGAATAGAAATCATTAGTTAAGTTAGAACTGGAACGTTTCATCTTTAAACTGTCTACCTTCACACTATCAACTCTCTGTAAACTATGCAACCACCATGTCTACCCTAGCTACACCTTAGTAACCATATCTACATTATCTATCTATTTTTGCATTTTCATGCACTGGTAATTCCTTGGAATTGCATTTCTAGTTTACTTTTTAAGAGTGTGTGTGCGTGTGTGTGTGTGTGTGTGTGTGTAGAGGGGAATGAGGGGTGGGTGGAGGTGGTTTTGTGGGGGGTGTTGGAGTGTGTGAGAGAGAAAAAGCAGCCCCCATAGGTGGCTAAAAGCGTGCGCGGGCAAATTGCTATTGACAGGTCTGTAGAGATGGGCTGCGCAGCTGAGCCTGAACTCTCCTTCTTAAGTTTGTTTTTTTTTTTCTTCTCAGGCATAGGGAAGTGGGTGAGAAAGGACTAGGGAGTGGTGGTGGTGGTGGTGGTGTGTGTGTGTGTGTGTGTGTGTGTGTGTGTATGGGGTGCAGAGTGCTTTTAAGTGCCGAGCACCGTAATTGCCATCTTTGCGTGCCCATTCTGCCAACATTTCTCCTCAGCGCGAGGGCCTTGGTGGTGGCGCCGGTGACAGGCCTGTCAAAACACTGCGGCTTATCCGGCTCCTGCTGCTGCTGCTCCCTCTCGGCACGGCGCTCCGTTCACTCCGGTATTTTAGAGGAGGCTCCGCCGACAGCTGGGGTCACTCTGCACAGACAGCTGGCTCACATCTGCATCTCTTTAGTTGTAAACGGAGGGACAACGTGACAGACATGTGTCTTTCATCAATAAGGGTGGATGGTCCTATCTCTTCTTGTATTGACAAGGAACACAGAGTCGAAGGAAAAGAAGTGTATTGATGTACTGAAGGAAGTAGATTGTTTTTTGCTCGTCAGATTGCTTCTCTGCAGAGACAGCAGGCTTGCGTCTGCATCTCTTTAGTTGTAAACTGAGATACCGTACAACGTGACAGACATGCGTTCTTCATCAATATATGGTGCCATTTCTTTTTGTATTAACAAGGAAAACAGAGTCGAAGGAAAATAAATGTATTGATGTACTGGAGGAAAATAGATTGATTTTGCTTTTCTGATTGTAGTGTTAAAGATGGCTTCATAATAGCCTCCTCTGGTTAGTCAGTGGATTGGTAGTTAGAAGCTGAGACCTTTAGAATCTTATAAACTTGTTTTTCTCTGAGTAAAGACGTACGTATTCACTCATCAAGACATTAATTGATTGTGGAGTAAACATTCTAGGTTGTTTGTTGACATATGTATGTATAAAATATGTGTTATTTTTTGGAATCTTAAGAATATACAGTGACATTTTATCACATATTTGAAATCTGGAGGAAAACCATTGTAGGTGTTGCAAGATTGGAAGCAAGGTGTTGCTAAAAGGAAAAATACTGGCCCCTGTTTTGAAGATGGAGGGGGCTGGTGAGGATGGGCTAGGGTTTGTGTGTGTGTGTGTGTGTGTGTGTGTGTGTTTGTGTGTGTGTGTTTGCAGCATGTGAACAGTGAGTGACCAACATGAAGCTGAGGGCTCAGTCTGTCCCAGTGGATTGTGTGTGTGTGTTTATTTGAGTCTGTGTATGTGTATGTATGTGTGTAGGGATGCTGACCTCTCCCCTAATGCCAAGTGAGTGTGTGTGTGTGTAGAGACTGTAACTCTTCACTTCATTGCACAGACACACACACACACACACACACACACACACACACACACACACACACACACACACACACACACACACACACACAACACAGTATCTCTGGGTAGAGCTTTCGCGCCTGGAGGACCATTTGAGGTGCTCATCAGCTGCGTCTCCACCGATTGGCTGAGCTGGAGCAGAGGGCCGCCCCCTTCCCCTCTCCCCCTCCCCCCCTGCCTCACTTGCAGGCGAGATGCGTTAGAAAAGACCGAGGCAGCCAGAGAGGAGGGAACAGAATCGCTGCAGCCACGAGACTGCACTCACACAGCGCATAGCCAGCACCGAAGGCAGACACACTCGGCTTACCCTCCAGGGGATCTAACACACTCTCACACACACACACACACGGACACACACACACACACACACTCAGAGATACCAGGATAAAAGGACTCGCAGTCTTCCTGGTCACTGACGAGCCTAGTGTGCCCAGATTGCTACTTTGCCCGGAGAAGTACGCAGCACGCGACCCAGAGTGCCACCATCACCACCACGTGCCTGTGCCAACCTCAAGAACTCAACTCAGAGCGGCCAGCCTAAGCTAAAGCACTCGCGCCAGAGGGGGACGTTCGGCCGTGTGACAGATAGAGAGAGAGAGAGAGAGGCCATCGCAGCTGAAAACAAGAGGGAAACGAGACCAAGCGCTCTGTTGCCGGGCACCGCACAGCCGAACGCGCTCAAAGCAGACGCGCTACAGAAGCAACAGAAGAAGTGAACAGAGAAAGACTGAGAGAGAGAGAGAGAGAGAGAAGCCGGAGGAAGAGAGAGTAGAGAGGAGAGAGCGTTTCGGAGGCGGTAGAGTCCGGCTGAGCTGAGGGGGCAGCGATGGGCAGACAGAGCCAGGATGCCTCGGCGGTAGCGGTCAGCGGGGGGCCCAACACCCGCATGCAGCGCTCGCAGAGCCGCTTGAGCCTGTCGGCCTCGTTCGAGGCGCTCGCCGTCTACTTCCCCTGCATGAACTCCTTCGATGAGGAGGACGAAGGTAAGACGAAGACGCCGAGTCCGCGCAAATGATGGATGCTCTGTGCGTGTCTGTGTGTGTGTGTGTGTGTGTGTGTGTGTGTGTGTGTGTGTGTGTGTGTGTGTGTGTGTGTGTGTGTGTGTGTGTGTGTATGAGAGAGTGAGAGAGAGAGAGAGAGAGAGAGAGAGAGAGAGAGAGAGCTACTGGGTAGAGTGGGGACCCCAGTGGGGTTGTGTGAGGTGCAAGGAGGACTCTGCACATTGGCAGCACTTCCATCTGCAGTCTTATGTTTCAGCCTCATGTCTCCCTGATTGGTGGGGGAGTCAGTATCATTTCCCAAAGGCTTCTGCCTGAATCATGGCTGTTGTTCCACTGTGTGGGGGGATGGTTGCGTGCTTTGTGGAGTATGCTGGGGGTCTTGTGTGCTTCCTTGGAGTGGAGGTTGTCATGGAAGCGCACATCCCAGGATGTCTGTCAATCAGGAAACTTTAATTGCATCCGGTCAAGATGTTGTGTGCTTGTGATTACTCTCCTATGCTTGAGCCCCACAGCATTTCTAATGCAGTTTGTTCAGGAGAGGGGAAAAAAAACACTAGTCTCTGTAATTGTGTTTGCAGGACTGCATGCTCAGAGAATCCATGCTTAATAGGACTGTTCCAAGGTCAGCATCCTTATTCGTATACGGGCGCATCGTGTGAGTGTAATCACATCACGGGTGCTGCGGAGGAGCTGTGAGTGTAACAGAAGAAGAGCGCGCTGTCTGCAGCCGCAGCATCCTGACCTTGAGGAAGTCTCGCTCTTCTCTCCTCTCCTCCCCTC
>NC_084999.1:19793756-19891256 GCF_963854185.1 Sardina pilchardus
TTTTACAGAAGGCCGTTGTGTGTTTTTTTCTCTCTTTTTTTTAAACAAGGAGAAAAAAATTGTTAGGTCTTATTTGTTCATTTTTATTTTCTTGTTATTTGTCTTTTTTATTATTATTTCCGATATGGGTGAGCTAAATGGGGTAACAGTGTTCCAGACTGGAGGCTCGGTCATGCCATTCCACCAGCCTTCAGCTGCGTTGACTGACCAGGGGGAGGACGAGAGGATGGGATCGACGAAAGATGTCCAGAGAGTGAACGGCCCTGACATTTCCAACCCTGCCTCCCCCTGAAATGTACACCGCCCCAAGTCCACCAGAGAGACTTGAAAAAAAAAGTTCGAAAAGGCAATACAAAGATGGCGACCATGAACTCTCCTGAATAGTAGGACTTGACAACCCAGACATGAACTTTTGTGATCCAATTGAACTGTTTCTCTGTTGATATATTGTATGAAATTTAAATGAGGAAAAAAATGATTTTTTTGCATGGACACAAATTTAGCTGAACTTTAAAAGTAAAAAAAAATATTTTCTTGAGGCTGCAACTTGCAAAAAAGAAAATAAAAAAACACAAGACAGAACAGCCATTTTCAACCGTTTATATTATTTTTAAAGATAAATTTCACTAGTGCATGGTTTTCAAGGGGAGTGAATGCAACAGCGTGATTACAGAAAAAAAGATACCTTGTTTATCGTCCTTTAGAAATCCTGGTCTGTATTTTTACAGACGTGCAGTTGACATGCAGTCTAAAAGGAAAATACGTTCGGGTTATTTACAGTAACAAGTCAAATCCTGTTTATGTGACAGAAGTAAGTAAAAAAAATAAATGTTTTATTATTTCTTTTATTGTAAAGGCACAGGCCTTTTGAGGATGAACATGATGTGCAAATTGTACGCCCCCCTCCCCCCTCCCATCCTGTTTCCCAGAGTAACCATTGTACTCACTGCAACTGTTGTCGCCCAGCCCCGTCCCCACTCCCTTCCGTCCGACCCCCCCGCCCCCTCACCCTGATTTCATTCTGATGATTCCGAGCAGACAGTCTATTTTACGCTGCTCCGTAAGGTTTTAAAAATCTGTATTTGGGATTTGATTTGTTTAAAAACAAGCATGTTGAAAAGGATTTTCTGCAACATGGCTTGGGCTCACCTAACAGTAACTCAGCATGTTTTGATAAAGATGATATTTGGGGATTTGAGGAAAAAAATGCAGTTTCTTGTACAGTGCATGTCAACAATGTTTTGTTTCTCCCTCACCTGAAATTGAACTCAAAAATTAGGTAATGGAAATCAGCTCTTGAACATGATCTGAGAAATAAACAGATCGGCAAAAGTTTTTTTTTATTATGATTATGATTATTATTATTTATTTATTTTCAAAGAAACATTCCACCTCCTAAACTTTGTTCGACAGTTTTGAAAAAAGACAGGTCAAATCTTTTTAAATCCCAGTGGTGGTTGACATGAAGTGCTTTTTGGTTGCATGTTTATTTTGTTTCAGTATTTTAACAAAAAAGGTTTTTACTCGGATATATGGCGGCACAGACGCCAACCATGGGGCCCTGCTGCTGACCTTTCTCGGCCTTGTTGGTGAAGCCGTGACTAAATCGCTCGCGAAGGGAAATGACCTTTAGGATATTGCCACAAAAAAATAGTTTTGTTCTGTTTTGTTTTGAGAAAAAGCGTAAAATAAATTCATTTAATATATTTTTGTTAATTTAATTATAAGCCAAGACCAATTATTTTTCATTTTTGCTATTTTTTGTAATTATAAATAGTGTATCTGGGAGGTATCAGAATCGTATAGCTTCAATGTCTGAATGACAATATATTGAGACATTATTCCTTTTCCATTTAAACAAAATTATATATTTTAGTTTTCATTCTATATCTTGTTGCTGTAACAAGCTATTCATTTCCTTTCTGAATTGCATTGTACATACTAGGTGTCCAATTTCCTGGAATTTGAGTAAAATGAATAAGCATAAATAGACAAAACATACATTAAGATCTTTCTGGAACAGGGATAATGTCTCTAATTGATGGCAAAGACATGTTACTGACCCTTTTTGAATGCCTTCTCTCTTTTTTTCTGGTGCAATGTGTTCATGCCAAGGCTATGTCTTGGTGAAGTATGGTTGAGTACAGAGATTTATGTAAGTTATTTTTCAAATTAAAAAAATAAAAAATGGATATAACACTGCACCGGTGTCCCAGTCCAGTCTCAGAGAATAGGCATGTTTGCCTGTTTGAATGGATGACTACTAACTTAACACACACATCCTCCCTCTTCCTCTCCCTCACCTTGAATCACCTGATGATGATCTCTGACTCCTCACATGAAGATAATAGATGTACCCTGTTAGTGCTATTGTGAACTAACAGCATATCTTGTACAGGACTGTACTGTATGTAGAATAACGTTAGCACTGATCATTTGGTAACATTAGCTTATATTCATTGTGGCTGCTTGCTTGTATATGTTAGTATAAGCTTGTATAAGCTAGCTGATGTTAGCAGTGGTACCAAGATAACAAAAATGTAACAACATTACTCATCGTGCATGAAGGATATGACCTATAGTTTCAAGCACTAATTGACTAAACTAACCTCATCATCAGGAAAGGCTACTCAATGAATTCATGTTGGATGACATATCTTGGTTATGTTGCTGCTACTGTCGCTTGTGACACACACATGGAATAGGAAGGAGATAGAGAGTAGTAATAAGTCGGTTGTTATATACAATCTCATCGGTAGATGGGAGATATTTTCTCACAGTAGACCTTTAACTCAGGATGGTCACACTGCCATATTAAATCAAGTAAATTCAGCCCAGTGCGTTAAGCATCATTATGATAAGTGTGATGATGATGAACACTCACAGTAAAGTTTTCACTGTCTTGAGTGGAGTACAGCTGGCAATGAACATGCACATTGAACATTGGAAAAGTGTTTTCCAATGTATCCACAGCCACACCTTAAACATCACCACTGAGATGAACAACATAACTATATTCCCAGCTCACAGCCAATATGAAATATACAACTTCTCAGTTGAGAGAGGCTCCTCTCAAAACCATGGACTAAGTAGGACCAAAGATCCTGCTCCGCTTTAACCCTCTCTGGTAGGGCTTCTGTATATCTCATCATCAGAATGTGCAGAGATCTTTGATGTGCTGAATATTCTGTTATTGTACAGCATGTTACCCTACATTACAGTAACTGGCACAGTAAGTTTAACAACGGTGTCCACTGACAATGTCAAAAATAGATATGACATTATATACAGTAGATAATTTATGATATATTTAATTATTTTGCTTAGGATATCATGAGCAGATTACTAAAGCATGTTATTTCATTAAGAAAGTTGAAGCTAAGTCTTTCATAAAACAAAAGAGGACAAGACATACTAAACAAGAAGGAACAAATACCCCACACACTACTTCCTTAGTACAAATGATGGAGTATTTACAAATGCTTCTCTACTTTGACGACACCTTAGTATTCTATACCTTATTTGGTACATACCCCAATGCTGCGTAGAACCAATGTTAAATGACAAATTGGGTCACCCTCTCTCTCATGTCACGTGTTTTTTATTGTCTTGAGTTCCATTGCTGGAGATTCTCATGCACTGCACGTGAACGCACGTCTGTGGTGTGGTTTTAAATTTGCGACATAACTCATGCCTGTGATGAGTAAGCGTGGTTTGTCTGAGATGCAGAAGAGCAGCACAGCACTTCTGCTTACTGCATTTGGACACAAAGTCAAGAGCACCATCAGGTAACACAGGGTTTCTGCTTCTTTTATGCCTATTGTTTTGTCTGACATTTAGTAGATATCTCACTGACAAATCACAGACAGAGTTGGCTTTCTCTTTATTAAGCACAGAGTGCAATTTAAATATGATTATGTTTACTGAACTGCCATTCAGACTGCTATTCAAAATCTGCCATCAAGATTGATTCTAAGAGTCAGAGTCAATACTAAGGGATTACGTTTCTTTATGACTGATAACAGTATTTCCATTCAGCTTAAAAAACAGGAGTACAAGTAGGCCTATATCCAAGTATCTTTTTAATCTTTTTCTTTCCCTTAACTTCTTCCTTCACTTAGTAGCCTAATCTGCACAATCTATTTTTTTTTTTTTTTTTAAATGTAAGTGGTCCCCACACGAATGACTTAGGGGCCATTTGTTCTATTCTCTCACTTAAATGTGTTTATACTGTAGACACTGACCATGAGGATCCCTGGTGCTCAGCTGAAGGAGACCTTGCGTCAGGTCTGGTGTGGTACAGTTCAGCTCTTCACAGCTGACTCCCCCGACAGCCGGAGGGACAAGCTGCTTCTCTCCGTCGCCTGCCTCGCCCTGAGCGTCTTCCTGTCATGCCTGCTCTTCATTGGTCTACGCTACTCTCTAAAGTATGAGGTCGAGGTGTCTGCTGGAATGGCGGTTGCTTTTGCCATAGGTTCTACTGTAGCCTTGTCCGTGTCGCACTGCGTCCGCTGTTTTGCCGTGCTGGTCCTCATCTCCTGCGGCCTGAAGCAGACGCGGAACGTCCTTATCGCTGCCGGAACGAGTTTGGTGATCTTGTGGAACGTGGAGAACACACTGGAGAACCTCCGGGGACTGGCCAAGAGTCTGCTCTGCAACCTGGAGGCCAAGAAAGTCCTGGTGGACCTGGCGCCGCTCAGCAACTACGTGCGGATGCTCAAATGGGTCGGGGGCCAGCTCAAGCACTTCACCGACTTCGGCTTTATGTCCGTCGTGCCGGAGTTCAAGCTGAAGGCCTCGGTCGACTCGGTGGAGTTCACGCAGAAGGTGTCCGAGGCCAAGCGTGTGCTGAACCAGACGGCCACGTCCGCCCTGGCCTCCATGAACGCGGCCGCCTCCGTGGCCCAGAAGCTTCTACCAGCGCTGGGCATCCTTCTGCTCGTGCTCCTCACCGCCCGCTACGTGAAGAAGTACCGCACGGACAGGGCCTTCCAGAACATCTTCGTCACCAAAGCCCTGCTGAGGTACGACGAGCAGCAGAGGGCCCAGGGCAGGCCCTCCATTTTCCCACTGAGGGAGAACGAGAAGAAGCGCTACGTCGCCATTCCGTCTGCCCGTCCTTCTGCCAAGGAGGGAAAGGTCATTTTGAGATTCGCCATGCCAGTCTTGACCAACCTGCTTATCTGGCTGTTCTTCATTGGCATCGACGCACTGGTGTATTGGATCATAGCGGTGCTTCGCACTCGACTAGAGGAGCTGGAACCGTTTCAGGTCCCTGTGATCATGCATATAAAGGTAAGTGCAGGTGAGAAGGACATGATGTAACCTCAAGTCTTGGACTGATGGAGGAATTGAAGATAAAAGGATAAAGTGGATTCTTATCGCAATACTGTACCAACTTTGTCAACTCATTGAGAAGATGGTAGAGCTACTTAATTGTGTAGATACCTTTGACTTTAATGTCCGTGAGAGGAGATTTCTAAGGTGTTAACAGGCATATCTGAGCCATCTGGCCATTGCCAAGGAATCCGTATAGGCGACAACAATATGATTGTACACATGAATATTGAGTGTCCTTTATTTAAACTATTCCAGCTGGATGAGCTGTGTGTTATAGGAATGTCTTCTGCCAATGTGCACATGCCATATATAGCTTTGTGTTTGCTGTGTGCTTTGGATTGACCATTTGACAAAAGGGATCTAGCTTCTTAATGATAAAAAGATGATGGAAGTTCATGTCAGAATCTCAAGACCAAATCACAGAGCTGTATAAATGTGGGGGCTATGTATCAATCAATGAGTCATGAGAGTATCCATCTCTCTTTCACAATGATGACATGGCATGTCTCTGTCTTTCAGGAGGACAAAGCCTTCATCGGGATCCCACTCGGTGTGGACAAAGACAGGCAGGACTACTCTTACAATATCACCCTCTTTGAAAAAAAGTGTCTGCCAGAGCCCAAGCTGCTGGTGTACTCCACCGCTCCCCTGGCCGTTATTCTCACCCTGCTGGTGTGCCTCAGTCTCGTGTCGGCCAAACTCACCCAGCTCCGGCTGTTTGTGTCCGAGCACTTCTTCTCGGAACACGCCGAGGCTCGAGCCCAGCACCTGCATGAGAAGATCCTGAGGAAGAGGTCCAAGAGCAAGTTGGAGAAGCTGAAAGGAGAGCTGGCGACACTGGTCAAGCAGGTCTGTTTCTTTCTTTTGCCTTTCAGTAGTAGTTGTTGTTGTTGTTGTCGTTTTTTTTAACTTGAAGGCATTTCTCCTTTAACCCATTACTCTAGTTGACCACTAATGCTTCTGACATATTCCCCAGCTCATTTCCCCTTTCTTCTTCCTTCTTTTCCCAGGCACAGTTTTGGTGTCCGATCATATTTGGACAACAGCAAGACCATTTTTAACCCCTGGCCTGACTCAGGCATGAGTAAAGCTACAGTAAGTGGCGTGTATGGTCAGTGTTGTACGTTCTGCCTCTACATTAGATTGCAACAATGTTAAACAGATAGCATTATTCCTGGTTGAATGTTGCAAGTTGTGGCAGGCTAACAAGTGCCTTGTGAAATCACAGAAAACGTGAAGTTGAAAAGCAGAAGCTCAGTGATGGATAGACATGAAAACTATATTTACTATATTTATGGATCAATGATGAACTCTGGATGGGGAAGAAATCCCCTTTTAAAATGACTCTTCATTTTAAAGCTGCAATGTCCTGCTGAGAAAAGCACATTGGATAGTAAATGGATGTGAGAGCTACAGTAGCTATATTGCAGAAACAGTATCACTGTTTGCAACAGATGTATGCATTTGGCCTCTCCATGTGCCCTTTTCATGACTTTATGAACCCCTAAATCAAGCCTGATTCTGTACTGATGTCACCTCACTGGATTTTATTGACGTGTATCTCAACTCAACTCAACTCAACTCAAAGATGCTTCACTGGCATGACAATAAGGTACTTGCATTGCCAAAGCAATCACACAGAAGAATGTGTGGAAAACATGAAACAAGTGTCACTTAGGTTATGACATAGTGACATATATTTTTCTGCCAAGGCAGCTGAAGGTCCCTCCCCTGTGAGGACAGTCATAGTTGGTTTTAAATGTATGGGTTTGTTTTATTATTATTTTTAATTTAATCCTCTACACTTTTCACAGTGAAGAAGAAAGTTCTCCTCCATCTCAACTTTTCTGTCTACCTGTGTCCACTGCAAGGGTGTGGTCACTGAGTGTATATTGGTCAGGATTCGCCTCTGCTTTGTACTTCTGACAGAGACAAGATACTCTGCCAATTTGTAATCTCATTTTAGGCTTACATAGAATTTCATTCTACTTTGGCTTGTAGTTGGGTTTCTCCAATGCTCAAAATAGTATTCTTTTGCTTGATGATTTTATTGACACAAATTTGTGGTTTGGAAGCACTGTTGATCTGAATGTGTTATGTATTCGATTTTGTGACAGAGTTAGTGAGTTACTGTAGTTAGTTAGCTTCAGTACCAGCTGGCAGAGGGCACCCTTTCTGGGTTCAGTTCCTGGGTTTTTAATGCCTCAAACTGGCGTCTCTCTCTCTCTCTCTCTCTCTCTCTCTCTCCCTCTCTCTCTGACATACACATTTCTGCGATTATGAATCACGATTATGGTTGGTTACACCATTTTCGGTTTCACCAGTAATTGGCTTTATGACAGAACAGGAGTGAGTTACTGTAGCGAATACAACTTACTTATAACTAGGGCTGGGCAACGATTAACATTTTTAATCGTGATTAATCGCATGATTTCCCTGATTAATCATGATTAATCGCATTATTATACGCAAAACTCAACAATGAATTCAAAAGTAATATATGGCACATATTTATTTTAAATGTGCTGCCATATGAACGCAAGTGCCATAGCATTTTTTCTGCAAACATCTAACATCAGCATTTTGTTTATACAGTAGCAGTTAAATAAATTATTTAGTTTAGGCTAAATCTCAACTTACACAATGTAATCAAAAGAAATACAAATTTAAAGCTTGTTGTACACACTTTTTTGGTGCGTGTAGATATTTCCATAATACTTGTTGTAATAAGCCTAGCCTGGTATAATGTCAAAATTATTTTTTTTATTTAGGCCTATTAGGGTGGGTGATATGGGCAAAAAATAATATCTTGATATTTTTTGTGATTTTGACTATAACGATAATTAGTCAATATCCTTTGACTAAAAATGTTTTTTTTAAAAAAATGTTTTTTAAAAGTCTGAGTTACTTTACAGCTCATTATTTCTGAGTAGCAACATTACTATTATAATCAATTACCAACCTACTTTCTAACCAAATCAACCAATGCATTGTCACTCTATGACACATTTGTAATTCTGCCCCCTCTTGTGTGTGTGGTAATGATGAAGTCAACCAGCTACATTAGAATAGATGGATATAGGGCTAACCAATTTCCCAAGGGAAACTCTGATGCTGAAATTCTTTTCAAACTTTTACTGTAAAACTAAGCAGAACAACAGAGTACATTTCAGTTATTTCCTTCAATGTTTTGTTAGAGTGCAGTCACGTAGGCTATCATTCCAAGTTACAGAATTATACTAATGCGTTAGCTTATGGCTAATGTCTATGAGAAATCCCATAGAAATGCTAACGGTTAGCATAATCGATGAAATTAGATATTTAGAGCGAACTTCAGTCCATTTACAGCTTGGGCTACATAGGAAGATGTCTTTGTTTACAACTGAATATTAAAATACTCAAGGCTAATGTTTTCTTTCCATACAACAACGTTACCATGTAGGAAAAAACGACTGTTAACTTATCAATGCCAATTGAACACAGTAGCCGCAAATCCAGCGCAAAACATAAACATTAGACGTGCCTGTGACAACGTGCACCGTGAACATGTGACTTGCACTTGTCCTGCTGCAGCCAGTGCTTTCTCTCACTTCTGTTGCACATCTCCTGATTTCGTGAATGTAGGCTATGGAATTTCAATGCGTGATGAGACGCCTGTGACCAGCCTGTGAGCAACAGACTTTTACAGTATAAAATAAATAATAAATGTTAATGCGCGATAAAATAATTGTCGGCGTTAGGCCTAAATGATTGATGAGTTAACGTGATATTAACGAGTTAACGTGCCCAGCCCTACTTATAACATGTAATACAGTCTCTCTGATTATGAGTCTCAGCACATACAGTATCCATAATGTGAATTTGTAATACATTTTGTAATACTTTCATCAAGCTTTCCAATAAAATATTTGTACCTCACAAATGCAATGTTTATGTTGATGAACAATGAACTGTTATATTATACACCAACTTGAATATGACTGTTAACTCATTTGGGTGTCTCTAGGCAATCGTCTAGGTTTACAAAACGCTTTTGCACACCTCTTTTGTAGGGACAGGTGCGTCGGAATAGGTTACCCAGTTAAACTAGTGAAAGAAAATCCCGCACACCGTCCATTACGCATGTATATTTATTTACAACATTTCGGTCATAGATCTTCCTCAGGTGAATTCACAAGTTTATCTTGGCAATGGTCTGCCATGAGGGGCAGTCCTCATTTACTTAAATGTTACAGTGCAAGCTACAGTGTGCATAGCTACAGTATACATCACATAATTTTCCAAGTCAGTGTTTCCTATGAAAAGCAGTCATCGTTTTCTTATAACTTCACACTGCAACATTTATGTTTTTTCTAGATAAACTTCAGCAGAATGCATAATATTGCCATGTAGGCACATGCAGATAATTCACACAAGACTCATCGATAAACACTTATATTTATTTCAGTTTTCAAAATATCCTGTTCCAGGAAAAAAATATCCAAGACTGAACATTTTTTTTTTGTCCAAATTGTCTGTTGATAATTCCTTGTACAGTATTATTACTGTGTAACACTTTCTGAAAGTTATTTCTTGATGTCATTGGAGGCTGCTGATGCCACCCCATCCTAACAGATAAAACTATATAAACATGCTGATACTGACTGCCCCCACTGCCAGTCAGAAGAGGAGAGGACATGAACAACTGTAGCTCAGGTGGCAGGAAGGGATTTTTTAAATGCTAATTTGACTGTGAATGTGTGGTATAGATAAGAACCTAAAGCCTACATTCGGCGAGGACGACCTACTGAGATAAGGAGGATTTAGGTAATGGTGTTCCTGTGAGGGCCTTGTCTCTGGAGAGAGGCATGTTAACTACACTGTAGAGGACATCCTGAGTGTAGCCTGCAGCCACCAGCCAGCCCCACTGTAGGGGGAAAACTATGGAGACCCTGCTAGATTTTGTTGCAATACAAAGTTGTCATTATTTAATGTGAAATGTTAAACATGACAAAGCGAATATTTCATTTAACCTTACTCTAAAATACAGTCTGCTTAACTACAACAATATACACATTTTCACGCATGAAATATTTATTCTGTATGTGTTTCTTATGATGGTAGGTTGGAATGACTTTTTATACACTCAATGCCGTCAGCTCTGAAGAATACTTGTGAATAATAAGTGTGTTTTCTTTGGTTGAAAGTTGAAGAAAATCTTTTCAAGTGAGGAGCAATCCTTTTTCTGCGTTCTCCCTTTCAATCCTTTTGACCTGAAATGTACAGTAAAACAACATATCCAGTCACCAAAATTTGATGATTGCAAAAGGCTTTCAAAATAACTGCTGGACTGGGAAATATATCACAGACTATTTCTAATTAGCCACACAAGGCGACATACATATTGTCCTTTAAAACAATCCCAGTTTACTTCCCTCTTCAAAAACACGTCAATACCTCGATGATTCTGTCTGCATGTATTGGTTTGGAAATAGTCACAATGTTCAAAACGTGCACAGAAAAAGACAGCACACCAGAGCATCTCAAACTGAAGGTGGCAGCTCTGTTAAGCACTAGCGTGCCAGGATGAGAGCCAGGGTGTTCAAATCTATAAAGAGCTGAAGCAGTTGATAAAAAAAAGAGAGACAAGCCTTGTCACCTCTGATATCAGCCAATGCTCATCATGACTGGGAGACCATTCTGACAACTTGGACATGGGCCCAGATTTGACTGATGAAGTGTTACTCTTGTGTTATATTAGAGAGTGCGCAAGACACTTCATTCGCTTTACCTGTGAGTTTTGCCCTCAGGCTTTCCCATTAGATGCTAAAGATATGACTTCTCCGCAATAAGGCTCCCTGCTCACTGCAAGAGGCGTTCCCACCTGAGGAGAAAGTTCAAATGAACTAATTATTATCACAGAATTACACATTACAAATCATTATTGATATCAATCACCATAGATCTTTACATTGGAAAAGGACCAGTGTTGTACACTGCACTTGGCACAGAGGGCAGATGTGTTTCATTGTTATTGCAGTATCAGAAAAGCTCAGAGTGCTACTTTGCAGTCCTCTGCAGATATTGACTTCACAACAAAGGTGCTCTTTTGTGGAGGGCGTGAAAGAGACACGCTACTCTGTTGCACTTTTTTATGTCTTTTTAAAGTCACTTTAGACAAAAAGTGTCACATAGTGTGACTATAAAATGGTCTTCATATGGTGATGACATGGCACTGGATTTCAATCGGTTACAAGATGGCCAACTGATGGTACCCACTGACCTCCTCTCTCTGATTCACCCTCTTGTACACAAACTCGGCGAAGGGTTTTCGGGGGATGAAGCGACCCTCTCCCGGACTGGTCAGCACCTTCCCATTGTCATATACCACCTTCCCTCTGGAGATAGTGACCACGGGAACGCCGTGACACACCATGCCCTCGAAGATGTTGTAGTCCACGGCCTGATGGTGGGTCTTGGCAGAGATGGTCCTGGAGGGCAAAAGACTCGGCTTCAGCAAATTCAGATAATAGCGACAACATTTATTGTTTTTTTTTTACAACTGCAACAACAAAACAACGATGAATCATTGTCTCTCTGACATCAGGTCCCACCTAAAAGGCAGGCGTTCACAATGCAAACGTGCCGAACAAATGGAACTGACAAAAGTTTTTGCATATGTGTGTGTTGAAGGTGTTGTGTAAGCCTTTTCCAGTCATGCTGGATCAGCATAGTAATATGAATAAAAAATAAACAAACAAACAAACTGCAGCACCAACATTTTGTCTATGAGCAAAAGATGTCTGCCTCTGAGAAAGCATAATACATAAAAATTATAGGTTGATACTGAAATGACAGGAACCCATTTTAGATTTTCATTACCAAAATGCAGCGATGGAAAAATCTTACAGACAGCAAATGGCTGAAATACATCTTTGAGATCAGCTCTTCAGTAAAAAAAATATATATAAATGTGTATGGTGCTGTATGCTTGCCGATTGCATAATGAAATGATACATTTTACTAAAGGGCCACTTGGGCTTTACTTAAAGGAACATGCTGACTTTCGGGGAAATTTGTTGTCTATCAGCCCCTTCCAGTGAATTATGCTAAGCTAACAGTGTCAGACTGGGTTATTGCATGCAAAAAAGAACAGGAGGTTAATGTGCCCCCTTATCTATCTCTAGATGGCAGATGGTAGATGGCAAATAAGATAAGTTGGTGTGTATCTTCAAAGAAAGAATTACTGGCATAGGTAATAGTCATAGCATTCTGAAATGGTCTTGAGTGATCTTACATAAGACTTCAATCCACATTATAACTAGCCTTCAGGTCTTGTTCAATTGGAGAGGGGAAAAGCTTAGTTTCATCTAAAGCTCTCCAGGCTCCAAGAATCAAAGGGAAACATCCATTGCATAATTCTGCAAGGACAGGAGTGCCTTTGATTCCACATACAGTCATTACGAAGAGGGTGGGCAATTAACTGTTCCTTGCCACGACTGGACTCACCACCAGCCTCATCAAATGCAAAGCAGGGTATCTACACTACGGGGCTAATGACCACCAAAGGGGTCAACGAGACATTTCTCCCAACTCAACCGTAGAGAGCATCCTGAGGCACTGAGACCCTTCCTTTCTTCTCCAAATTTGGCAAATTGTAAGAGTTCTGGGCCAAACGCATCAATGCTAGACACGAGAAAAAGTCAGGACTTTTCTAAACAATGCCCTGAAAATACTCTTTTTTTCCTTCAGGCTTCATGCAGATGTAACCTAACACCTGAACTTGATATGACCGTGCAAAACCGTTAGTTCCTTTTAATTTGAAATATCTGCATTCTTATTCAGGGTCAACTCAGAGGAGTTGAAGATGGTGTCTGTGGAAAAAGGAATTCCCATCCCAGGCAGTATATTTCCTTCTGAGTTGATGAAATGATGGAATGCCTTAAACTGCCATTCAAAGAGGTACATCCAAACCAACTGACACATCAGCTTTTTGTTTCTGACACATGTCTTTCCTTGAGTTTATCAGCAAATCACTCTGAAATTATTTATCATATACTACTCCACATCTGGCATAGACTTTCATGTATTTTCACTTGTTTACGTGCACCTGCTGTGGCAATATGTGTGCTGCAGAGAAAAAGAGGGAATGTCCGCATACCGGAGTTAAGCTCCAATTTCTTTAGTTTTTTTCAGTGAAGCATACAGTATACTAGCCATACCCCGGGATTCTCATTATTGTCTTTTCTCGCACACACATCACACATGTTGTCAGTGTTAAGTATGCTATTCGGACCAACCTGCCAAATGACAGTTTGTGATTAAATTGTTAGAGATAATTTTGAACGGGGCGATGGTTTAGGTGTTTGATCAGTCATCAGCACTTGAGATAAGATAAGATAAGATAAGATAAGATGAGCCTTTATTGTCTCCAAGGTGGAGAGTGAGTTTACAGATTAGACAAAAAAGACAAAACATACATTAACACAAAGAGCAAGAGGTTAGTTAGCACCAACAATACAGCGACATGTAGACATAAATAAAAAGCACTTTTCTATCGATAACTTTCAATCAACTCACTGTCGTCCGGAAGCTGCTAGAGTTAAGTCTGTTTCCCACTCTGTGTTTACTTACAAACGAGATATGAGCGCTGGGTCCCTATACGGGCGTTGGATGCAGTGGTGCCTGAGCTGGCTGTACCCTGTGTGTGGGCCACGTCACTGGGCCCAGCGGAGGACGCCGCGCCTGGAGGCGCTCAGCCCTGATTCAGCAGCAGCAGCAGCAGCACAGGGAGCGGAGCTGCTCTGGGGTTATATAACATAACAACCATGGGACTCACTAGTGCAGCTCCTATATTCACTCCCCATCTCCCTCACTCACACAGGCAGGCAGGCAGGCAGGCAGGCTATATTGGCTACTGTAACACCACAGTGCAGTGTGTAGTGCAGTGTGTGTGTGTGTGTGTGTGTGTGTGTGTGTGTGTGCAATGTGTGTGCAATGCGTGTGTGTGTGTGCGTGTGCGTGTGCGTGTGCGCGCGCGCTCGCGTGTGTGTGTGTGTGTGTGTGTATCGTAAGCGAGATCATGCACATATCCATGCCTTCAACTTGGACACTATCTGTGTCAAACATCCATATCTGTGAGCAGGCATGACTGTACAGTATAAGACCAGAATACTGTACAGTGCGTAAGACTGAAGATGTTAGAAATACAGCACGGGATTGTTAGGATTGTTCCTATCAGTTCACCGACGCATGACATCACCGCATGACCTAGAGCTGCAGTCTATGATCCTGCCACAAGCCTCTGACAATGTGATGGGGGAACAGTGCGCTCCAGATCAGCTACGGGAGCTCATCGCAATTCTAAAGCCGGATGATGCGTCATCATGTCACATTTTATGTGTTCTGAGAGAGTGTATCTTTTGCCTTTAGATTTGTCCTTCTATACAATCTGGGCTGCTTTTACCATAACTGAAGTGAGTTCTATTATTGTAATTGTAACAACCACCGTGTGATTAACAAACATAATTATGGTTAGTTATTAAAGCAATCATGGCATGGTTTGTTTGCATTAATACATATGCTATAAACAAAGGATGATGCATTGTACGCCACTATTGGCATAATAATATTTCTGACAGTGCGAACAGGACCCGAACACGAGGAGGAATGATGGAGTGTTACAGCACCATTAAGAGCAAAATAAGAAATGGGGAGAAACATTAAAATGTCAAGAATAAAGTGGAAATGTCAGGAATAAAGTCAAAATACCATGTCAAAAATAAGGTTGAAATGTTCTTATGTAGCACTAGTTCAACGTTACTCAATCAATCATATTATATCAATATAATTCTCCCACCGTACGGAGTCTCGAGTGCTATGCTGAGGAAACTACAGTATGCACTTTGTGGCATATGGTCTTTTACCTGGTGGCCTTTGGATCCCATATGACCAGGTCTGCATCTGAACCGGGGGCAATTCGCCCTTTTTGAGGGTAAAGGTTGAAGATTTTTGCAGCGTTCGTGCTGGTAACAGCCACAAATCGATTTTCATCCATTTTCCCACTATGCTGAGGAAAGTAAACAGCAGGGGGAAAAAAGTTCAGTTCAGTTCAGTCTGTCAGTGCACCTTGAACTAGTGGTCTAAAGGACAGAGTGGATCTTTGTGAGCTACAGCCTAGATACACAGAACCTGCTTTTCACCCGGAAAAGTGTAAAGCATATAACTAATATAAAATGATAAAATAGGTTGGCATAAAGCATGAACATTGCATCGTTTGGACAAAACTTCACACAAGTTTATCACTGCAATTAGCAGGTTAAGAACTCTTCATTTTGTCCATTTTTCCCAGTCTCAAGTGCACCAATCAGGCAGACATATCAGTTAGACAGCCAGAGCCAGCTATAAATATGAACACTGACCACTCCTTTCTCCCAGATGACTGACATCCTGTCTTCCACACCGTTCACCCCGTTGGGGATTTTGGTGAAATCGTCTTTTCCAAGAGCTTTCTGGCAGAGGGAGAATGTGCAGTTGTCTGTGCCAGTTACGCTCAAATCATCACTGTCAGAGGAAGAGTTAAAAATGAATTAAAGATCTGTGTTCATATTCAATAAAATATTGCTTTAGCAAAGGCGCTTACTGAACTCAGTGAGCTCCCTTGAGAGATGTTTATGTTTATAGAATTTAGCAGATGCTTTTGTCTGATGAGACTAACAGTATACAGGATTAACTCTAGTCATTACTCAAAAATAATGGTTTGAAATAAAGTTGAAAGCCTACATTAAAGGTGAACTATGCAAGTCTTTCAGCTTAATTTGCTTTAACTGATCAGCTTCAGAGTAATTGGAATGGTTATTTGACTTATTTTGGGTTGAATGATGGCTGCCTCGCTTCCCCCTAGCGCCTGTGAGCGGAAAAACCACGCTTGCAAGTTTGTGCCACCAGATTCTGACAAACAGACAAACAGAAAGTCTCGCAGCCTCGCGATCATGCTCATGAAAAGGCAGACTGACCGATTAAGGAGTGTTGTAAAAAATACACACTAAAGCTGTAGGGGACGCAAAAAACGTCAAAATAGCGAAGAAATCGCCAAACCTGCATAGTTCCTCTTTAAACATTACTATAATATCAATAATTGGAGTTTTCATATTAGCAAAAAAAGATGCTGCATATTCACTTACTGTACATAAGTATACACACATATTAATAAATGTAATGTTTTCCTGAAAAGTCCTAAAGAGAGTTCACCTACTTGGCCAGCAGGTCCATCAGGTAGCCTGGGGTGCTGGGGTCAGGTCTGAGGGGGGGCCCCATCACAAAGGAGGCTGCGTGGGACCAGTCTTGGTGCCAGTAGTGGGTACCGTCAGTGCCCAGACCCGCTGCTATGGGCTCCCCAAACACCACACGCCCTGCACAGACCACCAGGGAGAGGGAGAGAGGGAAACCGAGTCCGTGTGGAACAAGTTGGTCAGACATACAGTATTTCCCATTTGAAAGAGGATAATAACATG
The DNA here is from genome assembly GCF_963854185.1 of Sardina pilchardus. Lineage (NCBI taxonomy): Eukaryota > Metazoa > Chordata > Actinopteri > Clupeiformes > Clupeidae > Sardina > Sardina pilchardus. The sequence goes on from NC_084999.1 coordinate 19,810,589, forward strand.
CACACTCTGTACTCTAGCTTGTATGTGTATGGAAGTTCTGTACTAGGGGTGTTATGAGTCTCTGCTCTGAACCACAAGATGATCTAACCCACTGACTACCAAGTTCTCTCTCTCTCTTTCTTTCTTTCTCTCTCTATATCTCTCTCTCTCTTTCTCTCACACACACACACGCACGCACACGCACACACACACACACACACTAAAACACTGACCGCTCCGGCGGGCACCGGCCACCACTCTGGCAGCGGACTTGCTCATGACGTGGACCACGTAGAGGGGGCAGTTGACGGCGTGGGCGATGGTGATGGCTCTCTGCGTGGCCTCCGCCTCCACATCCTCAGGCCGACACAGCTCATGGCCCTCCGGCCCCGTGATGCCCAGGGCCAGCATCCGCTTGGCACCCTACACAGAGACACACACACACACACACACACACACACACATATACACACAAACATACAAGCACACGCGCGCACGCACACACACACACACACACACACACAAGCACACGCGCGCATGCACACACACACACACACACACACACACACACACACACACACACACACACACACACACACACACACACCCGCATGAATACACCCATATGCACCGATATCTGTTCGTGCAGAAAAATGTTTCTGAATGTCATGATGAACAGGAAAATCATTAATGTGAACAACTTAGTCACCAACCAACAAAAGAACATATATGTCCAAATGCACGCATCAAAAATGACTAAACCAATTATAAAGGCACTTCTGACACTTCTGTTTTTACATAACAATCGTGCCATGAGAACATTTTTGTAGAAGCAGCAGTAAGAGCAGGACATCCAGAGAAAAAGCTTTCGTAGAAAGTGTTCACTGAAGCATTCTTGTCTGGTTGCAATTGCAGCAGCATGTTAATTTGCTGCCCTCTTGTGGTAGTTTTGTCAAACTGAATTATGAAGAATAAGTTGGTTTCATACAGTGTTGGTAATTTAAATAATAGATTGAATTCATACATACATGAATGAGTGAGTGAAAACATTAATGACTGAGCACTGTACAGATAAACTGATCTTAATAAACAGACTTTAAAAGTTAAACATTAAAACAACACCAACAAACACACGGCACTAGGGCTACTCAGGTCAGTGAGTCACCTTGGAGGGTAGGGCAGGGCTAATTTTTCAGGGGGGGGGGGGGCAAATTAGAGCAAATACTCTGACTCTGAGATCTACCCTGAGATTTGAGCCAAGACTGAGAGATGTTGTAATGGGATATTATACTCTTATGTTTACTTTCAGTGGCCATGAACACGGATGGACGGACAGCCTAGACGGACCACTAGCCTACTCCTGATAAGGCTATGTGTCTTTGGTGGTACTTTGCCTGGCATTCATGAAACTGCCTGTTCAAAGGGCAAATTCCTGTGAAGACCTACCCACTAATCCATACTTTTAAAGATATATTTCCTTCACATTTACATTATCACGTTAATTGGGTTTGGCTTTAACTCGTCTTTCATGACTTATGTAGAACTGCTGGATCTGTAGATGTGTTCTGAGAGATCTGTGTGTTCTTGTTCAGGTGAATTTCCACTCTGATCAACACAGAAGTTAATGACTTACTATTGGATTCCATGACCTCACAAGCACTTTTGTGAAAGACCATCAAAATCAGGATGACACTGCACACTGACTTGTCTCATTTTGGCAGCTACAGATGAATAAATTACATCAAAATACACTCTAGTTTTGTAATGGCTGATGTGTGTAGAGAACCTGGTTTTATTACTTAGAATTTCACAATTATATGTGGTCTCTAACTCTGAGGATAACGAACAACAATGCATAACTGATTGATCAGTTAGGCTACTTATTGACCACCCAACTGATTTAATAACGGTAACCTAGACAACACACACACACAGGCAAACACCTGTGTACCTGCTACTATGTGTCTGTGGCCCCACAAAATGGAAAATATTTTGGATATCAAGACCATGTTCAGATTCAAATTTCAATTTCAATTGCATTTCCTTTTCACTTATAGAGTGCCAAAACATACTGTAACACGTCTCACTGTGCTTTACAGAGTGTAAAACATTCAGAGCGAGCCCATGAGCAACATGATATAAATAAATAAGTTAAATATAAATATTCTCACCTCAGCGATCAAGTCTCCATTCTCTGCATGGACCTGGGCTATGGCACCGATCTCTTTACACTGGGAGAAGGCTGAATACAGCTCATCGTCCTGAAGCATGAACACTCCCTTATAGGCCATGAACATTTTGAAAGAGTTGACACCTTTCTCGCGAACAAGTGTTTCCATTTCCTTTTTGACCTATAATACAAACATGCACATGCATGAGCAAAACTATGATGTCTGGACACAATGAAAATCACAGTGACCAAAGAACTGATCAATAAATTAAATATTGAGGTAAAAGTAAGTTAAATTGTGCAGCCTTACTGGTGTTTACATAATATGACCAGAGTGTGTGTGCGTGTGTGTGCGCGTGTGTGCGTGTGTGTGTGCGTGTGTGCGTGCGTGCGTGCGTGCGTGCGTGCGTGCGTGTGTCTGAGACATACAGACTCATCCCACCAGGTGACGGCCACATGGAGGGAGTAGTCGCAGCAGACTTTGGGGTCGGCCGTGCTTCTCCACTTCTCGTAGGCCTCCAGGAGAGAAGCTCCCTTCTGGGGGATGACAAAGTCCAGGATCATGGTGGTTCCCCCCGCCACAGCAGCCTAATAGAACGCAGCAAAAATAGGCCATTTAATCTAGGCCTAATGAAAAGTAACAGGATTGGATTGTACAGTATTAATCAGAATAGTATTAATGCAAAAAATATATATTTTTTAATACTGTATATTGTAAGGTTCTGAGAAGAGAAAGAGAAAGTTCTTGTCTTCTTCTAACCTTTGTTTTAATAGACGTGTGGTAGCCTTATGAAAGAGTGTAATGTCGTAGCCTTTCACAGCCATATGCAATTCTATTCAGAATTTTGTGGGCAGGGTTAAATTTGGGCTGGCTTCCAGGCCAGTAATTGCACACATCATGGGCAAAAATTTTTTGCTGATTTAAGCTATTCTGAATCATCCTAAAATGTCCATTCTCAGAAAGAAAGTATGTGATTGCAAACACCTGCAAATGCCAACATACAAATCACACTAACTAAGAATTTAATTAATGTAAATGTTTTTACGAGGATTGACTTTATCATTTAACCCAAAAGGGAACTGTGTTTTCTATGGCATTACAGAGTTGTACTTGCTGCAGTGCATGAAAATGCACTATACCGTTATCCGTCTTCTTCCTCTTCTTCTTCTGACCAAAATCTCTCTAATTCAACCGCTTAACATACTGTATCATCTTTGTTCAAACTTTGTAACATAGGTCTTGAATATGACGCCTGTGTAAAAACATCCATTAATCAATCTGCCTATCAACATCCATACACTGTTTACATTCAACTCTTAAACAATACTGTACTCACTCTCAGGCTTTAAGCATAATTTGGCTCTCTTAAGATTACAGATCATTTTAAACTATTTCCTCTGCCCACAACTGTTTCAAAATAAAAATCCTCACTACAATAATTCACTATTAGATCATTTAACCATTTAAACCACTCAACTATTTAACTGTTCAGCCATTCAAACTGTCAGTTATCATGAACTATGCATCCAGACTATATTAAACCACCACCACCTACAGTACCTACAACAAACATAGAAACCATTGAAATAAAGCATCTATGCCAGTTTCCAAAACCATTGTAACTATCTCCACATTATCCGTTTTAACACTGTATTTTACATTGTGTATTATGCAAATAGGCTATGTTTTGAATTACATTTCCTACTTTTTTTTCTCATTTTGAATTAAACACGTTTGTCACATACATCATCATGTTCTATTTCAATACTACATTACATCTATATTCTATAACATAGGGTTTGCATAATTCAACCATCCTTGTGAACCCACTCTAACTTCCTCTGTTGCTATAGAGAGATTTTGAGAGGGAGTTGCCTAAGACGTGTCAGGAACAGCTGCCAATGCAAAGTTTAATCTTGATTCTAGCACTAACCAGAAATACTAAACCACTACCAGTAATTATTTCATACAGTACCCTCCTGAATTATTGGCACCTTAAAGTTGACTAAAAACAAATAATATAATATTTTAGTGATTTATCGTAATCTCAAGTATGAGGGAAAATACAACCCTGAAAGGAAGCAAATTTATTCTGAGAAAAAGAAAAATCTCATAAATAAATAAATATGTTTAACAAAATCGAATATTGGCACCCTTGCTTGAAATAGCTTCTTATACCTCCCTTTGACAATGAAACAGTTCATAATATTCTCCTACGACACCCTGTGAAGTTGGTGTCGGAATAACTTTTAACCTTTAGTTAACCCTTAGGTAACCTTAGGTCACGAGTGCATGAGAACTGGTGTGCCTGGTACGTGTGGAAATGTACTGGTTGAAGGGATGAAGAGTTGCGTCTAATATCTGTGGTATGTCTTCTATGTCTCCTGAGGAGTGTCGAAACTTGTGTCTGGTTGTGTTGAGATAGTGTGAGGCCAGGGGAGAGAGCGGTCGTGGTTTCAGGACCATGGCCGGCGCCTCCCCAGTTATTGAGCTCAGGACTGGCCTGGAAAACATGCCACAGATAGCAGTTGTTTGGGATACAACCTTGTGGGTTAACTTAGTGACAACAGTATGGCATACCATAGGGGGAGATGTCATGGTCAAGCCTATAAGAAGTGTATCTTTTTATTGTATCATTAGACTGCGTCTGTAAGCCAAGCAACGTAGGTCTCCGGTGCCGTGAATAAAGCTCCCTGAGAATTCTGGCTAACTGCTGACTCTACCTGAGATGAATCCTGCAGTTTTGTTTGGAGGTATTTAAGATATTTAAGACAATTCGTCTATACAAAATTTCTCCAATTCATCCAGATTCCTAGGTCCACATTTGTGTAATCTACTCTTTGACTCGTCCCACTGGTTTTCTAAGGACTTTAAATCAGGGGACTGAGATGACAATGGCAGAAGCTTGATTTTGCGTTCAGTAACCCATTTTTATTTGGATCTGGACATTTATTTTGGTTCATTGATCAGATGAATGATCCAATCATGATCCACTTTTAGTGTCTTGGCAGACCTTGACAGATTTTCATTGAAAATGTTTTTCTTGGGGTTCATGATGCCATACAATTTAATAATGTTCCCAAGGCCCAAGGGAATAAACAGCCCCACAATATCACAGTCCCTCCACCATAGTTCTCATTAGGCATAGGGTTCTTTTCAGTATAATCATCCTCATGTACGCCAAACCAACCTCAAGTGTTTCTTGCCAAAGAGCACAATTTTCAATTCATTTGACAATAGACCACAATTCCAGGCAAAGTCATTGTACCATTCTGTAACTCCTGCCATTTACATTAAGTAAATGTCCTCTAAATAATCGATAAGCAGAGAGGTCACTTTTGAAGATTGGAGACTTGGTGACCCCCAAGATGATACCATTTTCCGCAACTCTCCAATGGTGGTTCTTATGGAATGTTTTGCTTTTTTGTTAAAACTATTTACTTCTTAGAGATTCCCCTTTTTCTCAGAAAAAAATTGCTTCCCCTCAAGGTTGTACTTTGCCTCATTGTGAGATCAAATCACCAAAATATTGTTTTTTTATGCCTGTACAGTACATCATTATGCATATTAGCAAGATATTAGCCAGAATAAACTAGAATGAGACTTGAGAAAACTAAATTGTGTTGCCTGCTTTACTGATAGGATGCATTCGTTCAAGTAAAGCAGCCAGGGAACTATTAGATTTAAATACATGTGTGTTGCAGAACAGGTTTTATGTGATGTTTGCTATCTTCCATGGTTAACTAGAGTAAAACTGTGAACCAGAGATATGATGTGGGAATGGCCTTGTGTGAAGCTGTTTTAACCTTTGGACGGTGGTTTCATGTCAATGTTCATAGTACTCATAGAAGTCTGAGGTGCAAGTTATCAATAACCACTGCAGTGTTCTAGACACAAAACGATTGCATTTAAGAAAGTATTTTAAACAGCAGTGTATAACAGTGTGTTTAAAATCAGAGACTGTTTAGATGAACTACATTAAAAATGCTGGACCCAGTCAGAACTCAATGCAATATAAGTCATAACTTTTTTTTATATATTCACCTTTATTTCTAAAGACAAATGCAGTCTTCCTCAAAATGATGATGACTACAGTATTACACAATTTGACTTTGCTGCTTTTTGTTGGATTGGTTATGTGGTTTACCTTTCTCGTCAAGATACCCCAGGGTTCGACCAGTATTCAAACGATCAACAAATGCGTCTGAATTGCACGAGCAATTAAAATTCCCATGTCACCTACCACATGATCTTCAAGGAACGTACTGTAAGTGGGTTTCATCAGGTCCCTTTCCACAATGACACAGATGTATAAAATCAAGCATCTAGATTACGAATGCAGACTGCATGGTGCGTGATCTGTGGAAAGGGACCTGATCAAACCCATGAATAGAAGATGCAACATAGGCTACATTGATTTAGTTCTACATGTTCAATCAAACTGGGATTTGACACAACTTCGAAAGTGAAAGGAAATTGTGTAAAGTGATTGAGCCCTATGATTTGAATATAGACCAAGCATAGACTTGCCATCAACCATTTTACTTTGCCTTTACCTTTGTCCCGATGTGAAAATCATCCACAGCTTTCGTACCCATAAATGCCAACTCCATATGAGTGTGAGTATCAATGCCACCGGGTAACACCAATTTGTCCCGGGCATCAATAACCCGCACATTGCCGGGTAAATGCAGATTTAATCCGACCGCCACAATCTTCCCGTCTTCAACATAGACATCAGCCAGCTGGCTCACTTCTTCGTTAACAATTTTTCCACCTTTGATAAGAATTCCATTTGGGCTAGCCATACTTCCTTGTTGTTAATTTAGCCAAACTATGTGATAACCTACGAAGTGTGGGTACGTGCGGAAGACTTGTATCAACTTGTTAGCTCATATGTTGGGTATGTGGAAAACAAACCACCAAGTTATTGCAAAACCTGCCCCTGCTCAAAGCATGTGGACATATAGCCCCAGGTGGTGCTGAAGCACTTTGACCTCTGACTGAAGTATAGGCTACCCTTTTTTACCAAATATAAAACATGGAGTTAAATTTTTCCTCTTTTATGAGCGAGCAGTAGAACAATTTGAGCGCAGAAAACAGTTTTAAACAAGTACATAACTTATATTTGAGGACAAATGAAATGTGACGTGAAAATGAAAACGACGTGATGAAAGTTAGTGTTAATTGAGCGAACAGGAATCTATGTTGTGCTCCACAAATGATTTTGTGTATTTGCTAAGATAGTAGCCTGTGTGGAAAAACAGCCCCCTTTCACTCAGTTTCACATTGGCTCATATTTAAAGCGTGTGCCACCGCTCGCTCTGGAGATCTCTCTTGCGCTCGTTCAACTTCATCTGTCCGCTCGCTCAAGACAGCAGGGGATTCATGGTTGAAAATGGTTGAAATCAGAATCTTAACAATAATCACGGTATGCAGTCATCTAAAAAAGGCTGCCCTGGCGGCTGAAGTCCGCAGCTGTCATTTACTGTCAGTGGCAAACCGGTTTGTCTGGTTTTGCGTGATTAGAACACAGAATAGTTAGGCTGGGTAAACCCTGCCTGATCTGCTGCCGGCGGTTTGGATTTCGCTCTGCAGCTCAGGCTGAAAACCTGCACATCTATCTCACCTGCTTCCTGTCCACGTTTGCAGAGTCCTTATCCAAAAGGGGCACCCGGATCGTTGGACTATCCAAATGCGTACAGTCATTTGAGCTATGCCCACTGATCTCACCTCTTGTGCAGTAGAATAATGTTCACTCTTAAAATATTGAGTTTAGTATGGTGATGATGATAACCAAACTAGGGAGAACCTCCACTCTTGAAATCAGGTTTCTGAACTGGTTGCAGTTTCTGTTCTGGTTCCACGTGGCGCTTGCGAGTAAGTGCAGAATGAAGTCTGTACCCCTCAAAATCCACTTTCAGATATATTTTTTTGTCTAGAAATTTGAAGGATTCATTTGAAAGAAGAGATGTTAACGATATATATGTGACTCCCCATGACCACAGCAACCCAAGAATGCGAATGCAAACTGAGCTCCCTACAAGCAACACCAGAGACTTTTTTAAATGTGAATACATTTAAGTGACTTCCAACCTGAGCTGGACCCAAAACACTACAGCCACAGTGAGAAAAGCCCAGCAAAGGCTCTATTTTATACGCATGTTAAAAAAAGCTGGCCTGAGTCACCGCCCCCTTACACAAGCATACAGAGGACTAGTTGAGAGCATCCTCTCCACAGGTATTACTGTCTGGTATGGCAACACCACACAGGCCGAGAGAAGGACTTTACAACGTGTCATAAAATCTGCAGAGAGGATTATTAGAACAAAACTTCCCTCTATGGAAAGCATGTATGAACAGCGCTGTCAGAAGAGGGCAGAGAGAATCATCAAAGACTCCTTACACCCAGCCCACTCACTTTTCAGACACAAACACTGCACATACAACCTGCGTCAGAGCAGAGCGGACAGCATCTCAACTAAGACGGTCAGACTCTTTAACAGCTTCTTTCCTGCTACAGTCAGACTGCTGTCAAAATTAAAATACTGACATAAAAGACACAATACTACTAACATAACATACACATGCCACTTGGAGGTTACTGCCTGGAAATATGGACACTGTGCAATATTTTACACTGTATTGTATATGGGACTATGGGCAATACTGAAACAAGGGGACAATGTGCAATATTAGGGTAAACTAGGGTAACTTAATGTGGGGAATATGTGCAATATTAACAAAGGGACAAAAGGTGCAATATTTTTGTGAAAGACTCTAATGGGACAATGTGCAATAAGGAGATCAGGTGCAATGCTATTTGTTGAATGTCTTGTATGTGTTACTCTTTGTCATGTCTGTTTTAAATACTTGTCATGTCTGTTCTTTTTTTAAAATACTTGACTTGTAGGGCCTGCACAAGAATTCCAATGTGTTATGCACAAATGGCCAATAAAGTACTTTGACTTTTGACATTGTGCCAATCATTAGGTGTGTTTTGAATGCACCGTGCCAATCATGTGTTGTGATCTCACCACTGGCGAAAGGTTGGTGTTGTAAAGCCTTACAAATGCACTTTTCTTCCTGAAATAGATGCCTAATAAGTGCCAAAATATGGCCACCGAGTGGATGGACTTGCCTAAAAGGACTTTGGCAACACCCACTCGAGAATGCTCATTGCAGCTGGGTGGAAAGTTGTCCTGTAAATGAGGCAACGTGGGCTTGCTGCAAGGCGTTTGAGCTATCGACGCGGTTCAAACACTAAAAAATCAGGCCCGATCCGGTGCAGGTTGCTTGTTAATGTCGGATGGCTGTCGGTTATCGTTTTTCCAGTATTCCCGTTTTTAGACCCATGTAGTTCCGCCATGCTCCACCAGAGGCGTTTCCCCACTGAAATGAATGGGGGACTGTTCAGGCGTTTACATCACTGCCCCCTGGTGAGCAAGCCCACTCTTGCAGCTCCTACACGGAGATGCACATTTCTAGTTCACCTTATTCCATGTGCCAATAGGGTGAGGAGCATCTTTGCCCGCTTTCCAAACATACTGTAGGCTAGTTGGTTACCAAACAGAAAAGATTTGTGAGTTACGAAGTTTCTGTAAGTAGCCTAATTGTTTTGGTTTCAGATAATGCATTTGGGTTTAGGTAAAAAAGCACTTCATTTGATATCATATTTCAAAGAACATATTATGACAATTATGTATTGACATACTGTGCGGAGAATGCTCAGTTGGTCTCTAAAGTATACAGTATCTCCATAAAATACGGTAGGCCACCGTCACATACCACCTACCACTCTATAGAGGTGAAGGGCCTTGAATGGCATTTTCCTCCCAAGTTAGCCTTACTAAAACCGATTGTACCGATAGTAGGCCTTACATCATGAAAAGAAAATGGTAGAATGTTAATGTTCAATATCCAATCACAATTTCAGCATTGGTTCTATAGAAGAGTAGTCCAATTAAAGCCTAAAGAATTAAAAAAAAAAAAATAACATCTATGTTCATTCAGGCCCATAAGTAGACTCAGTTATGTTTTCTAACTGAATCACATAAGGCAGTGTACTGTATATACTGGGGGGGCGGGGGGTTGTCACAGTTACTAAAACATAAAACTTGGAATTAAATAAGATCATGTTTTTTTTATTTTTTTTTATCAAATACTGTGTTATTACATTGAACTGACATAGAGCAAAGCAATGCATTCATCCTACAAAGTTTTTTCATTGCATTAGCCAAGTGTCAAGCATCTCAGAATATACTGCACATATCTGTGTAAGTGGGATTGTCTGGCCATGTACAGTAAGTACCATGATGGTGGGATACTCTGGCTAAGCAATTTACAAAAATGAATGTACTGACATAATAAATAGTCATCTTCTTGTGTCAGATTAAAATAGAAGCATGTTAAAGGAGAATTCCGGTGTGATATTGACTTAAAGTGTGTTGAAACATGATACCGAGTGTGAGCGTTTGTCTCAGAGCTGATCTCGACCTGCCCCCACTCAGAAATCTGCCGCTAGATCTTGTTATCAAGTCGCGATAAGCCGACTGACGAGCACGAACGAACAGGAAGGACAGGAACATATTGAAAAGTAATTCCATAGGAAATATATACTGTAGTTATAAAATCTACAAGAGCATGATGAGTACACGGTATCAACGAAGCTCAAAATGTTTGCAATATGTTCCCCTATCCTTCCTGTTCGTTCGTGCTCGTCAGTCGGCTTATCACAACTTGATTACAAGATAAAGTGTGGAGCTACTTTGAGCCTCATAAATGGTGTAAAACAGTGATTTATTTGCATGGCTAAACCGATGCCCGAGGCACCCCCATTGAAAACCTGTTGGTAGCATCGGCTAACTAGCGGCAGATTTCTGAGTGCAGGGGGCAGGTCGAGATCAGCTCTGAGACAAACGCTCACACTCGGTATCATGTTTCAACACACTTTAAGTCAATATCACACCGGAATTCTCCTTTAAACTATTGTTACGCTGCCAATGTTCGAAATGTGTAAGTTTGAAAAGGCTCATGGGATATAGTTAAAATATGTACACAGTAGGCATACCTTTTTTAGTCTAAAACTCGTTGTTCCAGACGTAGATTGGAGAAATGAATGGGAAACGTAGTGTACTTCCGGAAACTAAGCTCCGAGGAGGGGTGCGACTGTTGCTCTCTATTATCGTGACATTACTGATCATGAAGTATCTTGTTCCAGTAAAGCAAAGAGTGATTCACAGCAAATAAACAATGGCACACGCCAAAGTAAAGCAATGACACACCAAGTAAAACAAAGATATGCTCCGCATATCCGTCTCTTTTAATCATTAAAATGAGGGTGATGACTGGCGAAATTAATCAAACAACGTTTCAATAAACCATTGTTGAAATTAATGAAAATGGTTTTAGATAATCGCCTATAGGCCTATCAGAAGGAAATAGCCTTCAGTTCAACCTGAAAGACTCGATAGGCAACCTTAGATTAATTCATTCATTCATTACGATTACAAGACCGCATTTCCGTTAATAGGCTATTATTGTCAAGTCGAAGACAAAAGAGATGGACAAGATGGACATTTAGGCTACATTTATATGCTAGTAGGAATACTTAGAAATGTGTAGGCCTACGCTATTTTAAAACGGAGGCATGTTAATTTTAACCGGCGACGCTGGGTAGGCTACATGTACCCAGCACTTGTTATCACAGATTTTGTCCCCACCACTTTTGACAACTGAAAATAAAATGTATTTAACAGAAATCTCTTTAATACATGCCTATGCTTGTCACTTTACTTATAACTGTAGGCTACAATGGGAAACGTAGTGTACTTCCGGAAACTGAGCTCCGAGGAGGGGTGCGACTGTTGCTCTCTATTATCGTGATTACTGATCATGAAGTATCTTGTTCCACCTTAACAATCTTTGCTTAAAGCACATGAAGATCTTCTTCTGTATGTTTGTATGTCTTATATGTAGAGCATTACAGAGCCTATACGGCTCTGGTGCTTTACTGCCACCAATTGACGGTACAGTGGCACTTCAGAGGCTAATGAGATTCAGCTGGAGCCAGTGCCCCTGTACTGTGGCCCCGCCCCTAGAACCGCCACTGCGTTTAAATCAAAGAACTGCATCTTTTTAAAGAGAGATTGGTACAGTAGCTTCTGGACACACTGTGCATTGGGTCTGTTTTTTTTTCTTTTTTCCCCGGTGTGCTCTGGGCTGATTTTGGACTGCAAAAAATAGAAGGGCACACAGAGGCTACCAGAGGAATGCATGGGTGAGTCTTATTCATAACCTTACCAGATCTTTTAAGTGCCGGTCAGTCACCTGTTTCAAAATGATACGTTATCCTACAGTAGCTTGGCTAAAAAGGTAAATGATAAAACATGATCAGTGATTTATCATTTAATTTCAGGCAGTGTGTAACTGTAACAACATCAAATGGATTGTATTGTTAAAATGTGTTTATCCAGGAGGATGTACATGCATATCTGCCTTATAATGAGTGTGGGAGGCCCAGCAGTAATGGCAATCGTACGTATGTTTAACTCTAGAAGTCTTTTCTGTCATTTTCATCTAGCACATCAACAAGTAAATTAAATAAATCAGTTTTCCTTTTTGCTTTCAGCCACAGCCACATACTGAATACAGAGGTAACTTAAGGTCATCAAAATTCCAAAGGTGTTATGTCAGCAAGTTACCTGATGTTACAACAAAAGCATATGCTGGTATTGTAGTTTCTATTATATTCCACAGGCCATCCTTCTAATTCACATTGTACTTTAAATCTTTTCTTTTTGAAGACACGGAAGATCAAGAACTGGACATACTACAAATCAATAAAGGAAAGTTGCATGTATTTATTTATTTATGTATTTATTACATGATAAATTACATGAAATGTAGCATCTATTAAAAAAACTCTCTCTCTTTACAGATTTAAATCTACTTGAAGGTGACATCATGGAGGTAATATGTAAAATTAATGAAAAGAAAACTGTTTAACTATCTCATACAATGTGTTTACCTGTGAGGGATGCACCCACATCTGAATGTTGTATACATATAAGCACAAATAATGCTACGGATACTGAATCAACCTTTCATTCATTCAATATTCTAGCGATGTGGCATGACAGTATTCAATGGTAAATAAGTGACAACCACACTTAAACAATTAAGGTTAAAGCTTTTAGTGTGAAACACACCTTAGGAGCATCTGCTGTGAGTGTGAACTGCTAGCATACCCTACACTTTGGTGAGACAATGGCATTTTGCCCATTTTCTAATAAACGCAAATTGTAAACCATTAACCTACTGAATCGAATTGCAGAAAGATTATTATTATTGCTTAATAAATAAATGTGGTGGGGCAGTGGTAGTGTAGTGGTTAAGGAGCTGCCTTGAGCAAGGCACTTACAGCAAATTGCTCCAGGGACAATGTAATGACAATGTTATCCCTTGTGATATAGTTGACGAAAGTCACTTTGGACTAAAGGAATGTCATAGGTCAAAAATAAATCTAAAGGATCTTTTAAAGAGGAACTATGCAGGGGTGCGTTTCTAGAAAGCGTCGTTTGCTAACTTGCGTCGCAATCTTGGGAGTTCGCTCCGTCGTTCTTGAATTTGGTGTTTCTAGAAAAGGTAGTTCAAACTCTCAATCGCAAACAAGGACGCAAAGTTTGGTCGTTTGAACTACTGCCCCTGGGCAGTCGCACCTGTGTCGTACCTTGGGAGTTCCAGTTGGTGATGTCGTCAGTGCAAGATCGCCTGACCAAAAATCACAAGCGCCCAACCAAAAATCACTAAGTTGTTGTTTTCTCGTGACTCAATGATTGCGCTATACTGTAGGCTAATATAAAGTAAAATACCGTTGGGCTCATTCTTGCTACGTGTGTTACCTTGCGTTCATTTGTGTGTTGGTTTGCGTTTTGGTAGGCTACTGTTATGATATTGACAAACCCTCGAGTCAAGCACACCGTTCATTAGTATAATGGTTAAGGCAGGTGGCTTATCATCACAACATCGTAGGTTCTTTTCCCGTAGCCTATGCATCACACATGCTTTTGTTTCTGACTAGTGAAACGTGGAAATAACCCTAAGTAATGTCGTGGAACTATTAAACTGATGTCGTGTTCCTGGCCACTCGATGTAAAGCAATTAAATATATTTAGGGTCTAACCTATTGTGTGTGTGGTATGCCTGCTCTTACTCAAAAGTGACATGGAGAGGTAAGATGCGAACTTGGGCCGCGCGCGCAATGTACTGACATGCAACAGCTGAACCACCAGACACCGATTTAGTATTGTGATAATTTGTAATTAGTCTAGGCCATATATATTTTGTACAGATATTTTTTAGATATTTCACACAAATAAGTACATATATTGGACAGCTTAAGCAAACTGTTTCATGTGCTTGCATAGGTTTACGTTTTTTTCTGATAGCAATGATAATGCCAGCATGAATCACTTTGGGTTTAAATTAGACTCGTCGACACATAGTGGGTGCCTCTCAACATCCCTCCTCGATCCTCGGTCCTCTATCCCATTGTTGCCGCCCTATCATTCAGTGAGGACGAGGATCGAGGAAGGAAAGGAGAATCTATAAAATACAAGTGATAGGCATCCAGTGACGGAGCATTTCTAGTGGGTGGGGTATCATACGTTGACACCTTTTCCACCAATGAAATGTGCCGCTGGGTCCTCAACAACGTTGTTGGAACAACGGTGTTCGAACAACGGAGGTAGCGAATTGCGACACAGGTACGATGCTTTCTGGAAACAGGTGTAACACTGTCGTTGTTTGATAGCAAGTTGCGTCGCACCACGGTGGTTAAACAACGCTGTTGCTAACTTTTCTAGAAACGCACCCCAGGATTGGCGATTTCATCTCTGGTTTCGGTTTTGTTTTTCGTTTTCGCTCGTTTTATGCTTGCATATTTCTCTGCAGAGCTTCCCCGACAGCTTTAGCGTGTATATATATATAGGCTATATGTGACCTACAGCTAGAAAGTATCAAGCACGCAGGAAACAGTTCGAGACTGATACAAAAATATATATTTTATTATTCTCTTTTGTTGTTGTTAAGAGGTCCAGTTCAGAACAGAGTCTCCATTAAAACATTCAAATTTATTACTTCCAATATATAAAAAGCTCAAGGTCCAGGTATACAATCCAAGGGCCTCCACAAGGGCCAATCAGAACTGGCTACCTCACAAATAATGTGACACACACAAAAAAGAAAAGTAAGCAAAGAGTGATTCACAGCAAATAAAGAATGGCACAAGCCAAAGTAAAGCAATGACACACCAAGTAAAACAAAGATAAGCACAGCACAAAATCATAAGTGAGGAGGCCTACGTCATAACCTTATGTGGATGGACTTAGTTTGATCTCGAATCTTCTTCCACTGTTTAAGTAAGTCCAAGACTACTCTGGTTTCGGTGGCCCGTTCTTCAGCAGAAGGAGGTCGACCTCTCTGCCAATACACCAGGAAGGAGCGGATGACCGGGTCTGCTGCTTGCAACGCCACTAGGTCCACTGGTTGGTGCACCGGGAAAGCATCAATCAGAGAGATGGTGGTGGAACACTGTTGGCCAACAGATGACGGAACGGAGACTCCAGGTGCCACTTCCTCCATTGTGACCGGGGCCGGACAATCACGTTGGCGGGACAATGCATCAGCATTCTGGTTTACACGCCCAGGATGGTACTTGATGTCAAAGTTAAACAGGGCTAGTTGGGAGACCCAGCGCTGCCCAACAGCTCCTAGCTTGGCAGTCCGCAAATAGCTCAGGGGGTTATTGTCGGTGAAGATGGTAAACTTGGCCCCCAACAAGTATTCCCTGAACTTTTGACCGCCCATTTTAACCCGAGGAGTTCCAATTTCATTGAACTATAATTTTACATGTTCCATTCTGTTGCGTGCAGTCCTCGGCTGGCGTAGGCGACAGGTCTTTTCTTCCCCTCCTGTTCTTGGGAGAGCTCTGCACCCAATCCTGTGTGGCTTGCATCTATGTCTAAAACAAACGGTTTGGTGAAGTCAGCATAAGCTAGCACCGGTGTAGTCACCAATTTGTTTTTCAATGTGCAGAATGCTTGTTCACAGGCCTCATCCCACTTCCCTCCCAACATGGTGTTCCCTGGTCTCTTCTTGCTGCCTTGAAGCAGGGCCACAAACTTTGCAATTGGGCAGCGTGCTTTGCGAACTGATCTACAAATCTCCTATAATAGGAGGCGAAGCCAAGGAAAGATCTAAGTTCCTTCACCGTTACAGGGCGCTTCCACTCAGAAACAGCTCGGATTTTCTCAGGATCCGTTGCCATCCCAAGGGGCGAAATAACATGGCCCAGGTAACGAACCTCAATCTGAAAGAAGTGGCATTTGTCTAGCCTAAGCTTTAAGTTATGTTGTTGTAGTCTTCCCAGGACCATTTCCAAGCGTTGCAAGTGTGAAGAGAAAGAAGGAGAGAATATAACTATGTCGTCGAAGTATAATAACAGGGACTGGTACCGCTCATCTCCAAAGATGCTCTCCATCAACCGCTGGAATGAACTTGGAGCATTACAAAGGCCGAGGGGCATACGGTTGAACTCAAACAACCCAAATGGGGTGCAGAACGCTGTCTTTTGCTTATCTTTTTCTGCCATTGGAACTTGGTTGTATCCACTGGTTAGATCGAGAGTAGAAAAAAGCTTAGCACCAGCTAATGCATCCAAGGATTCTTCTATCCATGGTAAAGGCCAGGCGTCTTTCCTGGTCTTTGTGTTGAGTTGGCGGTAGTCTACACATAGGCGAATGGCCCCGTCCTTCTTTTGTACTACTACAATTGGGGCCGAGTAGGGACTGCAGCTCACCCTCACGATCTCTCTATCCAGCAGGTCCTGAATATGGGCTTTGACCTGTTCATACTGGGATGGCGGAAGGCAGCGGTAACGCTGACGGACTGGTGTATCATCTAACAGTGGGATCTCATGTTCTATTAAATCTGTGCACCCAACATCCCCCTCCCTTTGGCTAAAAACTGTGCTATAGCGTTGCAGAAGTGCTTTGCCATGTTTTTCCTGATGAGGAGCCAATGTTGGCCAGGACAAACTAGACAGGTCCAAGGTGTTACATTCTAGGCTTAGTGACTGTACTACTGCAATCCGTTCATTACCATCAGACTTTTCTTCAATTGTTATTTTCTGACTGCTTATCTGTTGCTCAACAATGGACAAGGTACCCAACAACATGCGCGCAGGTAGCCAGACCTCTCTCGTCTCCGCATTAACAACTGGTACCATTATCTGCCCTTGATAAGGAGAAAGAAAAGCTCTAGAAAGTAAAATGCCAGAAGGGAGTTCATTGTCAAAGGGCTCGAATAAGACAGACTGAACTGAAGGTGTCGAATGTTGATTGCTAGTTGTTTTGACCAATTTAAAAGAGCCTGCTGGGATACAAACAGATGTACGTCCTG
The DNA here is from genome assembly GCF_963854185.1 of Sardina pilchardus. NCBI lineage: Eukaryota > Metazoa > Chordata > Actinopteri > Clupeiformes > Clupeidae > Sardina > Sardina pilchardus. The sequence continues at coordinate 19,828,201 of NC_084999.1, forward strand.
CTACCCTCACCTTGCCCAAACAACCCGTTGGTGGCAAACAATCAAGATGATGACATTCAGTGAATGCTTGCTTCCAAACCTCCCCTGCCAATTTGACAAGAGGGGACTGAAACAGAGCAGATCCATGTTGCTGAAACAACTCATTGTAACACTGACTAATGACGTTCATGCCCAACAACCCCGCTACTCTGGATTTCTGTGTTCTAGTGTGGAGGTCAGAAGAGTCTCGAACAACCAGGACCCCCATTTTTGGTAGCAATCTACCTAAAACATGAATATCCACCTCCAAATATCCTAAGTATGGGACTTCTAAACCATTCGCTGCTCTGAGTTGAAGCCAGTGACAATGTTGGAGCTGATCTGACAAAGAGTAAAAATATTTGTGAAAAAATTCTTCTGTCACTTTAGTAACCATCGAACCAGTGTCTAATAAACATGGAACAGAAACTCCTTGCATTACAACTTCCACCAGCGGACACTTTCCCATGAGTTTAGACATGCATTCAGATGTTGCTATTGAGCCCTCATTACCCGCACCTGATGTTCGACTCGCTACATCAGAGGGCATTCGTTTCCCTGTGGCTCAGAAATGTAGGCTGTTCAGTTCTGTTAGCTGCACCATCCAACCCCCTCCCCACTCGACAAAACCTTGCAATATGTCCAGCTTGATTACAACGGTTACAAATAGGCTTTCCCGCCGCATCATACCGGTACGTTCTAGGTGGTCTACTCATAGCTGGTGTAGCAGTTGGTCGTTGGTTGGTATTCAAAGCAAAATGTTTCAATAAAAGATCTAACTGAGCTTGTTGCTTCCAGAAACATTCTTTCAATTCTGTCAAGTCATCAGTAGACTTAGTTACAACAGTCTGGCTGTCTACATTACACTCAACCACCACCTCTATCTGGGTATCACAGGAGTATGCACGGGTCCTTGGATTACCAGTATGATCACCTTCTTCCACCCAACGGATAGCTTCACTGCGAATAGTCAGAAAAGACACATCAGGATTTAGCCGTAAAGAACGTTTCAACTCTCTGCGGAGCATACTATCACAAACGTGTTCAATAAATTGATCACATACTAGGTGGTCAGCATTGGAAATGGCAGTAGGGCTTCTTCGCTTAATAACTTCCATTAGAGATAGTAAAGAATGTGAATACTCACACATAGATTCCCCTTCTAACTGTCTACGTTGAAAAAACTATTTTTGTGGGCCAATATATTGAGAACATCCATATATTTCACCCAAGATGATTAAAATTCTGTCAGGATTGCTTTTATCGGCTGGCGGGCGGAATTTTATTTCAGTTTTAGCTTCACCATCTAAATGATCATATATAAACAAAGCTTGCTCAGCACGGGACATATGACGGCTCTCCAAGGAACTGCGCATCTCCTCTACCCAATCTTCCACTGGTAAACTATCAGAGGATTTGCCAGAAAATCTAGAGCATTTTCTCTCTCTAGGCATAAACACAAATCGGTCTGGGACAGTACTAGGAGTGTCAGAAGTACTACCACGACTAGGATGTGGTGTGGGGTTGGAGCTAGCCCTTAACCGGTCATTGTCAGCCTGTAGCTGTTGTAAACGCTCTGTCAAGGTTTTAAGCTGTTCTTCCATGTCACTAGGTGAAAGGGACATAGCAATATACAGTACAAACAAGAAACAAAATCAGAAAAAAAACAACCTCACAAAGAATGTGACACACACAAAAAAGAAAAGTAAGCAAAGAGTGATTCACAGCAAATAAGGAATGGCACAAGCCAAAGTAAAGCAATGACACACCAAGTAAAACAAAGATAAGTGTAACCCTACAAGACTGAAGTTATTAAGTTATGACTAAACCACAGGTCTAGATTTCCCAGAATTCCTACTAGGTGTATTCAACTGAATGAATAAGGGAGGAGACTGTACAAAAATAAACTCTTTTATTTTTTTGAGTTGCTGGTGACGGTAACCGTTGGAAGGAGAAGTGTAATTAGGCAATATGTTTACGAGCACCAAGTCTTAGTCAGGGTATCTGTCACACACCCAAAGCAAACAATCAAAACAATAACTTTCAAAAGGTGATTGAAACCCCCAAATAGGGCACACAAATAATGATGGGGAGGATAAAAGGATATCAAAGAAAAGAATAAGTCTCACCAACAAAATATAAAGAAAACAAACACAGATTGGAGGTGGTTTCACACAATGTAGAAATAGTGTACAACTAAATACCGGCCTGGTGCCGTAGTATGGTGAAGTTCAACAGTAATGCTGGATAGAATATCAATACGCTTCAAGCTACCAGTGTGGATAGACTATCAGTGATGCTAGGCTTGGATATCAAACAAGCTACCAGTGTGGATGGGATATCAGTACGCCTCAAGCTACCAGTGTGGATAAACTATCAGTAGTGCTATGCTTGGATACCAAACAAGCTACCAGTGTGGATGGACTAACAGTAATGCTTAGCTATACAAAGCAAGCTACCAGTGTAGATAGAATATTAATACGCTTCAAGCTACCAGTGTGGATATTCTATCAATAGGCTAATGCTATGCTTGGGTGTCAAACAAGCTACCAGTGTGGAAGGGGCATCAAACTGAACAAAGTTATGCAACGCTAAACAGTGGTGGGAAAAACAGTGGCTACAGATCATTCCTGAAAGTAACAAACAATTGCAATCAGTTTCCTGCTCACTACATGGTTTACATAGGCAAATATATAAGTTACACATTCAATACCAACAGTTACCGTACACATTCCCCTTATTAAAATGTACAATGGCTTTAATTAGTTTACCTCTAAAACTCCCCGCGACGGCATGCCTTTAGTCGGCTGCCCTTTTGCTCGGACCCAATGGATACAAGTGACTACGATTAAAATACACAAAATCATTAGTTGGTCAAGCACTACGTTTGTTCCGAACAAGACAACAAACTTTTACTACCTGACGGTAATACTGCACAGGAGCCCAGGGAAGCAGACGAGCAGGAAGACTGCAGTGTACTGTAAGTAGAGCGAATACGAAATGTTGATAAGCATTTTAACCAACTATATGCGTAAACAGCTTTAGAAGAAAACTTCCCTTACCCGCTCGGGTAAACCACCGCCGGCAAAAGAGTCAGACGAAACATTGCTCTCACCACTGTGGTTTGCTGCGCAATGTGGTTTAAACAAAGAACATGCAACCTAGTAGCCGTCTACTTGTTACCGTGGGTCACATGAATCAACGTCAGGGGGATAAAACGTCAGGTGACTAAATCAGGTGACCCTCTAGCCTTCTCCCCCCTCTACGGCTCTACCCATCACATATTCCCCCACTTTAAAAGGCCACCGTCCCGGTGCCTGCTAATGCCATGGCCGGAAATAACAGTTGAGTGTGAGTGAGTAGATGGAGTGTTGTTGGCCCTCCAGGTGTTGGGTAGCCGACTGAGGCAACCTAAAAGGGTTTGAGTGTTGGCCTGCTTGTATTCGCCTTGGACGTCTCGGTGGGTCTTCCTAAGAACTGGTTGGACTCTGGGACCGTTCTTCGGTGTCGGGGAGGGCCCTGCTGGCACCGGTTTCCCTCTCTATCAGGGCTTGGTCTTGAGTGCCATCAGCTTGCGGCTTAGAGGTGGGGGTCTGCAGCTGGTCCAAGATAGTAGCTTGACCTTCTGCATAGCCGGGCGCTATCCCCTGTTGTGAGTCGGGTAACACCCGGATCCATACTGTGTCTTCCTCCTCATCACTACCCGGCCTCCCGTTCCCATATTCCGCGTCACACCTTGGCAGGTCTGGAGAAGATTCCCTCAACTGCTGGATTTGGGACGGCAACACTTTTAGCTGTGAGCGATGTATATTCTTGTCTGGGCCTAGTCCATCTTCAGGAGTGATGTGGTAGACTTGAGTGGTCTCATCAAAGCATTTGACAACATTATACACCCTGGGATCCCAGTGACCCTGTATTTTGTGTCGGCCCAGGGGATGACTCTTTCTATATACTCGTGTACCTGCCGTCAGAAGCGGTGGGGGTGGCCCAGGTCGTTCTCGGGACGCCGCTGCTGCCTCCAGGTGACTTTTGGCACTGGTGTATACTTCCGCCAGGTATTCTGCGTGGGTTGTGACCCAGTCATCAGGGGGAACACTTGTTGACTTCTCCCACTAGGCCCAACAAGAAATCCACAGGCAGTAGAGGCTTTTGTCCAAACATTAATTCATAGGGTGAATGCCCTGTAGACTGATGGACTGAGGTATTGTAAGCAAACAATAGGTGTGGAAGCGCCTTGGGCCACCTTCTTTTTTTGTTAGGAGGGAGTGTCCGCAGGAGGTCGTGGAGTGTTCTGTTGAAGCGTTCACACTGCCCATTTCCCTCGGGATGGTAAGGAGTGGTCCAGCTCTTTTGTATGCCATACAATCTGCACAGTCGCTTCAGCAATTCACCTTCGAAAGATCGGCCCTGATCTGAATGAATGCGTTTGGGCACCCCAAAGGAATAAAACCACTTCTCGGTGAGCGTCTTGGCCACGGTTTCTGCATGCTGGTTGGTGGTGGGATAGGCCTGCGTGAATTTTGAGAACACATCAGTTACGATGAGCACATTTTCATGGCCGTCGCTTGCTTGGTCCATGCAACCTAGTAGCCGTCTACTTGTTACCGCGGGTCATGTGAATCAACGTCAGGTGGATAAAACGTCAGGTGACTAAATCAGGTGACCCTCTAGCCTTCTCCCCCCTCTATGGCTCTACCCATCACATAAGCACAGCACAAAATCATAAGTGTGGAGGCCTACGTCATAACCTTATGTGGATGGACTTAGTTTAAGGCCTGACGCCACTGTCAAGCATTGAATGCTGAATGTTCACAGTAGGGGGATACAAGGTAAAGAATGGTATTAAACCTAATTTAAACTAATACAACATGAGGCATAGGTCTAGGCCCCTATGCCCAAGTGTAACAGTTCCTGTGTGAATCCACTCAGTCTATGGTATACAAGCAAATATGCTAGCTCCTGTGTGAATCAGCTCAGTCTATGATATACAAGCAAATATGCTAGCTCCTGTGTGAATCAGCTCAGTCTATGATAGGCCTATACAAGTAAATATGTTAGCTCCTGTGTGAATCAGCTCAGTCTATGATATACAAGCAAATGTGCACTAACACTGCCGAAGGTATAGACCCCTATGCCCTCGGAGTAATTAGACTACCAGTGTGGAAATGCTCTTGGAGATGAAGACATCAAATAGATTGTCACGATGTAACAGGCGGTCTGTAGGCTTACCAAACACAATATCAAGACGGAGTATGGCACTCGCAAGTAAAACGAAAATTAACCAAAACAAAACAGTGGCTATTATCACTACCAGCACAGTCGTTCCTAAAACAGATACAGCCATGATTAGTAAAACACCACTACACGCTGCGAATGCAGTATGTGTAAACTTCAAAAGTGTGTACCTGCTCGATCACGGCAACAGCATGGAAGTGAATTCCCAACCTCCGCATACCTCCGTACAGACACAGCTCGAACTGTAACAGTTGTCAAAAGCAGCAACTGTGACAACTGAATCGAAAGGATAATAGTTCGCACACTTAGGATAAAGCAACGGTTCATACCTAATGGCCACAGCAAAGAGTAGGCTACGGAATCTCCAGTGTTCGCTTGGCATAGCACTTGTCCGTCAACGTTACTACACGCCCAGTCTAGAAGCATTCATTAAGTTAAAAACACTCAACTATGACTAGCTAAAATATATTTCTATGTCTGCTCAAACATACATAGCGTACCTGTGTGAATCCTCTAAAACACCACGATGCTACCAGCGACGATGCAGTGCACAGGTGTTGCCCTTGGTTAGGCCTACCAGCAAATGCCAAACGGGAACAAACGATACTTTGCTATCGGCACGAGACTTTATTGCTCATGCACGTACGTCACTGTCAAAGTAAAGCCCCCACTCCTGAATCAGCAGTCAGCTCCCGCTGCAGGCTACATCTATATAAATATATAAATTACAAGCGCGGTTCTTCTTGTTCCTTACGCGTCTCAGACTTCCAGATGTAAACAAGGAGCGATCGTCTCCTGCAGAAACTGCAAGGTTGCAATAGCGGATAGGGACACTGGGGGCGGGAGGAAATATCACTGTTTTCGATGAAACTGGTCAGTCAAGCAAAACAACGATTTCTGAGCGATTTTATGGCTATGAAAAAGTTGCATAGGGTCTCTTTAAAGAAAGAAATAATGAAAGACAGAAAAAACTGAAAAGGGATGAAGCAGATTGAAATCAGACAATAACAATAATGTAGGCCTAATCCAATAAGTTTTCTCTTTTCATTTTCACTATTCATTGACTGATTTGGACATTTTTGGTTTCTATTTTGTTATGCAGTTGAAAGTGCATCATATCCCTAACAATGAGTTATTGTTAATAAGATAATTTAGGAGTGGTGGTCACACATTAGTCAACAATTATATTCCCAATTATATTACCGGTAGGTTGCAAAAGGAAATATCTGCCCAATTTAACACAATTTCTGACTTAAGACACATCCTTTTCCGTTTTTTTCTGTATATTGTATTTTCTGTATCTGTATATTTCTGTGAATACAGATATATACAGATAATTTTGTTGGTTCAACAAATACAGACATACAGCACCCTCCAGAATTCTTGGCACCCTTATTTAAGTGAAAAAGGCTGATTAAAAAATAACCACTACTGTTTATCACATTTTGTCTTTATCCAGCAAATAAAGGACAAACTTACAATCATTTTGAGTTCATTACCACATGAAAAAAGTCACAAGAGATCTCTTTTAAAAAGTCCTCTCTTGTAATGTCTTATAAGACTTGAAAGCACATTGGAAGGGATTTTGGAGTCCTTGATCATCTCATGTGCACCCTCTTCTTGAGTTCAAACCACAGTTTTTCTTGAATGTCTAATAGGGGGAGAACGACCACTCTCTAAATGCTTCCTTATGGTACTGCAAGTAGAGGGCGATCGCGAGCAAGTGGAGGATGAATGGAGGTGAATGGAGTTTCTCCTAAAATCCACTTTTCTCTGGATATATTTTTTTGTGTAGAAATTGGAATATTGCATGCGAAAGGAGGGTCAAAGAAAATACACACAGCTGAGTATTAGATTTTTGTAAGTCCCTTGATTGTTCTAAAAAGCCTTTCAAACGTGTCAATGACGTCATTCATTAGCAGGATGCTAGTGTGTTATGGGCAACAACGACCAAGCCTATGAAAAACCAAAGGGCCATAAGTAATTGTTCATTCAACTTTCGATGACAATCAGGTGAAACAGACCAATTTAGCCGTCTAGCCCCATAGACCCCCATTGTTTTTGCACTTGCTCGTGATCGCCCCTATCGGAACTGCAACAGGAACTGCAGGTACAATGGAGTTAATAGCGAGTGGACCGGCTCTCCCTGGGCTCTGGTTTGAGCTTGCTCAGTCGGGGCTAGCTTCAGAGCTTCAGTGAAGAGATTCTATGAAGGCACTGCTTGTAAACAGTCTTTTTTAATAAACTTCCTGTGCATTTCCAAAGTTCTCAGTATCTCGTTTTAAATGTCAGGACCCTCAGAAGTCTACCAATGCAGTGTGGAGTTACTTGGAACCTTTTTAATGGTTTAAAAATAGCGATTTAGCTGCATAGGCTACGTGATGCCCAATCTAATAGATTCAAGCCTACTGCAAGCTAGGCTGAAAACGGAGGAGTTCGGAATGCTGGGGGTGAGCGAAGGTGCGTCTTACAACACGTGTGAGTACACCTTAACATGTTTCGGTACAGTTAAGCTCAATTTCACACCGGAATTCTCCTTTAAAGAGGAATTATGCAGGTTTGGCGATTTCTTCACTGTTTTCTCGTTTTACGCTGGCAAGTTTCTCTGCAAAGCTTCCATACAGCTTCATATTATACACTATTATTTACACTCCTCAATCGGTCAGTTCACCTTTTCATGAGGATGATTTGCGAGGCTGCAAGACTTTCTGTTTGTAAGTGCACCGGCCCGCCGCCCGGCACAAAGTTGCAAGGGTGGGTTTTCCGCTCACAGATACTAGGTGGAAGTGAAATGGCCACCATTCAACCCGAAGACAGAACAGCATCCCTAAGAGCATGCTCTGTGGGGGTACCGCAAGGTTCCATTCTGGGACCGTTGTTTGTTATTTCTTATCTTGTCTTAACATTCTTTTTTATAAGCCTTTTCAGCCGTCTTTAGCAAAGGTGCCAATAATTCTGAAGGGTACTGTATGATGTCACAGTGAATCTTTTATACCTTATATTTTACCAACTGAAATAGTAAGGGTCATAAATGGGTATCAAAATAACAAATCTCCTGTCTCCAGTTTAAACAGAGGAGCTCTATTTTGGGAAAGGAACATCTTTGGGAGTTGCCAGTGCCCTATGTGTTACACCCCTCTCTTGGTGAGTAATGTCAAAATAATTTATATAGAATGATGACATTGTTCCACTTTCACATTTTTACTTATTATGTTGTTTCATTGGTGGTTTACCCATTTACTGCATATAGATATGAATGCCAAAGGAATCATTTTGCGGGCTTTTGAACAATTCAGACTTAAAACTTGCATCGAATTCAAACCCAGGCAAAACGAATCATTCCACATCTCAATTGAAAAGCAATCAGGGTATAATCCATTACATTTCTGTTAAATAAAACATTTTACTTTTTGGTCTGACATGCATAGAAGTTGATCATCCTGTCCCTCTTTCAGTTGTTGGTCATATGTTGGGAGACATTTTGAAGAACAACCACTTTCCATCGGCCCTTCCTGTGATGACATCAGTATAGTTGAGCATGAGCTTCTCCATGCTCTGGGATTCCAGCATGAGCAGTCCAGATATGATAGAGATGATCATGTCACAATCAAGTGGGAGAACATTCAAGAAGGTTTGACTCAGTTATGTGCTATGGAGAGAGCTGACTGACAGTTAATACGTACTATTTCATGCTCTAATCAAGCAAAAGGCCTCAGCTTGCCCTGTTAAGATATAGGGTTGCCAACTGTTCCGTATAATACGGAATCATCCCGTATTTGACGCACTTTGTTCCGTATTTTTTAGAAAATGCTCAAAGCACACACACTACAATGAAAAACACACAGGGGGGAAAATCTAAAGATCTACACCCTAACGACACATTAGTGCAGCGTTTCTCAAACTATGAGCCGCGCAAAGTGGAGACTGGTGGTCCACGAGGAAATTAGGCCCGGTGCTTCACCTTATCATTTGCTGCGCAATTCAAGCAACTGCGGACCGACAGAAAAAGCAAACAAACATTTCTGCAATCAGGAGGAAAAGCTTGCTAATTTGATGTGATTTAACAGCTAGAGAACCATACAATAAGTGGTGGTATTGTGTTTCCTGAATCCTTACATTCGGGAATTCAAATGAAATTTCATTAAAAAGCATATACATCCTTTCTCCATTTGCCTACCTGAGCATGATGCTTGCATGAGGGAAACATCCAATTGCTGTTGTTTTCGTCAGCATTTCTCATGCAACCACGCAAAAGCAATGAACTAGTGTAATTATGTCTAACATTAGTAAAGCAGGCCTCTGATGTGCATGTTTTCACATGCATTTGTGTTATTTTCTTAAAGTTGGCAACCCTAGATATGTAGAAATCACTTGTTTTCACAGATTCCTAAAGTAGCATACACAGAAATCAATGCTTAACACGTGAATGTGGCCTGGCCCCACCCACTTAGTATCTCTGTTCATTTTAATTACACTGAGATACTAGTCTGGCATCTGACAGTACACTCCCTGATCAATTTTCATTTTGTTGGTAAATTATTTTTTATTATTAGTTTGAATTTTGGACATACTGTAAGACCACATTTACAAGTTAGCCAGTGTGGTATTAATGAGTGGAGACCATTTTCAGCACATTTCATCCAGTCCTTCTTGTTGCGGAATATGCTAGTGCAAGGCTCAACAGTATGTGCTAGCCTGCTACTGTACTTAAAACAGTCTTACCCACTCCAGAGTACACCCGAGGCAAATCAATTTACCTCAGACTATCGATGTTCATGTCTGTTTTGATAGAATTGATTTTGTGACTCAACAGACAAAAGGTATAATTTTAGAAAAGAGCTCAGCAACACCACCAGCACCCAAGGCACTCCATACGACTACTGGTCTGTGATGCACTATGGACAATATGCCTTCAGTAATGGACGAGAACCAACTATCATCACAAAGGACGCAGAGTTTCAAGATGTGATTGGTCAGCGACAGGACATGAGCTCCCTTGATGTTCTGGAGCTCAACAGACTCTATGGATGTAGTAAGCACTCATTTGTTTTTTATAGCATAAACTATCTGTCCTCTTCTTTCTAAACAGAACGTAATGATTATTTTAAATGTTCATCTGATGTTAAACAACAGGGCATTAGTTAATGACTGAAGTCACAATTCCGTTCCCAGATGACTCAATCTCCTTCCTGGACCACTGCAGCTTTGATGAGGACATGTGTGAGATGACTTCAACTGGATGGGAGAGAGTGAGCCAAGCTGATGGAGGTCCCCAATCTGACCACACCTACCTGGGCACAACATCAAAAAGTAATGTTCAAACACACATCTAAAGATATGTTTTGTCGTATCTATGATTAGTGTCACAATGCTCCCAGCTGAAGCATGATTTTTTGTTCAGCTGTTGACATCGGTTTTATTAAATGTGGTCAGTATCAGACTCCTATCCCAGTGTTGGATACTTAGGAGCCATCACCTAAACGGTGTTAAAGTGCTGTGGAACATGAACAGGGTCCTTATAAAATGGCATATTAATCCCAATCTATAAATCCAGTGTTACATACAGTACATACTTCTGTTTCCCTTGGTCGCTTCTTGTGGCCTAAAGTCCATATTGAACTCATGTCTTTTCCCATTTCCACTGAGACCAAAACGGGAAAAGTATGTAATTGCATTACAATGGTTATATTAATATTAATGACTATGTAGCAACAAGGAAACAGTCCATATGATTGCTGAGCTGGCACAGCAGCAGTAGTGTTACTGGATCTACAGTATGGAGGACCACAAATGACTGATAAATAAATGAATGCAGAAATGAACTAGAAAAGCATAGCCTGACGAGCCAGAACCACATCAAGATGTAGGGTCTGGGAACTCACCGTAGTCAGGGCTCAATCGGAGGGGAGGGGTAAACAGTTGTCTTTCAAATTCCCTCTCCCCAATAGGATAACGCTAAATGACAATGGCCGGGTTTCCCAGATTTGTTAAGAAGCTCTTAAGTGCTAAGAACTTCTTAGGAGCGTTCTTAAAACATTCTTACAGCGCTCCTAAGAAGTTCTTAGCACTTAAGAGCTTCTTAACGTGTTTGGGAAACGCGGCCAATATGGGAATGTGGGAAAAGGCATGAGCTTGACTTTGGTATGCAAGCAAACAGCAAAAGGAAACGGTAGTATGTGACTGCCTGTACAAATAGTAGCTACAGTACATTTGGAGTCAATTAAAAGGCACAAAGGCACAGTTTGATGCCCCCGGAGCATAGCTTTGTCGCCACGTATAGTAGCTGTACTTGCCATTGGCAGCATGAATCGACCGACCAACTGTATTCGTGACCTTTGTCTATGTTAAAAATGTCTATGTTAATAATGACCTGAGTTCTCCTTTAAACATTAAAAAGGTTTTTTCATCCACTACAATCATAACACCTCATCAAAAACAAGATTCAAGCTTGAAACAATCCATCATTTGTTTGATTACTCATTTCTTGTTACTTTTTTTCCAACAAATGTAGATTCAAGCTTTTTCATGCATGTCAGCACAGCAGTAAGAACAGGGACCTTTCCCACACTACAGACTAGGAGGTTGATTCCTAAGAGAACCTGCAAGGTCCAGTGCCTTGAGTTTGTGTATTACAATAGTGGGAATGAAACTGATCAGCTCAACATCTGGATTACTGAGTATGACAGCGAAAATGACACCACTGGAACTCGCAGACTCATGAGCCAGATTACAGGTGATTGTTGCTTAGTTGCACGTGTGAAAAAACATTACTACAGCAAAACATAGGCTGTTGTGTAATGCATACTGTATACAGTACATGGTGTGTGTGTGTGTGTGTGTGTGTGTGTGTGTGTGTGTGTGTGTGTGTGTGTGTGTGTGTGTGTGTGTGTGTGTGTGTGTGTGTGTGTGTGTGTGTGTGTGTGTGTGTGTGTGAGTGACTTTCCACAATTGTTGAAATCACATTGAAGAAAAGTTGAAAATAAAGGCCTATCTTGTGAGAAGTTGAAACTGAATAAGATACCTCTTCCTCTCATCTTTCTTAGGTTCTCCAGCTGATAACTGGCAACTCCACTATGTTCCTCTGAATGCCACTAAGATGTTTCAGGTGGAGTTTGAGGCCCGCAAAGGAACAGGAGAGTCCAGTGGTGGCTTCTCTGTGGACGACATCAACCTGTCAGAGACCGAATGCCCTCATCAGACATGGCAGATCAGGAACTTAGAACAACTTATGATTACCAGTGCACCTAAGACATTATACAGTCCATCATACTATACCAGTGATGGCTATAGATATCAGATAATACTAGTTCTGAATAGCAGAAGTATCTCAGTACAAATTCGTCTGGTGTCTGGGGATTTTGATGACCAGCTTCAGTGGCCTCTGGAGTGGAGGCAGATGACTTTCCTTGCCCTGGACCAGACCCCTGACGTTAGGCAACGCATGTCCAAACAGCGCAGCTTTACCACACAGAATTTAACAGGTGCGATAATTGAAAATCCCCATGTTATTTTCCCATAGAAAAAATCTCAAGATCTCCTTATTTGGGCAAAGATGGTAGCTTTTTTGTAGGCGAACTTCAGAGGTCTATACACTGAACAAAATGTAGTCTCTGTGGACAGGCAACAAAAACAGCCTGGTCCAGCCTGGAACATGAAACAAACGGTTCCAGACAATTATTGATGAGATGCGAGTTTTGGACAGTTTCAGTTGCACGGGAGGGAGGGAGGGGTGAGCTAGCTCTCTGTTTTGTTTCAACATTAACAGAAGTGATGTGACCCAACATTGTAGAAAGCACCTTTAAGCCTGTTTAATTCAAGATTTTTCTTTCATATAAAATACAATAGTTTTTACAAGATGGTTACGGTTATGGTTATGGTATTCAGCAGAATCTTATGTCCAAAGCGACATACAAAAACGACACAAAATGTACTTTTAATATTTAACAATAAACCAAAGTTGTAACTAACATACAAATCACAGGTGTTCATTTTTTTCAGGTGTCTGGACTAATCCCAGTGTTACTGGATTGAACGAGACCAATGAAAATGGTGAAACTGAGTATTATAACCAACCCTTCGGCTGGACCACTTTCATGACCCTGGACAGACTTAGAGGCAGATCTATCCTGAAGGGCGGGGACTTTTATCTTTTGTTTGACGTGAAAGGTGAGTATGCCTTTTCAAGGATTTCCCACTCATGGCACGTCATGCACCATCTGTAACATCTTGCTCTGATAGCACCACATAAACACGTCAAGATATAAGATTAAAGCAGAGGGGTACACCACATACAGGCTAGTACCGTGTTTGACAGCTTTTTGATTGTCATTATGCAATCACGTTCATTTTGAGAGCAGTGATAGACTATAGAGTGAGAGTGTCTACATTTCCAGGTCACCTGTCATGTCTCTGCGCCCCTCACTTTCACTGAGTTGAGAGACCACCTAAAATCTCACAGGAACACCTTAATTATAATTTCTGGCTACGCCCCTGCTTTAATTTTTCACTATTCTTTTCTCTTTAGATATATCAGATCTTCTTCAAAATGATTCACTTTCATGCGCATTTGATGCAACTTCAAGGTTGGGATAGTTAAGATTCATTGAAGATATTCATTTTATATCACCATGGTATATAATCATGGCATATCAATGATACCATAACAAATCAATTGCCTTTAATAAACTTCTTTTATGGTCTAGTTGATCACCCATAATATAATAGACACCTAACTTTTATTTAATCTCATCCAGAGGTTCCACCACAGAGGATGGCAGCACTGTCAGGTAAAATCATTAGACACCATGTGACTGCATTATGTAATAACTTGACAGTATGTAATAAATTGTCACAATAACACCTAAATATTTTACTAATCTGCGACATTCTGTGATGTAATTTATTGTTTTTAACAATAGCACACGTGCGACAATTATTGGCACTCTTCTATTTAAAATGTAACTCCAGTGACCAAAGAGTGTTTCTCTGAAGGAAAATAAATCATATACCGTATTCACCCCTAATAATACTTATCAAAGATGGTCTATTCATATGGAACTAAACACTAAACTACAAGTGCTAATGGTGTACAAATAACTAATTAAGTATTTATAATACCAAATATGTTCCCTAGATTCTAAAGTTGGGTCTTAGTTCACATTTAATTAACAATTACTTTGGCCCTTATTGACCCCCATGTGTTCCCTAAAATAAAGTTGCCTCCTATTCACAGTTATTAACTGTATTAGCACTTGTGGTTTAGTGTCTAGTTCCATTTGAATAGACCATCTTTGATAAGTATTATTTGGGGTGAATAACTGTTATTGTGGTACTACCACCGTACAAGCCCCATACTGAGCCATGCATATTTAGGTCATAATTCATATGCAACAAGGTATTTAATAAATATGAATAAGGGGTAATTAGGTGCTTACATAGGGGAAATTCTTAATTAAGGGTCTAGTAAGGGTAGAATAAGGTCTTTCAGAATGAGGTATTAATTAGTGACTTATAATGACTAACAAATGGCTAGTATGCTACTAATATACATGTTAGTAAGCAGCTAATTAATGGTGAATATTCGTGTCTTAATATAAAGTGTTACCGAATTTATTTGTCTAAGTAAATTCACTCATATCTGTGTTTATACTATTTGTTATGCAGGCGAGACATTCAGAAGTTTTAGATGTTAATATATTTGGGGCTATCAGGTAGGGAGTAGAGTTTTGCCATGTTAACCTATGGAGACTGACAGCGTGTGGGTCATGAAGGGCACCTATTTGGATGTGTGGTGTGGCCTTACCCACGTAAGGCCACCACACGTTTCGGTATTTGGCCAAATCTTAAATACAGGATTCGGTATTCAGCTGAACCTTAACAATCAGGATTTGGTGCATCCCTTTGTGTTATTATTGCCATTTGGCATATATGTATATTATTTTTTGATTTTGCCAAAATCCCAATAGCACAACAACAACAACAACAACTACTACTGAACTACCGGTACTACTGGAAGTTTTGACTTCGGAGGATGGCAGGTAAAAACATAAAACCCCATGTGACACTATATTACAGTATGTAATAACTTGACAAAAAGTGATTGTCAATTCATTAGTACTGTAAATCACATTCCCTTTAGTAATAATCAGAATTCTGTGATGTGAAAAAATTAAAGGCAATGGGAGCACATTTTTGCGATTTTTTTCATGTTTTTTTTAACAAGCACATGTGCCACTATTATTGGCATTTCTATTTAATACTTTTAAAATCCTTGCGTTGCCAATAAAATGGCTGTTATTCTACTTCTGAGGAATAATGTTGGAAAAGACCCTCAACAGATTAAATACTGGATTCTGGATTCCTACATCATTGAATAGTCTAGATTGCTGCTCTGCTCCAATCTGAGATTGGACCTCTGGAATGTATGGACTTGTGTGGGCATTTTTTAGCCCCAGTCCATCCATTCCTATGTGTGTTTGGGAGTTGCAGTGGCAGAAGTCACTCCGCAGGGGAACACAGCAGGCTAGGGGGATCATAGGCCTGTATAAAAGCATTTAGACAAGTGGGAGCAGACTCAGCAATTACTGTACTTTTAAGGCAAGCATCAGTACTTGAATTTAATGGGTGGCGAAGGGTAGCTCACAACTGAGTAACTGAGTTGTTTTCAGAAAATGTTTGATACAATTGTATTTACTTGCCATGGATACATATCCCATTATTGAGGATATGTAGCTGCTTAAACCTCTAAATATTTCTTCTTTTGATTGTTCTTGATGGACAGGTGAACAATACTTGTTATTCATGTTTTTGTGTCCGGGTACACCGAATTCAAGGTTCAGTTTCCGATTCGGCTAAATCTTAAGCTTTTTGATGGGTTTCAGATTCTGCCGAACCTTGTTCTATCAAACAATCTTGTAAATGTAATTTTCCAATTTCACAGTTTTTGGTAATGTTTACTGAATTTATGCATACATCACAGATATTACTGGGATTCGGTATCGGTTCGGGATTCGGCCTAATCTTGGATACAGAATTCGACAGAATGTTAAGAATCAGAATTCGGTGCATCCCTATGTGTTTAAATGACCATTTAGCACATTCATTTATTTTTTTGATTTTGCCAAATCCCAACCCTCATTAGCACAACAACAACAACAACAACAACAACAACAACTACTACTACTTCTACAGAGGCGGACATTTCAACCACAGAGGATGGCAGGTAAGATTATACAATAACTTGACCAAATGTGATTGTCAATTCATTATTTATTGACAATAACCCCCAAAATAATTGTCCTAAATTATTTTTGTGTACATTTAGTGACTGTACACTCATCAGCCTGTAGATGATGGTGTTGAGCGAAGGGTTGTTGGTTTGAGATGATACCATCACACACGCGTGTGCGCACGCACACACACACACACACACACACACACACACATTCATTCACGCACACATAAACACAAACACACACACTTACGCACACACACACACACACACACACACACACACACACACACACGTCCACACATACAGACACGCAAACACAACAACCTTACATACACACATACTCACATGAGCTGCAAGAGAAGGAGATATATGCATATCAATTTCACAAGCGTAATTTATTTTTGTGGAGAGAATGTGCAGAACTGAGTGGCGGTCATATTTTGTACTGTTATGTGGTACAGTTAAGCCCAAAATGATTAGCCCCCCTGACATTTTGGAACATTACTCTAAAATTCTCCCTAAATGTTTCATCCCTGATCAAATTTTAAAAATCAAACATTCGCCAGTGTTATTATGTAGAATCTGGTGCATTTTGGAGTGTTAATATATTATTAGGAATGCTTAATCTCAAATTGTGTGAAAAGTGGAGTGGTCAAAATTAATAGCCCCCATGTGATTTTTTTGCTTTTAAACACACACGACCAACCTGTCACCTTTCAAGCCACACCTTTGCAGTTAGTTAATGTCCAGACAACACCAGAACACCCAACCAGCATTGATTGTTTACCTAAAGACTTCAAGGAACAGGCCTACAGGCACTTGAACACCTGTCTGAGAGGGGACTGCCTTTACAGGCATACTGAAGATAAAGGAAATCTGTCTGGACCTCAGAAAGAACATCATTGAGGCCTATAATATGGAGAAAGGCTATACTGTAATCTCTAGATGCTTCACAGTCTGTAGAACAGCCGTGCAAGGCATTATTGCAAAGTACAAAGAGTTCCAAGTTTGTGCATAACAAACCTAAGTGTGGATGAAAATGCTAAATATCTCTATCTAGAGAGAAAAATCATCAGGGATGTTAGCAAGCAACCCTGCACATCCGCCAAAATGATAGTTGCTGACCTTGAGACCTCTGGAGTTAAAGTCTTGAGGAAGACAGTAGCGAGGGATTTTTATTGTGGAGGCCTCCAAGGTGATCGGCTGAGAAAAAAAACATTACTCCAAAAGGGGTGCTTCAAAGTCAGACTGAACTTTGCCCATGCACATTTAAAAGCTAAAAATGAGTTTTGGAAAACTGTCCTTTGGTTTGATGACATTAAACTGGAGCTGTTTGGGCACATGGATGTTGCCTATGTTTGGCGAAAAAAGGGAAGGCCTACAACCATAAAAATACAGTTCCCACAGTGAAGCATGGTGGTGGGAGCATCATGTTATGTGTCTGTTTTGCTGTCTCAGGCACAGGGAGCCTTGTTTGGGTGCATGAGATCATGAAAAAGAAAGATTATGTTGACCTTTTGAGGGATAACATCAAGACGCCTGCTCTTAGTCTAGGCTTAGGTCACCACCAGGTCCTTCAGCATGATAATAACCCAAAGCATAGTGAAAAGTGGTCTATAACGCCCTAAAGGATACCAAAATCAAGGTGCTGGAATAGCCTACACAGAGACCAGACCTCAACCCCATTGAGAATCTGTGGCACGTGCTTAAAGCAAGAGTCCATACAAGAAAACCATGCAGTTTGGACGAGCTGGAGTGCTTAAGAGATATGTGCCAACCTAGTAAAAGACTATTCAAAGAAGTTGTTGTCAGTTGAAGCATAGAAAGGCTACACTATTGACTATTAATGGTCTGGGGGCTAATAATTTTGAACATGTCAATTCTTGCTTTTCTTGTCACAAATCAGAGCATGAGTAAACAATGATCATCAAACTTTGTGGGCATACTGTCTTTGCGCTTCTGTAATTATATAAACTAGGCACGTTTTTGGAAATGGTAATTTTCATGTATAAACAAAGGATTATGTCTGAATTCATAAGGGGGGCTAATAATTTTGGGCTTAACTGTACATCTAGTTTGGGTGTGGGGTATTTTGAACCACTCAACTGTTATGACCCTTACAATGAACAAAGCGATTAAAGGTATTTAAAGGTATTTAAATTAGCCTGGTCCTCAAAGGGTTTCAATGCACCACATTCTTTTCATCAAAAAATCTCAACTCCGACATTTGTTCATTAACACCATGACAATAATGTATTGCAAAATGTGGGGAAACTTATAATATATTGTATTGCATACACAGCATATTATATCCGGGAGTTGTTTTGAAGTGAAAACATATTACATGTTCAGGTATTGCGAAATGTGGTTATTGTACTGTATAATGCAGTGCCACAAAATATTTTGTTAGCTGTCATGTTATCAGAATGTAGTTGAAAACCATGATGTTACTTATTATGTGATAAATTAAGCAATGCTGTGTTAGAATGTAATTTGTTTGCTTTGTTTTGCAGTGCCAGTTCCAAGATGTCCTTCTCTCCAGTAATCCTGGTGGTGTCCTTGATTTTGTTTTCAACTCTTTTTTGAACTCAAAATGAAGTGATGTATACGTTTACTGCCATGTAAGACTTTGGGTGTAGTGTCTATTCTACTTCTGTTACTCACCAGTTAACAACTGAAAGCCATTATGCTTACTAGTTAACTAGTAAGAATGTGTTTCACCTCACGTGAGGCCACATAATGTTTACTACCTAGTACAGTAAATGCTGAATTGTGCACTATTTAACTAGTTACAATGTGTTTGCACTGTACTTGTGAACTAATAAGGTGCAAAATGACCCAAAGTGTCTCATGTGCACTAGCTAACTAGTGAAATGTTTAGCTTGAATGTTTAATAGAAATGTTATCGCCATACTAGTTAACTATGCCCAGGTCGTCAACTAGTGTATGATTTTACTGTAGGTGTTTTACTAGCTTGTTCAATATGCACTTACACTGTAGTTCATTAAGCGCTTCTTATGCTTATGATTTGTATATTACAGTGTTATTTTGTTTTCATTAGGCTGTTAATTAAATTGACGTTGTTTTATATTGCTTAACATGCCATAGTTATTGTTATTATATGATTGATTGAATGACTTTATTGTTTATTTACTATTCTCCCATATTCATTGTTTATTTTAATTTGGTTTGCTAGGAATTCATATTGTTTATTGTTTTATTGCTATTCTCCCTAGTTAGTCTGACCAGTTTTTGCATTTGTTCACAGTTAGATTTATTATAGTATTGTTTTTTTATTTGTATGTCACTTTGGACAAAGGCGTCTGCCAAATAGCATAAGCGTAACCGTAGAACCGTAACTACTAGTTAGATGTTACTGTTTAAAACATCCTCTCTAGAGATTTGGGCTGGGTTTCCCAGATTCGTTAAGAAGCTCTTAAGTGCTAAGAACTTCTTAGGAGCATTCTTAGAATGTTCTTAGAGCGTTCCTAAGAAGTTCTTAGCACTTAAGAGCTTCTTAACGAATCTGGGAAACCTGGCCTTGGTCCTTACTTGTTATCAAGTGACTCTTTATGCACCTCACTAGCTAACAGATAGAGTTGAAATTTCCATCACTAACTAGTGGACATTTTGCCCCTTACAAGTTAACTAGTTATGCTTCTTGCGCCTCACTAGTAAACTCATTAGGTTGAAATGGCCTTGCTGGTATCCAAACTTCCAATTAATTTGTCCAAATTTCACCAGCAAGCACTGCTATCTTGGAAAATCTGCTACCTGCACAATTTCTCCCCACACTCTGACTTTCTTTGGAATAACTGTAAAATCATCAGCAAGAACAAATCTGTCATTCTTCAAAACTGGTGTGAGAAGGGTATCAATCGTGATGTAGATTAGTTAGATGGTAAAGGGGACGTGCTGTCTCATGAACAATTCATGGCTCAACATTGTTTCCCTCTACCTTTGCACCTGTTTATGTTTGTTTGCCTGAAACTGAAGAAGGGAGAACCCTGAAACGTCTGTTCACAGGCAAAGATAAAGAGAAAATAAAGAGAAAACAAGTTATATGACTAGGAGTGCAGCTGTACTCTCGCTTTCTTTGCTTTATCTCGTATGGGCACAAGCACCCAGTCAGCTAAAACACTTTGTGAGTTGAGCACGTTCTATGCACTTCATTGGTTCCCTCTACCTTTCAAATAATATAAGTTGTTAACAAAAGCTATCCCTTCTGGCTTGTTACAACTACTGAAAAGGCATCTTTGTTATAATGCAATTAATATTACTCTCCACACTTTCACTAAATTGAAATCCTATTACTGACAAGAAGTGCAGTAACAAACATATTCCAGTTATGCTTCACAAAAGAAATTATATCTCTCCTAGGCGGGAGTTTTTGGGTGCAATAATTGGGCCCATTAACTGGCGTAAATCCTGGTTAACTATTGCATAAGTAACAAAGTCAAAGAAGTCTTCTTGCACACGATTATATCTTCTTGTTTTTAAATATTGTGATACCAAGGATATATGTATGTACTTTGTGTAAGGTTTCATAGCGAAACTTTGAAACATTTGTTTTACAGTTGTCCTATCACTACTAAATCATGGGCAGACATTGTGAGCCATTGGTTCTCAGGAAAATACCCAGATCTTCAACTTTCTTTGAAAGATGTCCTTGTGTACTATGAAAATAAGGAACTTAAAATGTATTTGTAATTTTGTTATTTTGATAATTAGATTTTACATACTCAAGCAAAAATTTGCTGTAGCCACCCCAAATGTACAGCAATTTAGCGCTGAACTTGAGTCCTTTCTTGACATTGTTGAATGATCGGACAACAAAAAAGCTACAACATTGCTTACACATTGCAATAATGTGCCTATTCCCTAGATAATAGTTTTTTTTTGTCCTCTTGTCTTTTCATTTATTTGGCCTACTTAATTCTCTTTGTGCACCTTGTAGCCTAACTTCATTTTGTGTAATTGTAAAACTACTGTTTCACATTTGTCTTGTTGTCTTATCTTCTTTTGTATATTTGCATTATGCCTTTAATAAAGCAGAAAGAAGATTGGAATATTTTAGTGGCTAGTTGGTTACTTTTGTTCCCAAAAGATCTTGAGTTAAAGCAACACTAACTTTGTTTATCCAGCAAATAATAGACACGGTAGAATATGTTGTATGATTTTATGAAAATATGATGTATTGCGACATTGAAGCAAGTCAAATTTGTAGTTTCTGATGTCTCATTCAATCGAACTACAGATAGGCCTACACTACCCCACCTCGTAAAGTTGCATAGTGCGGTTATAGCCGATAGAGAGCCGCGAAGTGAAATCAGAAGTGCCGTTCACCCTATTACGAGTTGATGAACCGCTGAAATGATTTTGGGAACATTATGGGTGCGTTCGTAAATTGCACTCTGAGCGCTCCGAGCACACTCTGAAACTTTTTTAACCGTTCGTAAATTCAGAGTGTGGATGGAATTATCGTTTGTTTATTCAGAGCGTCACACTCTCGGAGCGCCCAGAGCGTACTCTGGGCCAAAGCCATCGATATCTCAAAGTTGCGACAGCCGTTGACTTCCATGTTAAAGCCAGATTAGAGCGGTCACGTGGTTAATGGGTAGACTCAGTAGTTCCCTCGGTCCCTGGTTTACTACGGGATTGACAGCAGCGATCGCATTAATATTTACGGTAAATACTCGATGAAAATTACTATAAACTGCATTTCCACATACATATACTACTCAATGAAAATGCATTATTATGCACACGACTATAAGTCATGTAGAAAAATCTTATTAGATATTCATTCATTCTCAATGGAATAGTTCCCGGAAGTGCCGCCATTGTTTGTACACGGGAGTGTCGCAACTTTGAGATATCAATGGCTTTGCTCTGGGCACTCCAGCTGAAAGGACAGAGTAGCAGAGTGTGACGTCACATCAGTCAGCTAGTAACGAATCTAGTTACCTACGTAACGTTAACAGGTTAGCATTTTAGTGCTAGTGCTAGAAGAACGTTTCCAACTTGACATTACAAGCGTTGCTCATCAAGATTATGTAGACGGTTTAAATAACTGCTCTCACATTGTTCTTCATCATCACTGTCAAGAAAGCTCTTGCATCAGTGGAATTGAGTTTTGAATAATACATAAACCCTGTTTCAAAAGTGCCGTAGTGGCGTCCATATTGTAAACATAAACACAAATAATCGTTCGTAAATTCACTGGGAGTTAGAATGCTCGTCTTTTTCGAACTTCAGAGCGTTATTCTATTTTTCAGAGTGTCAGATTGAATTTACGAACGCACCCTATGTAAGGGATAATGTATAGAACGCCGGTCATTATCGGAAAATAATTCCCGACAGGATGAACAGAACCCCGACGCGCAGCGGAGGGGTTTTGCTTCGTCCTGAAGGGAATTATTTTCCGATAATGACCGGCGTTCTATACATTATACCGCTTATTATACGGCTACTTGCCAAAACGAGAAATGAAACTTAACTCAATGTGTCTTTAGCAATGACTTGGCTACCGTTTGTTGGCTTCCGCTAACTTCTAGCAAAATAAATACTTCGCCACAGTTGACAGTTGTTAGGTGTTGCCTGGCAACATACTTGGTAACTTTCAATGAAATTCCATTGCAACCAGCGAACGGCTTTGTTGCGGATTGATATGAAAGACGTGAATTAGAAGCACAAAACCCGTTGCCATTGACAGCGGTCATTATATACTTTCACCGGTGATTATATATATTATTCACCGGTAGAACGTTGGAGAGGCCCATTCAAAGTGAATGGGAGCTCCCTCAACATTCTAGAGAGCCGTAAGTAAGGGATAATGTATAGAACGCCGGTCATTATCGGAAAATAATTCCCGACAGGATGAACAGAACCCCGACGCGCAGCGGAGGGGTTTTGCTTCGTCCTGAAGGGAATTATTTATATGGTTAAAAAGATTGGTTGAACATTTAACCAATCTTCATTAGTTGACAAAATAACCATTAATGTACTGTGATGTTTGTACTGAATAGCAAAGGCATCATGCACACACAGTGACATTATAATGCTACCTTATAATTTATAGCCAAGTAGTTACAGTATTATCACTCCTATAAGAGGCATTGTTTTCATTGGCTGAATCTCACATGAAGTGCAAGAACTGTGCAATGTTGCAGATGTAGCATAACAGTATTGTGATTTGTACGCTCTAAAAACAGATTAGTTGAAGTAACCATGAAAAGAGTCAAATTTAACCAATGTATGCTTTACCAATTATATTAGTTGTTTGATAACCAATGTATTTGTTTAGTTGCTACCAATATCTTAGTTAAATCAACCAATGTATGCTTAACCAATGATATTAGTTGTTTGATAACCAATGTATTTGTTTAATTGCTACCAATGTCTTGTTAAATTAGCCAATATGTGCTTAACCAACAAGATTAGTAGTTTTTTTTTTAACCAATCTGTTTTTAGAGTGTATAGTGTATAGCAGTACTGTTTCTACTGAATTGTTCTATGTCTAATTAAAAAATCTTAAATGTTTATTTATTCTTTATTGTCATGATGACCAAAAGTACATGACCATGATGTGCCTACATGTCACAATGTTTTCATGGGGTATTATTTCCAACCACTTGGAGGACAATGTCATGCTTAAATTGAGAAGCAAATTCCATAGACTCCTATGTGAGTGAATTGAACTTAACAACCTCAGTCTGTTTTGAGGATGTGCTATGCCAATGTCACTAGCATCTTCTGCAACTTTATTTGTCATTGTCTGTATGAAAAAAAAAATACACAAAAAAAACTTCACAGAGGAAAACAAAGATGCATGCATCACTGAGATAAGCAACCCTACCGGGCTTAGGAGCGCCTCACCTTCACCAACACAATAAACAATAACCAGTGACTTAAGAGGATTTACATAAGATGCGAGAAGCAATCAGTGTCGAAAATACTAACGAGACTGCCACGGCATCTCAAGCCTCTCAAACAGTTGAATTAACAAATCTGAGATTGAAGTCATTTTAGAGTGCAGTGCAGCTGCTGTTTTTGCTGCATTTACATATGCAGAGTATACACATCAAGACTGCACTCTGTCAGTGAAATGAACATGATGGAAGTGTTGTGTACATTTAGAATGCTCTGCTCTGTGGCAGAACTAGAAACAATCATTACAAGGAGGGCTAACCGGAACCGTGTGGTTGCTGAAATATGACACCACTGCACATTGTTACTATTTCCTGTGATTTGGAATGAAGCTGTTCCTTGACAACCTTGCTAAGACATCAAATGCAATTCTGTACATGAGAGCATTCAGTGGAAAGTGGAAACTGTTAATAAAATGTAGGTGATTTACCATTTATAAGCACAGCTGTATCTGTTAGTATTATTAATACTCCTCCTGTTTGTGAACAATATCAGAGTATTTTATATTGTAATACTTTTGGTCCAATCAAAAGGATTGCCTAACAGCCTGCACTTCCACCAGTTGGTGTGCAGATGGCAGCATTCTCACTTTTGGAACACAACTGCAGAAACAACAACACAATGTGAAAGAATGAATTTGAGCATGATTTGTTCTCTACATTATTGTGCAAAAACAGACACATTGACGACAATATCAATTGAAACATTACTTCACCGTTCAGTCCTTTTATTTGTTCTTGTTAGGTAGTATACATCTATATTGACACTCAATTGAATCCTCTTAGGCCTACTGTAAATGAGTCACATTGATTTTGAGATCAGTAATGTAAGGGTACTAGTAAATCTGTTTTTCCTGTTTTTTTCCCCTTTCTTTTTGCAAACATTTCGTTACCCCGTGGCTGGCCCAGTCCCTTGTTACAACAGATCAGCAGACTTTAAAAATGTTAAGCCTTCAACAATGGCGTGGTGGAAAAATGTGCAGGGAAACAATTAAATTACGCCTTGCATGAAGTTTGCTTTTCATTTTGTGAGGCAAATTTAGTGCCGCGCTTAATCATTGTGCTGTCGAACACGATTTGCAAAAAATATTCAAGAGCTTTACGTGCCTCACTGCCCCTTCTGTATTGAGAAATAATGGGCCTCTATCCAATTAAAAACTGCATTAAATCGCGAAAGTGTTACATGCACTTTACCGGTATCTTCCTAAATAGGCCTTTCTGCTTGTGCAGATGTTGGCGGTACCTTCGGAGAGGGATCTTTTGAATGCATGGTCTCTGTGTTAATCTAGCATTATTTAAGTCGGTTGCATTTTTATGCATTGCTGTATTATGGTGTGCTTGCAGGGGACAAAGGACATTGTTTACTATAACATAAATGCATCATGTATGGCACACATCACATAATGTAATATGCATTGGCATGGAAAATATGTGAGTAACCACTCTCTCTCTCTCTCTCTCTCTCTCTCTCTCTCTCTCTCTCTCTCTCTCTCTCTCTGTGTGTGTGTGTGTGTGTGTGTGTGTTTAATTTCCAGGAACATGCCCTGCACACCTTCCTATGGATCCGTCTGATTGTGGGTGAAGAAAGAAGCCCAAATCACTGGGAGTGCACATGCTTCATGTGCACCAGCGCTGACATACTTCGGCGTATGAGGCGCCCACTCGTGTAATACTCCGGTGGCTTTCTCTCCATAAAGGACTTCTACCAGGTACTGCCCCCTACCGCACCCTTCCAACTGCTGCAGTTTTAGGAAGGCTTGACCTGAGAAAGTGAACCAAATAACCAAATGACTAGATGACTAGAGTAATTCTAAAAGAACTGAGCAGAGGACAAAGAGAGCTGGGTCTGGTTCTGAGAGGGTGGGAGAGGGGGAAATTAAGTCAGTATGAATGCCTCTGCTTGTTGCATTTAAAGCTCTTTATTTCACCATGTGGTGTTGAACAGCCCACCCCGTCGCCATCTTCAAAGCTCTGCATTAAAAAAATATTGCTGTAGCATAGCTAGTATTAGTTCAGAAATCCACGCTTCTTCACTTTATGAAGTGACTGATCACCAAACCTTCTGTGAGCATCTTGTAAATTTCTAGTTTGATGACAGGTTTGCTGATCAAATATACAAAATTTTCACAACAAGGCACATTGGCTTCAGCCTTTATATTTGGATACCTAATTGAACTAGCAAACACTGTAATTTATAGTCATTTAAAGAAAAAGGAATTATGTCTGTATTTCAAAATCTTGCTGTTTGTAGGAGATGACTCTCAGAAAACAAACAGTGTGTATCATTTGTGTGATATTAATTTAAAGGGAATATGTAAGTGTCACCATCAGAGATAATTATTAACAGAAAAAGAAATGAACAAAATAACAAACAAACAAAACAATTCCACAGTACTACCCCTGTACCACAAATATGTTTACCACAATCAATATTTAGCAATAATAGCTGACCATACAATATTTCCAAAGTACTAATATTATTGTGCCCAATAGTCTGTAGAGTAGAACAGAGGTCTAGTTATAAATCAATATCTGAAGACTTTATTGAAAATACAAAGGAACAATAATGACTCCTATCTTGTAGTAAAGATAGTTGCACAATATGAATATCAGAGCTGGTAAATAATGATTCTGCACCTATATGGGGAGACATTCACAAGGCAGCCAGCATACAAAATCCCCCCTTCCATAATTGGAAGCAATTCCAGTCTGCCCTTCATTTCTTCCTGTAACATTTTAAACGTGGCAGAACAAGAGTGCGAGAGAGAGGCAGTTGTCACGCAGAAGCCATACTATCTATTTTCGCTAATTAAAAGATTTGCAAATACACATGTCAGCTGATAATCACGTACACAACTGTCTTCTGCAGTCCCTAGTTGCATCAGTATTCCGGAACTCATTTGCCTCGGCAATCTGATGTTTATTTAGAATGAATCAATCTACTTACCATTGAGTTAATTAATTGATATTTTAATGCTATTCTTATAATTGGAGCGGGATGAATCCGAGAACAAAGCAAGCCGATGAACACAAATAGAAGTGATCACTGTAATACACACATTTCCCTATTATTTTCCTCTCGGCTCACGAGGGGGGCAGCGTGTCCCTCTCTCTGTCAGCTTGGGTGGGGAGTTCCTCCACCACTAGATGGCACCGTTGTGCAACAGTGTGACTCCACACCAAGCACCCCCCCCACACACACACACACACACAAACACACACCCCTCTCTCTCTGTCTCTCTCTCTGTCTAACATTTTTTTCTCTTTTCATTCATTCCTTGCCCACATATTGGGGCGCAACGGAGTATTTGGGGGGGGGGATCTTTTATGACGCCTTCACTTTTTGGAGACACCTTTTGCCCTAAACGGATCAGACATGAAGGGCAAAGCAGGAGATGTCAGCTTGTGTTTGGAGACCATGCAGAACTCAGCATCCTGTTTAGAGAGGACAAGCTAGCTGATATTTACTTATCGACAGGAAATCAAAGAGGACATTTTCCCGTGTCTTAAGCCGGCTGATAATGTTTACAGTGTCTCGTTACTGAGAGGTAATAGCAGGACTACTCTATCAGAAATGTCACAGGGTGTTCTGGAGAAAGCACAGGTACACACTATCAGAAAAGGGTGCAGTGCAAATGCCTTTGCAGACAGCCTTTATACCAGTATATTGGTCCTGTGTCAAAGTACGCTTATTTATTTTTGAAGTAAATGTTTTCAAGGTTTTAATGGCATAGCTGCTTGAAAACATATTTAGCAAATACTGTTGTAAAATGACTAAAACAAAAGGCTTTGAGCATGCGAGAAATATCACATTACTTGTATTCGTTCTATGTTATCTATATCAGTTGTTTATCTTCAGCTCTGGGGTGATTTTGCACATTCAACTCCAATATTTACATAGCAATGAGGGACAAGTGTAAATATTTAATGTCGTTATCAGCATCGCGATCAATCATTTTAATCCTGGCTTTTTGATCATTGTGAATGCATCTCCGTCTCGTCTTTTTTGTCTGATAATGTTTACAATCCTCCTTTCCAATGGCATTCAACGAAAAAAAAAAAACCTTGTCACATCCTTTATCTGAAAGGACAATTATTTTCTCATCCCTTTAGCTTATCAGCTCCGATGATCAAATCAGATAGATGTGACAGCTAAATAAATATGTAAACGTGTGGCAGCACACCAGCACTGATTCCCTTCTTAGATAGTCACACTCTCACACGATGCAAGGCTGCATTGCCTCGCAGGATGACAAGTGGCGCACCAGGGGAGCTGGTGATTGAGTGATCCCTCCTCCCTCTCCCTCCTTCACCTCTTTTCTTATCGTCTGATGATCCAGATATCATTTGCAATAAATTATTTACACTGTATGGTATTTATCTATATGTAAATGAGTGTGATTGGTGAACAGGTTCAGAGATAGGAGCATTGTGAGCAGAGGTAGAATGGGTGTGCACTGCACACTGCCTCTGATTGATTCTTTTCGATTTTTTTCCTCCTCTGCGCTGCTCCTGTGATAAGTGATTGATTTTGAGCACTTGTGCCAAAAAACATGGGGGATGGGGAATCAAGTTACAGTACTTCATGTAATTTCATATTTTCATTTCATTTTTTTTTATTATATTTCAAGTGCTACACTTTCATTACAATAATATTTTATTCCTTGGGCATCTATTTCAGGATAGTATACTTTAAAAAAAAAATACTTTAACGATGACTCAGATGCATTTCATAAATCTGGCTTCGGTGGCTGAGAAAAACCAAAGAAAACAGAAACAGATCACAGATACCACCACAGATATTTTGTTCATTTTTAAAAAAAAAAAAAATCCAGAATTGAAAAAAAACCCTATATATTTACATACATATAAAGAACATGTCTTTTGCTGCAGATCATCTGTGTAGACAGACCGTGCTTACAGTAATAGACAGCATAGCCCTCTAAAAATCCGGGTTCCCATATCACTTGCCACTGAGTGTCGTGCAGTGTAAAGACATGCTCTGTCTTTTTATAGCATGCTGGTGAGCATCTAAGCTTTAATACTTTGGGTTGTCGCCTGCTCCCCTAGTCCCCGCATGCTTTGAAACATGTAAGTCTCTTTTCAATCAGTTTTTGAGCCCAGCATCGATATTGGACGGCGTCCGTGAAAGAAGAGGAGCTTTGGCCGCTTGATGTGAGGAAATTGCCACGGGAGGGGGATTGGCTTGACCTAGCTTTCTACGGCCAAATGAAAGAAGCAGAAACAAAACAAAAAAGAGAAAAAAACACCACTATATTTAACCAAATCTGCGGCTTACTCCAAAAACACATGATAATGATATCCTCTTAACATGCCACGCTGTAGAATTACTGTTTGTGTGACAAGAAGAAGCCAGCATCCAAGATGGCAGGAGACAACAGTTCCTGCCATGACCAAAGCATGTTTTTTTTTTCTCCCGCCTCTGAAATGTGCCATTTCCTAAAGATGAAGTTAGTACAGACAAACCGCTGCTGTTATCTTTGACCAGTAGTTCCCGTCGAATAGAATACGACACATTATTTTAGTTTTCTAGCTCAAAAAGGCAGTCGTTCAGTTTTAATGACCTCCAAATGCAGGGGAAAAAGGTCGAGAGAAGTGTTTGCCCACTGTAGCACTCTCACTCCCTGCTATAACAGGCTTACGCTTGTTCACGATTAGCTTAGCATGGGTGAATTGCCGCCTTTTGTTTTTCCCCGCATCTCTAAAAATAACATCTTTCATGAGTTTCCTGTTGTTTCTCCAGAATCTTAATTAGCGATTAGTTGGAATAATTCTCAAATCGCCTGATTCATTTTCCCCCCTTCTCTCCTCCTCCTCCTCCTCCTCCTCCTTCTCTTTCCTCGGCAGCAGAGACTGTTATTTTAATTAAGCAGGGGTCAGATGTATTAACGCAGTGGGAAAGCGCCGAATGATGCAACCCGCCACAAACGCGCTGTCCCCGGGATGCCACGCCTGCTCCTCCCCAAAAACAACGAGGAGGGTGGAGGAGACGGGGGTGGAGGAGAGGAGGGTGGAGGAGAAGGGGGTGGACTCGTCAGGGGGCAGGTTTATGTTCTCTTGTGCCGCTTAATGATTCTTTTTGATTAGATGTTTCATTCCGGTCATGTATAGGCTAGGATGTGTGTGTGTGTGTGTGTGTGTGTGTGTGTGTGTGTGTGTGTGCGTGTGTTTGATGTGGGGTGGGGTAGGGATGCAGGGTTTGGTAGGGTGTTGCCTGGGAGGGAGAAATGAAACAGATATAAAGAAAGACAGCGACTTAAAGGCAGAAGACTCTAACGCGCCTAGCAGAGGAGACTTGATCAGGCCATAAATCAAAATGTCCAGGTCCTATCTTGATTCAGATCTTTTGACAGTAAAATTGCTTGCTCCCCCCCCCCCACCGCATCGTATTATGGCAGGGAGGCACATGGTAAATATAGAACCATCAGACAACAGATCAGTTGAGCAGATTCAACCGTTGCGAAGACGACCAACTCAACTTTAGGGGTTAAAAGGAGCGATAAAAAGTGGCAGAGAAACAACTCAAACAATCTCGCCAAACTTTAGAGGTTTACTGTGCGGTCGTTTTAATCACAGCACAGCAAAGCCGTAAAAACATTCGAACATAACAACCTTTTCAGAGCTTCGTTCACTTGTCTAAAATAAGGCCTTCTTAGCCAGCTGTCCTGCGAAATAATGCACGCTTGTCTACCCACCATAACACGCAGAACAGATTCCTTGACATGTCGGGGGGGGGGGGGGGGGATCCATACATGTACAAAGCGCTGGCCTTTTCCTCTGTTGCGTTATCGAGTGTCGGAGTATGATGAAAGACAAGAAAGGTCTGATATTAAAAAGTGCTGGGGGACTGGGGCTCGGCAGCCTGGAAGGCCCCAATGCTGACTGACACCCTCTCATTGATAGTGAAATCTAGCAGGTGCGTCTGCGTGCACTCCTCTGATCTGTACACCCGCCGCACTTGTCTTCTTAGCGTGCTCTGTAATATGCAGCTTCAAAGATCAGTATGTACGCTACGCGGGGCGCGATAAGATCTGCAGTGTGGAGTTCTCCTTCCCTTTTCTCGGCTTCCACACCACCCCCTCCCCACGCACACACACTCACACACACACACACACACACACACACACACACATACACACAACTTGCTCTCAATCTCTCACTACCCCCCCCCCCCAACCAGCAACCACCACCACCACCACCGTCTTCACTACCTAAACACTCTTTTGGTTGTTCTTAAGAAAAAACGTCAGTTTAATCGCATCTTAATGCTTTGATAATGGGCTCCTTTTTACTAGCGCGAGGAACCGCCACATCGGTGTCTTAAAGGAGCAGGCTCGAAGAAAGACAGAAAGAAAGAAGGTGTTTTTTTTTTTTTTTTTTTTTTTTTAAAGTAAAAAATCTTCGTCCTTCGGTTTTCTCCGCCGCGACGGGCAACAGCCCTTCCTCTCGTCTGGCGGCCGCCGCGTCTGACCTAACTTGACCGTCCTATCGAGTCATTAATTGTTTCACATAAAGACGCCGAGGGAGATCAGACAACTGCGATGAAGTATCCGAGCACCGCGGCGCACGCTGTGCGGAAGCGCCACAAAAGAGAGGGGGATATGATTAGGTGTTCCTTAGAACCAAAGTGTGTATCTTCAAAGGAGTGAATGACTAGCATTGTCTGGGCGGTGAATAATGTTTTGAAGATTGCCTGCGCGCCATTTGCACTGCATTACCACGACTTCACAGAGAACTCCACACTGAGTGTATGGAGGACGTATACAAGTATACGAACACAGTGAGAGAGACGAGATAAGATGCCCCTTAAGTGAGCGCGCCATTCTCGCAGAAGCCATTAGCGCTTAGGTGGTGGCGATTCAAACAAATCATTTTTGTTTCTTTCGCAGATTGGTGTACATCCATGCAGCTGCTGGGCTTATATTATGTTTTTTCTCGTCTTTTTTATCCTCCAATTCCGTCACGGCTGTCAGTCAACGTGACAGGCAGGTGAGGTTGGAGATGTACAATCCCTGGCGTCCGGCGCCATCGCAATCTCTCTTTTTTAACGATGGCCGGCCCCGGCAGACATGAGAGGACAAAGTCGCCGCAGAACGAGTGGCCGAGTCACCTGACGGATTTGCGGAGTGAAGAGGAATCGGTCAAATAGGCCTTGACAACTTTGGGAACCGTAATGGCCAAATTGGACGTGACTGTTACCTCAGCCGGTACTGTATGTGTGTGAGAGTGTGCCTGTGTGTGTGTGTGTGTGTGTGTGTGTGTTTGTGTGTGTGTGTGTGTGTGTGTGTGCCATTCCGAGGGAGCGAGTGTAAATGTTTTCACACGTTTGCTCTCTCGTTTTTTCTCTGTTGAAAATAAGTGCGGAATGGCTAACCTGGCGGCGGTCCGGTCCAGCTAATCCCCTGGAGCGCGCCCCTTCACTAGCGCAGAGCTGCAGCGCCTCTGTCCCAGTCTAAGTCCATCTGCGTCAAACCAAATGGTGGGCAACATCAGCCAGTCACACACGCGGGGCTTTTGACACACTGCAACATTACTCCTGCGGTCGAGCCACATTGCCTTTTCCTCCCCTTCAACCCCTTCTCTCTCTCTCTCTCTCTCTCTCTCTCTCTCTCTCTCTCTCTCTCTCTCTCTTTTCACACACTCACTCACTCTCACACACTCTTTCTCACTCTCCCTCTCTCTCTCTCACAGTCCCTCTCTCCTTTTCTCCATCTCTCTCTCTCTCTCTCCTACACCTCGATGCGAAGCGCAGAGTGAACCCGCTTAGTGTAATCACTCAGTCAAAGCGCACACGAGGCCCACTGAGGGCAATGGAGTCTGGGTACACAACATTATCTGCGCCTCAAGATGGATCCTTGACTAATCCCACAGTCTGCCACGAGATACTCCCCCATGATGCTCAGGGTTGGGGAGGTGGGACGCTGGCTGAGTCGGGGTGGGGTGGGGCGAGGCCCCCCCAACCCCCTCCCAGTCGCCTTTCCCACGCACTGGAGGCTCGGCTGGGTCCCGGCCCCTTCGTACCTTGATGTCCAGCCGACTGGATCCACCGGAGCCTGACCTTCAGATCTCGGTCTCTGGGCCTGTTTTATCGATTAGGTGTCGGCAGCACGATCGCTTCTTGCTCTGCGCTACGTGTAGACAAATGATTTTTTTTGGTTTGTTTTTGTCGTTGCTTTGTTTTGTTTTCCAATTGCTTTTTTTTTTCAAGCAGTAAACCATCCCCAACCCCACCCCTCATTCCCCACACTCCCCCAACACCACCCTCCATATTACTGTCGGAGCAACAAGACCCCTCCTCTTCATCTCTTAATGAGCTGGATTGCAGTGTCTGTCATAAGTGGTGGATTTGGCGGTTATTTGGCGAAACACAGACTGCAGTATTGTGTGGCATCACGCTCCGCGTCGCCGTTCCTCTTTGATTCGGACTAATGGTGCCCCACCAAGCAGCACAATGTGTGTGTGTGCCGAATCCTCTAATTCCAAATCGTCTCAAAGAGCCGCGCCTGGAGCAAGAGAAATATCCACACAATGACACACAAATGAAGTGATTGGAGAAGACCCATCCCACCACCATCACCCACCAAATGATTGTAAACATGAAAAATCAGTGTATTGACACAATCGGCAGCCATTATTGAGCTGACACTAAAGAGGAAGCGACATCATGCTGATTCTCTTTACACAGTTGACAAACTCGATGTAATTAAATTCTATTCTGAGCATTTAGAACTGAGAAGTGTGCATGTTTTTTCTTTCTTTTCATTTGCACATAGATTGGACATCCAGCAAAACACAGAAAGCCAGCAATACTCATTGAACCACTTGTATTTTGTCAATAGGATTATTTACTCTGTAAATCCAAAAGAAACAATGTGTTTTATCCTGAATAAAAACGAGAAAACAAATATAAAGTAGTTCAAAAGAGCAATTGAATGTAAGATAAAAAAAAAAATCTATCAATTTTGTCAATGAATCGTGTCTTAAGTATGGCTCAGCATGCGAGGAGAGTGCGCTTTTACCACCCTGTGTCAGCAGAGTGATACCAAAATGTCTGACTTGAGCTTGAAACATCTCCGAAACTGGCCAGTGAGTTATTTTTAGCGTTGGGCTGAGGGGGAGAGCGGGAGAAAGAGAAGAGAAAAGTTTGCGAAGGCACGCAAGTAGGTCAGCCTTCCACACCGAGGTGCCTCCAACCCGGTGCTAGTTACAATTACACATCTCGGAGTCCAAGTCTTAATCCAGTCTGAGCCAAACCCAATTCAAGCTTCCTCCTCCTGGCTCTTATTACAGCCAGTGCAATCCGCACGGTGCATTCAACCAAAGGCACTCTCAGCTCCTCGGCAGTAGGCTGCTTCGCAAACTCGTTTTGGAAGGCGAATGAAAGTTTGATTGCTTCTGTGTAGCCGAAACGGAGACGAGACGACGACGCACTTCAGTGTCTTTAATGGTGTGAACGGCTATAATTTGCCTGTGCACCGCTGATGAGGGAATAACAAAACGCTGTTGTTTGATAGTATTGCGCACCTCCTCCCCAGGGTGTGATTAAAATTAATGAGTCCCGCTTTGAACATGACAAGGCTGCTACATCCGCGGCCGCGCGATACTTCAGATATTAGAAGGCAAAAAAAATGAAGCTTCCCTTAGCATGAGTGACCACGGAGTGTATTTCACCTGGTCTCTATGCAAGAGAGCCAATATTGATTCATAAAAATGATAAGGAAAACCTTTCATCCTAAACTATACCATCACCACCAACCACCATCTCTTAATAAAGTTCTTCAGTATGCGAATAAATAAAGAGAAATACTTTTTTTAAATTCTGGATGTCAGAATAAACCAAAACCAACCAAATATACCAGAGTAAACCAAAACTAAACTAAAGCAAACAAAAAGTAAGAAACAGAGAAACACACATAGTGCCTTTCATCACATAACCATTACACTGTTGCACACACAGCCTTCTGCTGCTAAAGGCTGGGAGTAGCCACAGATCCCCAACCGGGCTTTTGGAACCCCTCACTGCCTGAGCTGACTGACTGACTGACGTGCAGTGCCACCAGTCAAAGTCCTGGCTGTGTTTACAAGGGAGTCCTGTGCAAGCTGACAGCTCTCTCGCGGGGGCTCTCTGTCCCTGCTCCCCGAGTGCAAAGGCACACCAGGTGTGCCTGCAATTAGTCGCCGAGTGATGGATGGGATCAGGCCAGGATGATGAAGCCGGCGTTATTACATTACATCTGGATGGATCCCCGATTTATTTATGAAGCGACAGAGAGAGAGAGAGAGAGAGAGAGAGAGGGAGGGAGAGAGAGAGAGAGGGAGGGAAAGAGAGAGAGAGGTAGAGCAGGTGACCGCGCCGGAATGAAAATGATGAGGTTTATGGCGCCACGGCCTCCGTTTGAACTGCGACAGGTAAACAAACTAATTGATTTCCTGAGCCTCACCGTGGAAGACTTGTCACACATGCATACAGTATACACACACACGCACACACACACACACACACACACACACACACACACACACACACACACTCACACACCCCAACACATGCACAGTGCCTGCCACACGCCCCTGTTTCCACTTACTGTTTGCCGAACAGACGAACTCATCATCTGTAGCACTGAAAACATGTCAATGTGGAGCGAGTAATTTGCACTGATGAATGACAAGCACAGACTCCTGTTCAGTAGTCGGCGCGCTCATTAGAAAACACACTTTCAGATGTCACCCAGCTCCTGAGTTTTTGTACTTGCTCTGGTTTGTGTGTGTTTGTATGTGTGGTGTGTGTGTGTGTTTGTGTGTGTGTGTGTGTGTGTGTGTGTGTGTGTGTGTGGTGTGTGTGTGTGTATGTGTGTGTGTGTGTGTGTGTGTGTGTGTGTGTGTGTGTGTGTGTGGTGTTTTTTCCCCCCAGTTCTGGGTGGGGGTAGGGGATGTGGCTGGTATGGTGGCAGAGAAATAAACAAAATACCGCTTGAATATTGCAATGTCACACGAACGAGCAGAAGGACCTCAAACCTCAATTGACACGTCTGGTGGAACTGAGTCGCTCTCGTTCTCTCTCTGTCGCTCTCTTTCTCTCCCTCTCCCTCTCTCTCTTCCTTACCCTCTCTCTCTCCCTCGCTCTCTCTCTCCCTTTTTGAACGCTGACAGCCATCTGTGTGGATTCCTTTCACTCCCGCTAATGAGCAGTGCGTCGCTCGGGCCCAGTCTCCGCAGTCCGGTCCCAGGGGGGGCCCACTACAGCTGCTGGGCTTTCAACACGCGCCACCAGCTCCCCAGTCTGCCTTCCGAGAGTGCACCGCCAAAAAAACACAACCCAACTTTCTCCCACTCAAAGTTGTAAACAGAGCGGCGAGCCCCTTCTCTGCACACATCTGCAGCCACGCGCCACTTCAGCGCTACGCCAGTGAAGGGGAAATATGAAAGGCTGTCTCGAAGAAGAAGAGGACTGGGAGAAAATGAGTAAACAAACAAATGCAGAGGGGTGTGTGTGTGTGTGTGTAAGTGTGTGTGTGTGTGTGTGTGTGTGTGTGTGGGAGGGGGGGTGAAAAGATAGAGAACGTACTGTACAGGCACAGCGATGTGGAGGGAGAGTGTGTGTCTCTAGATTCCAAAGTGGACGAGTAATGACCGCAGTCTGAGAGAGACCTGCTCTGAACTGACAGGAGGATTAGCCTGGGAGAGTGGGTGACAGTGTGTATGTGTGTGTATGTGCGATTGGGAGTGTTGTATATGTGTGATTGGGAGTGTTTAGTGATAGGGAGAGTTTACATACCTACCTTGCTTGTTTGTGAGTGTGTGTGTGCGTGCATGCGTGCGTGTGTTTTACGCTTGCACTTTTGTGCAAGAAAAAGAGTTTATATATAACAGCGAAAGAGAGAGAAAGAGTTTATATATATTTGTATGTGTCGTGTGAGGATGTTATGTGATTGTACAGGAGATAGGAGGACAGTACAGGACAGGACAGGAGTACATAGTATAGATGCCACAATGTATTATCAGTTAAACCCAGGCCATTGTTATTCTATTTCAGCATTCATACCTTCCATACTTGTCATGCAAGCAAGCAGAAATGCATTGAAAATTGCAGAATCACTGATCGCTCTTGCATAGAAAGAGAGAGAGAGCGAGATGGAGAGAGAGAGAGATGGAGAGGGGGGTGGAAACGAACAAGATGCTCTGCAAACTCAGGAACTGAAAAGAGTTAACAAGAGGCACGTAATCAATGGCTTCCGGAAACGGCCGCCTGATTCTCCTTTGGTTGTCTTTGTAAATACAAGCCTCTTTAACATCACAATGCGTTCCATTATCTCGACAGGCAAGGTAAGTTCAGGAGCTCACACAAAAACATACATTTTCCTGTAGCTCCCAAGATCACTGGGTTGAGATCATAGAAGTCATGCAAATATTACTGACAAAAAAAAATAATAAATTCAACCCGACTCATTCTAATTATTCCATATCAGCAGATTTGCTGAGAATAAAATTTATTATATTTCTTTTAAAAGGGTGGGAAGACTTTATGATCAGCCATGCCCGAGAACGGCTGTTTAGGAATTCACCGCATTTTGATCTAATCAGCCAAATCAAAATATTCATGAAACACAATGATATCTCACGGAGGCAGGCAGGCAGCCATTAATTTCGAAATTCGGGTAATTTATTAACACTTATCAGAGGCTCCAAATGCCTTACCTCTGTGTTTGTGACGTGGGCAAGAGAGGGCGAGGGAGGCTGCACAGCCACACGGACAAAATGATTTATAATGGCGCCCGGGTGCAATTTGAACTGGGGATTCAATTAAACTGTATGTTTAATTTTGGCTCGGAGATCTCCAGTTAAAAAGACTGGGAGCCTTTTGCACGCGCACAGAGACAGACTGACACACACACACACACACACACTCACACACACATACACACACACACACAAGCACACAAACACCTCAGCACTCCCACTACACTCCAAGCATATCTATTATCTCCATGTTGAGGAACTGTGAAAACTTCCCTGCCTACTGCCTCTCCCTGTGAGATGCTGTCATGATTCAAGGAGTCTCTTTATACTTTCATTTGCAAGTCTGTCAGGGAGGCACCCGTGCAAACAGCAAGCACAGCATGGGGGGGAGAAGACAAGCATCTATAGGAAAATCTGAAACATATCAGCCGAGGTTATCTGGCAAAATAGCCGAGCTTTATCCTTATATTTATCACCGGCACCATCAACATCCTAATGTCGCCCTTGTCATCTCTGTCAGTTTTTTTTTAAACATTAGTCTAATTTTACAGCCTCCTTTTTCCCCGTTTTCAGTTTCTGCATCTGAATATAGTCACTGAGTCTTTCACCTTCCACAAAGCCAGGAGGGATAGACCAGTTATTTAAGGACTGAGGTGAACTGTTTTCGCCCAAAATAACCTCTCACTGCTATTCTCTGCACAGCCTACAGGTAGAGAGGACTGTTGAGAGGGTTTCTCCTTTATCAGGTCATTCTCCAGCGTTAGGGCTGATATATCTACATCCGCATTATCCGCACCGCATTATTTCCCACCAAAAAAAATACAGAAACATAGATTTTATTCGGGCAGAATGGGGTTTAAATCGGTAAGTAGATACGGTAAATACAAATAAAAGTGTGGGGTTGATGTAATAACTGGCGCTGTGGGGTATCTTTGTCTTTGGCGGAGCAGCACAATGCATTCGGAGGCTACCGAGCGCTAACGCTAAGCTGGGGGCCGCGCGCACCGATCGGATCGCTGATAACTGGCAACATGGATCAATACGTGTGTTGTAAAGGTTAAATGATGTTATGTTGCGGGGTCGTTACTGCCCTGCACACGTGTCGGGTGGAATGATACAGTCACTTTTACCGCTCAATCTCTTCTTCTGTGGCTCTTTCTCTTCAAGGGGGTCAAGTCTCACCCCATTCACCTGATACTTTTTTGTCAAGGAGGACTTAAACGAGATAAGGGGATACCGTAAATACTACACCTTGGTCAGATGTTTGCCTTTGAGTATCCCCCAGAAAAACCTCTGCCTTGAATCCTGCGATACATGAAACATGATGGTGACACGTGCCCGTGTAGGAACATTAATTATTGACATTTTGCTGTGCGCTCGTGGGCTGAGATTAACACCATTGTCTTAGTTCAGCGGCGGCCTTCGGTGAGTTATCCGCGTAGCCGACCACAACTATTGTCTCCGAGGTGTGTTCGTTACTGACTGGGCCTGCTGGGATTAGTGGCGCTTCCTATTACATAACCAAACTAATGAGACACACAATCCTACACAGACTCCTGCACAGCACAGCAATCAGACATATATCCCCAACCACACACACACACACACACACACACACACACACACACACTTACAGTCCCTGTGGGGCCCTCCAGATGCTGTGAGGACAAGGAGGAGAGCCTCGGCGGCTCCCCCAGGACTGTGTCAGTCTCAGCGGCTCGTCTGAGGCCCGGGCTCTGGGAGAGAGAGAGAGAGAGAGCTGGAGGAGCCACAGACGAGTGGGGACACAACCGGGAGCCACTCTTCTATACAGCTCATTTTAATCCGTTACAATATTGGTTGTTAAAATATATCATTTTTTTATTGGATAATTTTTTATTCAACAAAGCTTCACTTTATGCACCACTATTGGCCTTATCACATAGGATAAGTGATAAAGTAAATGACGAATATTAGATCTTTTCTCATCTGTCAAATCAACCAGAAACATTTAACGCGCTTCTTAATTGCATGCAGTCATTTTTCAGATATCGAGGACAGTGTTGATGCGCATATTTCACATCAAGTGTCACCAAAGCTGGAATAGCGCTGAGTATGCTCACTGTGTGCCAGATATCCTGTGATCTTCCTGCAGAGGGCTTATCTTTTAAATGATCTCATGAAACTAAAGCAGGGGCCTGATAGTGGAACAGACTGTTTGCCTCTCGGACGTGATGGCCCCCAAATGAAATGAACACGTGTGCCTCCCTGTGCTCCATGGACTCCAGTGGAGCACAGGGAGTCTCCCAAGACGTGTGTGTGTGTATGTGTGTGTGTGTGTGAGAATTTGCATTAATGCCACAGAAAAATAAGAGAGGGCAAAAAAAAAAAATAGTACCGCGTGTCTCCAGTCCCATTGCATTTTCTAAATGCTCTCAAGAAACTCAGTTTTCCCATTACACGACGGAGAGTGTTTCTCCATGAGGGGGGACAGGGCGGACGTCTCTGTCATAATGTTGACCTGAAATCGAATCCACCTAAACTTTAATTCTCCCATAATGTGTCATCTGTGAATTCCCATAACTGCCCGCCATGGCTGGGGGGGGGGGACTCGAAGCGTGTTTACCAACCGCTGCACCAAAACTATTCTATTATTGACACGACGCGGCGGCCAACACCCAAATCAAACGAGGCACTCTACTATGGAAGGACACTTAGTCAGCAAGTACCTTTCCCGCCTGTGCAGAAAATTGAGGTCATGCCGCCATTTGTGTTTGCGGTAATATGCCAGGCCCGGGTTTGTTTAATTTTTCATGCTCCAGATGTGCGGCATATTTCGACTCGTCCACCCAATCCATTTTGCATGAGCAACTATGTCATGCCAATATCCTGGAGAGCGCAATGCAGAGATTCGTGTGAGAGAGGGGGGGGGGGGGGGGGGGAGACTAGATTTACAACCAAATTGTTTGGGTATCGTTTTCCACGGAGGGAGCTTGAAGGAGGTCTAACTCAAACACAACCTCCGCTAGTTAGCATATCATGTATTTAAATATTAGTCATGGATGTTGGCTAGGGTCTGAGTTATTACCTGTTGTATTTAGAGTATATGGCGGCACTTGAGGAAATGATTCAAACATGAGAGGCTTTGATGATTAAATATGTTCTGGTATTGAATTTTTTGCATACATGTAATGATTACAGAGTGCGGCATGCATCACGGCGGGGATTAATACTTAATGCAAAGGTCTCAAGAGGAGCCCCGGTGAAATGTATGTATACGCGTCATGCAGGGTTCACTTGAAATTCTTTGAACTTACAGTGCGAGGTATATGAATTAATTACAGAAATCGGTTCAAAAGGATGGGTAATTCAGAGATCTGATCTCTCATATCATCTGTCTCTAAATCATGTTTCAGCGAAGGTCACACATATTTCCGTAAGACTTTGCTAGATTTGCCAGAACAAAGCTGTGGCACAGCGATGGCATTCCTCTGTTGTAGGACATTTATTACGAGTATATAAGACTATTTAGTACATCACCCATTTAGTTTGCTGTGGATAAGAATAGCAATGGACAGCGATTTACAAGACAATAAGCAATATGTGAATTTTGTCAGTTCTTCAATCTGTAATGTTTAGATTACATCAACATTCTTGAGACTCATTCCAATAACAATGCGTACGTCTTATGTCAAAAGACTATTATGAATATAATGTTTAACTTCAAACATAGGACTGCCCTTTGGTTTATAGAGTTGCTTATGTTTATTTATTTATTTTCATTCTTTCAAAAGTATTGAAATGTAGCAATTATTTAGACCCACCGATCAGAGTACTATTAATCATTCTGTAATGCGATTAGTCAAAGGTTAGTTCAAATGTTTTCTTATCCTCTGAACTCATGTTAGATGAAAGTTGGATTGCAGTGGGGGTGCTGACTAAGTGGTGACAGCCCAGTATCCCTTTATTTGAGAGAAAAAAACACACACTGAAGTGAAATGAATACATATTAATTCCCTGATGGATAGTGCATGTTTTTCTCACCCCACAAATTAAAACA
Organism: Sardina pilchardus; assembly: GCF_963854185.1. Classification (NCBI taxonomy): domain Eukaryota; kingdom Metazoa; phylum Chordata; class Actinopteri; order Clupeiformes; family Clupeidae; genus Sardina; species Sardina pilchardus. Next base: position 19,870,412 of record NC_084999.1, read on the forward strand.
CCAGTGCTTAGGTCCTTATCACCATGGGTGCATTACCTCTTCTGTGAACAATTAGGCTCTTTTTGGGGGGAGAAACTTACCTCTGTGCGCTAATTGTTTTTATTTGATTTCAGTCACACTTTATCGGCGCCACCCGCTAATTAATAGCAATTGTACCTTAACTATTAAGTGGGTGCCTTGTTAATTAATGGTCTGAGATGCAATTAAATTATAGATGCACACATCAACTTAGCAACCAACTTCCCTTTAATCCTGTGTAATTTCCGAGGGATTTAGTGAAAGGAAAAATGCAGCTCAATCACGTTAGCTAGGTGTTAATTAAGCTAACCAGGGGGCGCATCTGCAGAGGCGCGCCACGGGAGCACTGTGGCAGGGGAGAGCTTGCGCATCAAAAACTGTCTGGAGGTCCATACCACGCAGAGCAGGGGTGTGTGTGTGTGTGTGTGTGTGCGTGTGTGTGTGTGTGTTGGGGGCGGGGGGGTTGGGGTAGAGGAGAATTAAGCTCCAAGCGTGGCTTGATGCCTGCACACGATCTAAGCATTGGGTGTAAGTAAAGGCATTGTCTGATATCATGATGCCATTTACGGCCTCTTGCTGTGCAACATCAAAGTTGTTGGTAAATTGACATGGTAAGACATTGTGTTTGATCACATTTGATCTCTGCTCCATTTTATATGTAATTCTTGACTGATCAATGCCTTACCTCCTGATGCCTTCAAATAGAAAAGAAATGTGAACTCTATACGAACTAACACATGACACATTGGCTGCTTATTTACATATACTTTAGACTGGGTGACACCTGCATCACCCACTATAATACGTTTGGACTCATTGACTGACATCGCACATCTGAGCATCTGAGCCCTGATTTAAGCAACTCACTGTCGCAAAAAAAACTAACTACAGACAGACATACAGACAAGACAGACAGCTCACAGACAGCTCACAGAGCTCCCAGCCATTTGCGTCAGTGCTCTCCGTCCTCCCTATACTCCATCTTGAAAATCTCCAGATTCTCTTCACCTCTGCAGCTCCCTGCACATGTCACTGTCTGTGCACACTGCCTCATTAAGCCCGGAACAGGAGGCTCCTCCCGTCCGTACGTAGCCAGCAACTGCTTCACAGAGATAGGGGGCTGAGGCAAGCCTCGGCGGACTCCCCCCCCCCCCCCCACTCCACCACTCTCCACACACACACACACACACCTCGTCCTGCAGTACACAGTAGATGGAGTTTAGATTTTTGTTTTGAAATACACAAACACACACACACACACACACACACACACAAACACACAGAGAGAGAGACTATGTTCTGATGGTGTCCTTTACAGAATGAGAGGGGGTGTGTGTCTTTTTTTTTTGGGGGGGGGGGGGGGGCATTGACACACACACACACAAACACACACACACACATACACACACACACAACACACACACAAAAGGACACACACACTGGCACTCCAATTATGGGCAGGATAAATCCTGTTATGTGCCTCTAGCATAATGCCTGAGCATGCAGCCCTAATAAATCTCATTATCGGGTTGGGACTTTTTGGAATGCAACCAGTGCAAGTCTCGTGTTTAATGATGCACAGATTGCTGGAGGATTGCTTGATTTAGATTTTTTCCTCTTTCTTTGGAGAGGGGAACTGCAGCTTGCCAGTGAGTGTGAGGAGCGCATCTCTGTATGACATTGATTAGAGCCGTGTTGTTACATGCAAATACTATATTCATTTCTTGAAAGTATACTGCCTTATGTCAAGTATGGAGAGTCAATGCATTGGTAAATAGTCAGAGTCAAGGCCAAAGCATAAATTATACAAGCCTAATCTAGGATCCTGTAAAAAGATTCATTATGATTCACAAAATATGATTCATGAGCTCTGATTTGTAGTAGCTGCCTTTACATTCAACAACACTTCAGCAGCAGCTGTTGTTTCATTACTCCTGTACCAGAAGATCTCAAAGATCTCAAAGCCGAATGTCCTCCCTGTTTAAAGCTGTCAAGAAGTATGACGCCTCAGGTGTGTGTGTGTGTGTGTGTGTGTGTGTGTGTGTGTGTGTGTGTGTGTGTGTGTGTGTGTGTTTGAGATCCTGTGTCAATCTAATCTGATCTGATTACTCATGTAAACCCCCATCAACTTCTATTTTCCAGTTCTATGGTAACAGTTTGGAATGCTGCCTTTAATTCCGACTTTAACACCTTTAAGCTAAGATGTTTTTAAATGTCACAGAGAGTCTAATTTGATGGACGTTTAATAGTTTACAGACATGCCCTAAAAGCTAAATATACATACTAAGATCTCTTTTCACAAAGAGACGCCCTCCAATGAGATTAGGGATGGTATTCTTGTCATCAGTGTGTCTGTATCTGTCATAAGTAGCTGTCAGCTCAGCTGTCAGCTGGTTAGTTAGCAAAAGTTAATTCGATTTGTAGGTTTTCTTCAAAGTGAATTGGCACAGTAGCTATTTGCATTTGTACATTTTAAAATACAATGAAGAGTAAACTTCCCCAGCAAGATATACTGAATACTGTAAGATCTCGGCAAGAGATGTGCTCATTGAGTGATCTAAGATCAATTAATATCCTGAAAACAAGTTGTGTTCTTGTACTACTAAGGTCTGGATGACAGCATCCACAGAGAGAATAACAACTTGTTTATACATTTGTGCTCAGAACGCTTACTGTCGGGGGAAATTCCTAAATCGTCACTTATCAGGGAATTCACAGTTTCGTAATGATCAAAGTCCATGTATACAAACACATTGATGGATGTTTACCATCTTGAAAGCATACACAAACACAGCACAGAGAGAATCCTTCACATAATTAAAATGATGGCATTCACTACTGATTTCCTTATGTGACACAAAGTATTAATGATTGGCTTAAAAGGAGCACACAAGAAAAACAAACAAACATATATTTCAACTTTTCAAGCCCAGTTTGATCCCTCTAGACTTCCTATCAGTAACATGTCCCCCGATCAGCAAAGAAACTGCAAAAACATAGTCAAGCCACCAATTAGCGCAAATTAACAGACATTTTCAAAAATGTCTTTGCTCGAAAAATGGCTGCTTTGTAGTTCAAAAAAGCCCCACTTTGGCCTTGGAGTGGGAGTTTTTCCAGCAATTGCTTAAATCCTAAAATAAGTACTGCAATCTTCTGGCACAGACACACTGTAATGCTTTAAAAACAATTTAGCAACTGTCATTGCAGTAATTACAGTAACTAATTACCATCCTCTGCAAACAAATAGCTTAACATAATACGCAGGCCCAATCAATTTTGAAGAAATGCAAATTCCAGAGGCGAGAGAAAAAAAAAAACAGGGGGCATTTTTGGCAAACCTGAAAAGAATCCAGGGAAATAATACACTTTGTTTTATCCACACATAATTCCCAGGGACTATCATATCATAAATATTTGCATTCAGTTCTTATCAGGACATTTGCATTTGTCTCTTATCAGTCTGCAAGCCAGGCACGGACAGATAGCGGGAGCGGCTTCCACGCCATACACACATTTCTAATGAGTCACGTCCCAAGCTGATATCATATTTTGGCTAGAACTTTATCACCCAAACGAGGAGGTCATTTTCTCGTGGAGTTGGCTCATCTTGGAACTGTCTTTGAGATTTTTTATTTTTTATTTATTTCCCCCCCTATTTGATGTGATTCAACTGAGATTCATTTTTTAAAGCCCACAAAAAGGATTATTTTCTCTCTTCCCCCAACTGCAACAGCCTGGTATCAGTGGCACGTAGGACTGCAATGATTATCACTCTGTCATAAAATATTTCAGTTTTATCTGCGTATTATTTTATTTGCCACAGCATCCCTTCAAAGGGAGAGGGAGTGAGGGAGTGAGCGAGAGAGACCGGCAGCTCATCTGCATGAACAGTCCTATTCGCAGAGCCAGAAAACACACTGCCGTGCATGACCATTTCTTTTGGTATACATATGCAACAGTTTCCGGAGGGGGAAAAAAAATTAAAGTAATTGTTTGATAACATTTTCAAAAAGGTATTCCACAATAACAATTTCATGGTGCATTCCCGAGCGTAATTATAAATCAGCCATTTTTTCCTGGACGGCAGAGAATCACTGGAGGTCAAGTGATGTATCCTAGTCGAACCGTAGTCTCATTAGTGCAATCTGTTTTTATCTGCTAATTATTTCTCCCACTCTCCAAACTGCTGCGCAAGCCTATATGCAGATGTCTTTCACAATGAAGTGGTGAGACAAATCTTCTTTTGAATGGTTGTTTCGGCAAATGTGTTTTTTATTTGCATTCATTACAAGGCGATGTGTCAACATGTTAAGTATTCTTTTGATGTCATGTAATTCCGAGAATGGCAAAACTGCTTCCGTTCTCACTCCCTCTAAACTTGATGTTTTCTGCTAGTTATTGCTTTCTTGCCTTGTGCTAGTTTTTGGAAGCAGTTAAATGACTGACGTGCATTAGAAATCACACACCCGCACGCACACACACACACACACGCACACACACAAACACGCATAGACACATAAAAAAAATCCACCAGCGCCAGCAGAACTGAGCGAATGTGACACAACAAGCTTCCACATCAAAATACATCCGGTTTCAGAGAGCCAAACATACTGTACTTGTATATCATCATTATGGGGGAAAATGTTGACAAAGATAAGGAATTCAAATACATGGAGCTGATTGGTGTCCCCCTGGTGTCAGCTGAATCTCACTCCCCTGCATGAAAGCTGTGCAGAGGGGCTAAGAAGGCTTTGATGGCTGCATGCTTGGCAGGGCATGAAATGTCGGGCGACACAGAGGTAAACACACATCCTAAAACACTGTACTTCTCCGACATGCACAGGATCTGGTCGCCATGGTCTTCCTGTGGTTAAAGCCTCGGTGAGAGGGCCCGTCTCTCACCTTTTTTCTTTATGATTTCCGCCCGGTCTTATCTCGGCCTTTGTTTAGACAGGGAAGGCCAAGACATTCCATCAGCATGTCTCTGTGGTGCACCTCTGTCTCTTTCCTATACGTCTTTCGGAAGGGAGCCACCGTCGTATTCTGAGACGTAAAGACTGCCACTGCAACTGAAACTTACATAATGACTTAAGTACATCAACACTTAGAGCTTGTGTCATATACCCTGTTATTTGGGATAAAATGCTGGAATCTCAAACTCAATTGAGTTATAAAAAGAATGACTCGTGAAATGGCTTCACTAGGCTTCTTCTTACAGTAAGACCATGATGTTCAGCATCAAGGCAGAAGCCAAAAGAGATGATGATCCAGTGTGTAAGGAAAGCGCCATATATTGGATTGTACATGTGCAGCAAAATCAAATGATTGCACAAAAACCTATGCAAGGTTATGTTAATTTGGTATCTTGTGCATAAGATAGTGTCTACTTCTGTTTCAACTCATCAACACCTCAGACTGGTGATATCATGCAAATCCTATGGTAGAAAAGATTCTAAGCTAACACTGTTAATCAACACCATTTCTCAATATTGACACTGATATCTTCCACAGTGCAGTTACCTTCGCACTTGTTTGTCTTTTACATAGTTCTGATAATTCCTCCCCATCATGAGATAACATTCTCCATTTGCCTTCATACATGTGGTATGAATTGCATACATACTATATAAACAGCACCTCAACCTCATTCCTACTAATGAAGTGAATGGCTCCCATTTGACCATTGAAATGTCTAAATACATGTATCAGTAAATTCAGTCAACAGTGCAAGCATTATAATGGAAATAGCAAAATGACTGAAATGAATATATTTGTAATGTACACATACCAATGGTGCACTACAAACACTGTGAAGATTTCCATTATCACCAACTGGTCCTGAACATCAATATACTGTACTGTAAGCACTATTGTAAGGGTCTTTGTGTTTGAGATCTTGGGGAGGCAGAGATGGATCAGCTGCACACGTGTGTGCTGCATGTGGCTTCGTTATGCACTCTACACTTAAGGAATGGGAGACTCGTCAAGCATGAAATAAAGGACTAGCACAGGGAGATGTGGAGAGGATGTACTGTGTGCTATAGGCTATAGATCTGTTTGAACACTCTCATTGCAACGGTGCACAGACACACGCTCCTCTCGCGCTCCCACATGACTCTGTCACAGGGGGATGTAGTAATGAGTAATGCACACAGACACCACACACACACACACACACACACACACACACACATGTATACTGTATACAGTATATATATACTGTATATATATATATATATATATATGTTTACAAACACACGAACACACACACACACACACACATACATATACAACAATCATATCTACACACAAACACAAATACACACACATACACACAAACATACAGTATAGACACACAGAGACACACACACACACACACACACACACACAGAGTGCAGCCGGTGGCACTGGGGACGGCGTCATCTGGAGGAGCAGGTGAGCCGCTGCGGCGCTGTGTATCAGGGTGGACAGAACCGTCCTGTCGGAGCTCTCCGCCGCGGATGGGACGGACGAGGGACACGGGACGGGCTGGGCTGGTCGGATGGCGCCATGTGTTTCCCGATGGAGGGTGGTACTGGGGAGGGGTGGTGTGTGTGTGTGTGGGGCGGGGTCTGGAGAAGCACATGGAGACGGGCAAGCCCCACAATGCACCAGGCTTTGGCCCGTCCCAGCATGGTGCCACCGGCTCCGACTGCCTTTTCCAGCCTGGGTCCGTCCACATGGCTCACTACGTGGCCAGCAACAACCGGCCTGCCTGTCTGTCTGTCTGTCTGTCTGTTTGTTGTATGCGTCTGTGCGTAACTCCCCTCCCCAGTCATCTGTTCTTCTCGATGCATGTCTCTTTAAGTCTTTTCACAGTCTGTAGTGCTGCTCGCTTTCCTCTCGTGAAACACAGATTTCCATATTCTTGTGTTCTGTCTCGCTCCATACACAGTTCATACTCATCTACTTGTAAGGCAGAATTTCTCTCACTCATCCAACTCCACCCAGTCCCCCTCTTCTCTCACACATCCCCTGTCAATCTCTCTCCCTTTCCCCTCAGACTCTCTGTTGACTTACTACTGTATGTTTGTCTGGTTATACTACTCTATGTCTCGTTATGTTGAATGTGTCATGGCCTTGCCTGGCTCCTCCTCCTGTCTGTGTTTATGTCTCTGTCTCTCTCTCTCTCTCTCTCTCTATCTCTCTCTCTCTCTTTCTCCTACAGGTGAGCTATGCACAGGTGTTTGTTTTCCTGGTTGTCACTTCCTGGTTTGGGCCTTTTGTTTTGATTATTCACATTAAACTGATTGCTTACACTTTTCATTTCCAAAGCCAACACCATTACGGACTTTACCCTTCTCTGCTTAGTCCTATTCATTTAATAAATGTAATATACAGTACAGTGTGTATATATATATATATACATCGCTACTCCCCGTGTGGCCCTACCTTCTCTGTTACCTTGCCCTGAGCCAGGCTTGTAACGAATGACAGATGATTATTTTTCATGCCCCCCTTTATGTCAGTGTGTGCATATATCTATGGACATTTCATCTCCACTAACACATACTGTATGCCTGCATCTGAAAACCAGTGCTCCTTTGTGAGCATTTTACACATGTACTGTATGGAATGTGCAAAGTGTTTCCTCTACAGCTCTCTTCTCTCAACAATGCTGTGCTATTTCAGGTGTCCATGCAGCGGATGCTAAAGCAAGTCAATAGCATCACAAACCAACAAAGCAGTGTCCAGGGATCCACTCATGCCTGTGTACCGGTGGGCAGACATGGGAACCCTGGCTTCAGAAAGTAAGTCCTAACGTGTATTCATTCTACCTGTGCACCCCAAAAATAAGTGATGTCACTAATTGGCTCATTTACCTGGCTGGTAAATGAGCTGGTAAATTTAGCAAATAAAAAATCAGCTGTTTTTTACAAAATAGTTGGAACAAATGTACTTTTACTTTATAAAGCTGGGTTTCCTATCTCTCAAGTGTTGTGGTAATTTGTAGCTGGCTCGTGCACTTCAGGGAGGTGCAGTTTAAGTAAATAAGTATTTTATTTATATAGCGCATTTCTCAGGCAGAGTGCAACACGAAACACTCCACACACACACACACACAAACACACACACACACACACACACACACACACACACACACATACAGATGGAGTGGCGAGAGATGCCAGCGTACCCGTATAGCCACCCAGTGTGGTGGGCATCCTTAAGGGATGATAGGATGTCTTTTAGCCTCTTCAGCGGGGACTGAGCATTAATACTGTAGACTGAACCAAAGCGGAGCTCTGGACATAGAAGACCTCCATTGTGCAATGAGTGGAGGCGTTTACATGGACATGTTGGTGTTACTAGGGCACTGTGACTACGACTCCCCAAGGGGTCAAAAGGTCATGGGCTTGTGTTTATATTTTGGTCAACCCATGATAAGGCAAATGGAATTTGCACTTTAATGCAAGCAGCTGATATGTAGGGGTTTTTTTTTATATTCTCAATTGGTATGTCATGCTGGAAAGTCCCAGGTCCTTACACATACACAAACTCAGAAGCATGCACACACAAACACACACACACACAAACACAGAGAGAGAGAGAGAGAGAAACAGAAAATTGACTGTTTAGAGTGTGGAAACAGCGTATGATGGAAGACAGGGACAAGGGGAGGTGTGTGGGCGGAGTTGTGCTGATGAAGTGATTGGAGAGAGCGTCCGCTGGCCGGCCCGAGCTCTTTCTTCAATCGGCCAGATAGCATCGTCCCCGGGCCTCCGCTATCAGCGCGCGCAAACTTCTCTTAAACATTCCCCTCTGCTCTCTCTTCATTACATACTGTCCCCCTCCTTTGGCACCCATTTTCATTATGCCAACTTATCTCCAAACACCTCCCCACACACACACACACACACACACACACACACACACACTTCCTGTCACTCCGTTTATTGTGTGGTAGGGATTTTCAGATTAGCTGTTCTCTCACACACACACACACACACACACACACACTCTGTCTCTGTCTCTCTCTTGCAGCCGCATTGTATAATGAAGGATTCCACACGCTGCCGAGGGGCCGGTGAAGGAGCAGGCACTAAATATTTATTTATGGAAGTAAATTAATTGGACTATGTCGTGTAAAGATAGGAGGTGGCTGTGCATCTCATTCAAAAAGGGAGGCGCTTGCTGAATGTTAGTTTTCCGCGCGGGCCCATCGCAAATACTGTATGTGGCGGATCAAAACAGTGTGGCATCTCGGTTGGTTATTTGCACAGAGTTTTGCAGTAGGGGAGGTTTTGTGGATGAGTATCAGAGGTGGAATGGGGAGTGGAGGGGTGTGTGTGTGTGTGTGTGTGTGAATGTGTGTGTGTATGAGAGAGTGTGTGTGATGGTTCTTTCATTGACGAATGAAAAAATTTTTTTTTTTTTATTCCGCCATTACACACTGGCCTTATTAGCCCTGGCTTGTGTGTGTTTCGCGTCCTGGGATTTAAAGCCCACCAGCGCTCACGCACGGCCTCCGCTAATGGAGACGCGGACCGACAACGAGACTCCCGCCCGCTCTGCCACCACCGTCCACCGCGCTGCCACCACCGTCCACCGCGCTGCCACGCGACGTGCCCGCCCGCCCGCACGCATAAATTCAGGGACTCCCTGAAAGTGAAGGGGGATTATAGCGCCAGGCAAACGGCCTCTGCCGCCGCTCCCGTCACATGTCTCCACATATGCCTGGAGATCCCGCTCAGTGAGATCCCATTGCCAGAGCCACAGCAGATGATCTGCCCGATTCAAAGGAGACGCGCGGAAGGCAAATGTGTACATTGCATATGCACCGCCCGCCCGGCCTCTGGAAGATCTGCCGAAGGCTTTTTGAAGGCTGTTTATGAATAACCTATATTTCTGACCCGCGGGTTAATTGGCCCTGCTTTCAGTTACAGTCTACTTATTAGCCATATTGTCTGCGCAGTCAAGGTTGAATGTACTGCTCAAACACGATGATGTATTGTACACCGGCTCTTTCCTTCTTCCGTGCGGCTGGGATGGATGGAATTTATTTTTCGGTGCGTTGACTTGCTTGTTAACCTTTCGAGCTTGCCTCCATCTTCACAGCCCAAGAACCCACAGTACTGCGTTCACAGGAAGTATCCCTTGGGAAGATGAAAACAAACCTCAGAATAAGCGCACGCATGCACACACACACACACACACACACACACACACACACCGGCACACACGCACACACGCGCACACACACACACACACACACACACACACACACACACACTGATAGGAATCCTACAGTAAGCGCACGCAACCTCATAAAATGGCATTAATTCCAAACTGCCATTGACCTTTCCGGAACAAAAAATGAATATCACCCATTGAGCCAGATGTTATCTTCAGTGCTTTATTTCCAGGTAAGAGTCGGCGAGTCAGCCCGGAGCCTCCTTCAATCAAATCTTTCCACCTTCTTCAGACGCTTCGCACTGGTGTCTTTTTCATCTGCGCCGTATCACCCATGTATTTGCTCCGGAAAATGTAATTGCACCATTCAACAAGCAGGTTAAGAGGAAGGCTGAAGAAATTAACATTTTTTTCCCCCCCTTCCACATCCATCGAATATTTCCCCAGTTGTTTTAATACCCCATCTCAGACCTGTGATCTAATCAGTCTGCGCTGCATAAGTAATTAAAGTTCAAATTAATTACTTCCTGCGCTGATATTCTAATAACAGCTTTGGAGTTTTTTTTTGTCGCAGGAAGTTGATATTTTGTCATGCGTGCTTTATCTCCGGTGGCGGCGGCGGCTGCGCGATTGTCTGTACTTACAGATTACGCGTGTAGCCAGGAAGAGAGCAGGAAATGGCAGATAAAGAGAGAGAACTTCCACGTTTCTTTTTTTCTCCTAGCTAGCTCTCTTTCTCTTGTTCTCTCTCTCTCTTTCGCTCTCTCTCTCTGTCTCTCTCTCTCTCTCTTTCTGACCACAGTGCCCCTCTTGACAGCTTTCACCCTCCTCCCCCTCCCTCCCTTCTCTCCATTCCTCCTCCTCCTCCCTTCATCTTCCAACCCCCTTCCCCTCTTTCTTTAAGCATTCCTTTATCATGACAGCATTTAGAGGGGAGATAGGAGCAGGGCTGAGACGGGCCATAGGACTGCTCTTGATGGAAATTAGACAATCGTTCATTAGCGGCTTTGATAATGTAACCCCTCCATCGCCCCCACACACACACACCCCTCCGCCAACACCACCACCACCACCACCGCCACCACCACCGCTCCCTTCATCCGTCTACACACCCTCCTCCTTCTCCGCCGCCGCCCGCACGTCATCTCCTCTCTCTCTCTCTCTCTCTCTTTCTCTGTCTCTCTCTCTCTCGCTCGCCACTCCCACGGGGACTGCGTTTAGCTTAGCGCTCGGAGTGCTCGGCGGAAGAAAAAAAAAAACACGTGGCACCACGGGGGCCCCCCTCGCGCTGACACCCCGGTCCCAGCTGAATGTCTCAGCGCAGAGGCACCGCCGCAGGAAATGTCATCCCAGGCGGAGGGGGAGCTGTGTGGTCCAGTGCACTCCGGCACGCCGAACTGGGGGGGTATGGGGGGGCACCTCCCTCCGGGCTGTGGGACGGGTGGTTCGGGCCTGGGGGGGTGGTGGTGGGGGGGGGGGGGGGGTCTAGGGACGAGGACGGGGATGGGAAGCGATCCCGCAACTGTCTCTCCACCCCCCGTTGCATCCACTCTACGGCACGCTGCCACGCGGGTCAAGTGTCAGACTCGCTAAAGGACTGTGGTTGGTGCTTAATTGGTGTTGGAGGAGATAGATGTGGGGGAAAAAGTTCTGAGTGCTTTAGATTGTAATGTACTCTGTGACTATCTGATCGAGACCTCCAGAAACTTTTCATGGCCCGTGTCCAGTTACATGAATTCTCCAGAGACTGCAGGTTAACATTCATCTAAGGGCTCCAGCGGAAGATCATATTTCGGCTTATCACCTTAGAGATAAAATAGATGCTGTTGTACATACACCAAATCGCTCTCTATATGAACCTCTAAAGTTGCCAGGAAATCATAATCTTGATAGAAAATGATATAAAAAGCTTTTCTACTCGCCTTACTTACCAAACTCTACTCTTTTTGGCTGAAAGCGTCTCCTAAATGAATCGAATTGTCGTCATGTACTGCCATCCCCTAACGTAACATGACGGGAAGAGAATGTCACTGTATACGCAGCATACAAATGGACATGTGCTCTGTGAGTCGAGCGTTGCATGCAAATAGATTTTCCTGCTCGTCATGGACTTGCCAGCCCCCCCCCCCCCCCCCCCCCGCCCCCGAACACTGACCACATAGCCTCAGACCATGAAAAATTGAACAATGGAATCAAATACATAAAAGTAACCACATTTCTCTTTGCCAAGAGCAAAGTTTAGCGACAAGCAAGTCTGTCTCTCTCACCACTTTTCGCCCTTTCCTAAGGCCGTCCCTAAGGCGATTTTGGACACACAGAAGATCAACTGTTTAGAGAGACCGAAGACCGGGAGACAACGGCTTAGATTCCAGCCCGGATCAGAGCGGACAGAGAAAGGGACGGCCGCCTCACAATCACCGACGGAGCCACACTGGACCAGAGTGCCCTTTCACGCAGACGCTCCACTGCGGAGACACCCTCTTAGCCCTTTGCATTCCGCCCCGACATCACAGACTCACTGACCGGTCCCCCCCCCCCCCCCCCCTACAGAAGGAGGCAGAAACCCAAAAAAGTCAGGCGGAAAGTTCGGCCGAGAGCTCCGGCGCGCGCGCGGGGGGACATTTTGAGAGAACTGTCTGGATGAAAAGCGCCCAGGCTAAGCTGGTGGCGCTGTGACCTCGAGGGCAGGGATGAATGGAGATCAAATGTAATGGATGGCAGAGAATCTATATTTCCACAAGGCGATGGTGGTGGGTTGTGGTGAGGTGGGGATGGGATGGGGTGGGGAGGGGGTAGTTAAATAGCTGCTGGAGCGATAGCGAGCTGCCCCTGTGACGGCCGCCATCGCAAGGCTCCTCCAGGGAGAACTCTCTTTCACAGAGAACTCAGCTAATTGGCTAAAGTCCATTCTTCGGCATTTATGATGGACAGAACTGAGACTACTGTCCCAAAACTTTGGATGTGGTGACGTGTACTGGAGTATTTTTTCTTCCCCCAGCCATATTTGAGAACTCGAGTTTTATCTAGATTTTCAAATGTTCTAATTCAATTATTCATGCTAAAAAAGGAGATTAGCATTTTACCCTGCCCCGGCTAAAAACCCAATCCCTTCACAAATCAAATTAAGACCAATTTTGTTACTTATAACCAGGTTGTAATTAGGTTGGGGCTGTGTGTTATCAAACTCACATAGGCAACAAACACTCTTTGATGTCATCAGCCTCACCGCATTCATATTCAGTAATTTGTTTTTACACTTCTCTGCCTTTACTAAAACTTCATTTCTCTCCCATCAGTAGGTCTAATAACATCAGATTACTGGTAGCTATGCGTATGTGTAACAGCTGCTGTGGAACCAGTCGCCTCTTGTCATAAACAAGTGCTCCCTCCCTCCATCTCTTTCAAGTCTAGGCTCAAAACCCACCTTTATTCGCTGGCCTTCTCAGGCACTTAATCTCCCATCTGTTAATGTATCTGTGACTCTGTGCATGTGCCCCGCTGTTCTTTGGTCGTTGTCGTTGTTGTTGTTGTTGTTGATATGCGCCTGTTTGCTGGTGTAAGTCGCATTCTGTATTTATGTTTATCATCATTTGTTTAATTTTGTACAGCAATTGGTCTCAGAAAACTGTGTCCATGTGCGCTCTATAAATAGAATATACTTACTTACTTATTATGTATACAGTGCAGCAACTTGTGAACATCAGAAATGTCACAGGGTCTCCCCCCTACTGTATGTAATGTCAGTGGACTTCCCCTCTTTTGTCAGATGGCGCAGATGACAGACAGATGGTCAGAAACTGACATGGAGACCTTGTATTTCGGAACTAAATAGAAAGAGATTCTGCTTAAAAATATATTATTAGTGACGGGTTTACTCTTCGCAATCTTCTCAAGATAGCTCACAATGTGTTGCATGTAATGCAAAACAGTCAGATCCTTGCATAGATATGATATCATTAGTTAATCATGTCTGGGTGTATATTATAGAATTCATTCATATTAATATTTTCTCCCTTAATAGTAGCTTGTTGTCAGTGTCATACCATGTCCCTTGAATCGATCAAACCTTTTAAGATCTGTTTGTGTTTCAATTGTTATTTTATTGATTGATTTATTCATTATAATGATTATTCAACGTAGTGATATGCACTAAAGTCAAATAGTCTGTCTTTCACTAATACTCTTGTGGACCCATGGCAACACAATTCAAATCCCAGTTTAAACCCTTACTGCCTAAGCCAGTCCAGCCAGTCCAGCACAGCCCTGTCCCCTCTGACCGTGAGCCATGGTGGACACCAAGTGGACGAGCGAGGTTTCGGGGCGTTCGAGGGACACCGGGCAGGCGGGCACGCCACCACGTCACCAGTGCAGCAGCCGCAGCCGCGTTGATGAGGCCGAGCCGAGGCCTAGCGCCAGCGAGACTCCTCATTTGTCAGGAGTCACGCGAGGTGATTGGAGCTGGTCGCGGCCGGCGGTTGCTGCGGGGACAGATGGCGAGGCCAGGGAAGGTTCTGGAGAGGCGATGGTAATTAGGAGCCAGCAGCGGAGCCGCAGGGGCTCGCCCGAGCGGACGAGAGCGCGGAGGCTCCGAGGAGCGGCGAGCGACGAGCGGCTCGAGTGGCGTGGGGGAGTTGTACGCCCTTTGGCCACTCAACATGGCATTGTTATGCTACGGCGACTCCCCATTCTCCCTGCTGGACTGCTGCTCACTCCAACCTCCACCAGCCCCCTCCTCCACCAGCCCCCTCCACCTTGTTCTCCGTTCGGCTTAAGTGTGTCAGTGAATGATGACATTTGCATGTATTCTTTTGTAAGACACTGCATTCTCACCGCAAAATGGGCAATAGAGTGTGAGTGTCTGAGTGAGTCTGCCCATGTGTGTGTGTCTGTGTGTGTGTTCATGTGTGTGTGTGTGTGTGTGTGTGTGTGTGTGTGTGTGTGTGTGTGTGTGTGATAAAAAAAATTGCTGACCAATCTATAAAAGGATACATGGGGGGGAAAAAAACTCATTATTCATTCCAAGGTATCACGTGGCTCACAGAGCCTAATGGTAAGAAGTGAATATCTCAGGAGAATTACAGCGATCCATCCAATGGTCAGAAACCCCAGTCTGTAATGACATACCTGGGCTGTACCTACAAGACAGAATGAGGCTTAAAGCACTTAAATTGCTGAAATTTAGCACGACCTGGCCCAGAAATGCTAATTGAAGGGTGGCCATTGATAGCGTTTAAGGTTGCCCGTCCTGCTAAATGAAATTAATGCTATTTGAAATAGCACTGCCGGCCCTCTGCAGGGACACACTCAGGAGACACCCGGCACTCCACCTCAGCACTTTCCCTTTACTTAAGCACAGGCCAAAGAGCTGCCTTGTGTGTTTCTTCCCCTCGCGCGTGATTAATTGCACTGTCAGTCATCAATCTCGGGTGTGATGAAATAGCCAGAGAGAGAGAGTGGGCAGAGTTGGGGAAAGAGGGAAGGGTAGAGAGAGAGAGACAGAGAGAGAGAGAGAGGGAGGGAGGGTTAAAGAGAGGAAGAGAAGAGCCTACAGATGGGTGGAGAAATGACAGCATTGGAATCCCCACAGGGCATATATTAATGAGAGTACAGCGAGAGTTAACAATTCACATTAAAAAACCTAATGCATTCTTTAATTAATTAAGTCCTCATTTATAAACATCCAACACTTCCCTTTCACTCAGAGGCTGACCTAACAATGGCATTAATGCTGTATGTTTCAGGCATAACATATTTAAATGTCATTAATACATTAGTAGCGAGATAAACACAGTCAAAAACTCTATTAGCAGTAATAGGTGGTGGTGTCTTGTGCAAAGAGGGTTCCCCCTCAATTTAGGCCAAATAATAATTAGAAATTAATTTTACATTTGGATTGATGTGACCATGGTGAAATGTAGTGAAATGGCTGATGAAAACGTTGAAATGAAAGGGAAAAATTCAACAATTTTGTACTTCCTCCCATTCAGCATTCACACATTATTGGATCACTGAGCGAAAATGCCGCGGGAGTTTTGGTCAGACAACAGCAATTCATCATTTACATGTCCAGCGGATATTAGGCTTAGCTAATGAGGCTCCCGTCTTTGCCTTGATTGATAAACGTCTTATTTGCAAGCATTGATTGTGTTTGCTAGCATAGAATTAAAGGGGACGGATTCCAGATCTATGTTGGGGAGTCTATGGTTAAGGGAGTGAGGATTTGTGCCCCCCCCCATACTTCCAGATTGATCTGAAGGGGGAAAGTGCCTTGGGTGAAATACACAGGGTAAGACAGCAAAAGCTCAGCAGGAGACAGTGTGTGTGGTGGTGGTGGTGGTGGTGGTGGGTGTGGTGGGTGGTGTGTGTGTGTGTGTGTGTGTGTGTGTGTGTGTGTGTGTGTGTGCGCGTGTGTTTGTGTGTGTGTGCGTGAGGTGTGGGGGTGTGTGGGGGTTGGGTGGGGGAGTGAAAGAAGTGGTAATCTCTGAGGTGCATTTGCAAAAGTACAGAAGAAGGAGAAATCAAACAGGACCACATAACATATTCCAGGGGAAATTATTTACTAAACACATCCTGCTAGAAATTTAGATAAGGCTTGGGAAAAAAAATTGTATGATGCCATTCCAGTTTTAGTCCAACATGATCGGCTTTATGAAGGGATAACATGATAAAGACTTTGGTCCTTTCCCTTTTGAACATAATCTCCCCGGAAATATTCCTCTGGGTTAAATTGGCAAGGATCTTCTGATACAGATTTAACAGTAATGTATATTCTTATTTCCACTAACGTGACAACGTTCAACACTAACATGTTTCTTTATTTTTCCCCCTCCAGAGATGTCCTGAATGCATTTGAGAAGTCGCTATTCTGAAATCAGCACCTCTTTACACGCTTGTTACCGTTCATGTTTTTAAAGATATGCAAAAATCACACTCAGCATGTGTTTTGGTTGAATATGAGAAACATGAGAAACTGCTCACTAAACCACAAATAACACATGACAAATTACTTTTCAAGAGAGCGTTCTACTGATGGTAGTTGTGGTGGTGGAATACTAGTAGGATCTTAAAGGGCACACCAAGAACAACTAGATGCACCGCATAGCGGTACACAATATGACCGCCGCTCAGTTCTGCACATTCTCTCCAAAACGAATTACGCCTGCAACTTTCCTGTATGGCTGGGATTATACTTGCTGTTAGACCAACCGTAAGCATATGCGCCCGTGTGCGACCTGCTGTGTCCGGTGTACAGACTCGCTGCAGCATTACGCACCCTACTGGAGGTCTTCACTAGGGGGAGAATAGTAACATCAGATGTGGATGTGGCCATGTGCCATTGTTTACTCTCATGATTGCCCCCAGCTTCGATGTCGATAATGCATCTTGCAGTCATCTTTTTTTGTAGTGATCGCCCCCTACTTTCTTATCAGTATTGCATCTCGCGGACGCATCATGTTCGCTTGCGACGACGTGCATGACCGACGCACCAAACGACCGCAAAATACGCGAGGCAGTCATGATACGAACACGAACGCGTTGTCTGCAGCAAGTCTAAACCTGCCTTATCACCGATTTGTGCAATATACTGTATGTATATCTCCTACTCTTGCAGCTCATGTGTATATGAGTGTGTGCATGTGTGAGTTTGCTTGTATAAAGATGTGTGTGTGTCTGTCTGTGTGTGTGAATGTGCATGTGTGCGCATGTGTGTGTGTGTGTGTGTGTGGAATCCGTGGAAGTGTGTTTATCTGTGCGTGTGAATCTGTTGATGTGTGTGTGCGAACTTAGTTACTTTTTAAACTGAGCCCCCTGCCGGCTCAACATAAAAATGCCAATCGGTTTTGCCAATAGCCTACTCACTATATTGGAATTTAACAGTTACGCCATTTTAACAGTAACGTCAGAACGTATAGAAGACATCACAACCTGCAAAAAGTAATTTCAGGGAGGTATCTAAAAAATACTTTAACCTACTGAGATACTGAAATACAGATGAATAGCCTCTCTAGTCAGTATACCAAATAAGAGAGGCCTATAGATAGAAACTGTGGTAATAAAATATGAAGATTTTGGTAGTTTGGGCTTTTCGTGTATCCTTCTACTGTAGCCATTTAGCCATCTACTATAGGCCTGAATTATATGCCAATGAAATTACACTTGTTAAACTCACCTCAATAAATATTTTGCAATCATTTAATGGGCAATGCTGAAGTTACTGTTACAAACCAGCGGCAGAGTTGGCGGTCCAACGGCGGTAACCACCAGTGGCCCGCTGGAGTTTTGCTCATCAGTTCTCTGGCTGTCCACCGGCGGCTCAGAAGCGGCTCCAGATAAAGGGCCACCCTTTTGCCGCTTACTACCCACCAGCTTCTAATTGGCCTTATTTATGGCCATAATAATGAAAATGATGCACTAAAATAGCAATAATACATTCTAACACTTTCCATTTGCCCTCAATCAGAACAATTTACAATTATTTACAGGACTTACCAAAGTTACCAAATTTACTAAGGTGAAGACAGTGCCTGCTGATGAGAAACCTATAAATGTATTCTGTAATTTAATAATCCAATATAAAAACATTTATCCTCAGCAACTATCACACAGACTCACCACACATAGTATTAGGTTCAATACATTATGTTTATTTATTTATTTTACTTGCTTTTGTTTATTTATTTTACATGCTCATTTACATGCTTTATTTATTGTACATGCTTAAACAATTTATTAAAACTATTGTTAATAATGATATATGTAACACATTCTTCAGATGTAAGGAAAGTAAAGATGCAAAGAAGTTGTGACAGACATTCATGGCTTGTTTCTCCCTTGATATTGGTGCCAGATTAATGAAAATGCAGTTCTACCTTGCTGGGGTGTTACTGGCAGCGTTGTGAGCGAATTTGACAGAGGTGTAGGTCTGATTGGTAAACTCTGTTGAACAGATTAGAAATGAAAAGGCGTATTTAGTGAGATGATTACTGCAATGGCAGGGTTCATACAAAAAAAATTGAGCTGAATTTACTACCTTTTCACTACCATCAACATGTTTTCTACTACAAAAGCAAAAGGTGAAGAGTAATGTAATGCAAAACCTTTCCGAAACACAATAACACATTTAAGAACAACGGGGATTTAACAATGGACAAAGCTACTGGCATTTGAACAGGGGTGTGTAGGCTGTCAATAGGCACTGTATTTACCGGCATGGCTGGAGTTGATGAAGCTTGCTGGGTGGTGGTGCTGGCAAAGGTGTAGTGGTCTGACTGGCAAACTCTGTTGAACAGATTGGATATGAAAAGACGTGTTTAGTGAGATGATTACTGCAATGGTATGACACCTGGCACGCTAACTAGCGCCTAAAGTACAAACACTTCTAAAGGATATTTCCACTTAATTTTCAGACAAACCAAGCAAGGGACCACATGTACAGACTCTATAAATACTAACCATGATGTCAGTTTTTTATTCAAATAACTTGAAAGAGATCGTCAGGTATAAATGCACCATGCTAGTGGCCAGTTCATTCATTCACATGCTGTTACATGCTAACTGGCGCCTAGAGTACAAACACTACTAAAGGATATTTCCACTTAATTTTCAGACAAACCAAGCTAGGGACCACATGTACAGACTCTATAAATACTAACCATGAGGTCCGTTTTTTATTTAAATTACTTGAAAGAGATCGTCAGGTATAAATGCACCATGCCAGTTCATTAATTCAGATGCTGTTACATGCGAACTAGCGCCTAAAGTAAACACTTCTAAAGGATATTTCCACTTAATTTTCGGGCAAACCAAGCTAGGGACCACATGTACAGACTCTATAAATACATTTTGGAAACAGGTGTTGGCTAGAATTACGCTTTACATACAGTTTTTAAAATGAAAATAGTAGAGATATAGAGAAGAGATGTTTTACTTACCCTGCTAGTCCTAAGCCTGCTACTGGTGGTTTGAGTACTGACATTGTAGGCTATTCGAGTTTGCTTGATTATGTTTCTAAACGTAAAGACATTTAACAACTTCTTTATCAGTCAGACGGTTACACAGTTACGTGCAAGAACAACAAGTCACGTAAGAGATGAAATCGTTTAGCTTACTGCAACATGAGAAATCAAGTAGTGTGAAACTAGCGACAGTAAAGAAAATTCCAATATGGCCGCCATTCGGAACTGAGAAATCACAACTCCATCTTCTTCGTTTGTCTTCTTCTCTCTGGTCTGATCTATCATTCACTGAGCAGCGCCAGCGCCACACACCAGTGGCTGCAGGCTGCAGTGTTTGAACGTGGTTGCATTAGTTCTGCTTTTGACGTTCTCATATAAAATCGTAATAAATACATAATTGTTTTATTTGGTAAGCACAGGGTAGCCACGGGGGTGCCAGTGACACAGCTACATGGGGCCATGGGGCCATTCTAGGCTTCAGTGTAGAGCAGCCACGTTGAGGGACCATTCACTAAATGCACACATAAATACATTTATTATATCCCCCCATGGATGAAAGTCCACAAAACTTGGCATACTCCCAGAGGGTGTCAGGTTAATCATACACATGAAATTTGGTGCAGTTCATAGCATCTCATCTGAAGATAGGGGCAATTAAAGCAATATTACATTACATTTTCAATTTTTACCATGGGGGT
>NC_084999.1:19896256-19923756 GCF_963854185.1 Sardina pilchardus
TTTAATTCTGTTTTGGTTCAGCTGAAGTCTCGCAGTCCTTACATGTCTCATTGCAGGTACGCTGTCTGATAAACCAGGCAATGGGGAGAGTAATTACAGTGTGTGTGTGTGTGTGGGGGGGGGGGGACAACATCAGAAATTAAGGAAATTGTGAAAGGAACGGCTCCTTAAATAGGTCTGAGCCGGGCATTAAAAAAGACCATTAGCCGGGGCAGAACAGGTGCCACCCCTGGCTGACCAAAACAAAACAGAAGCACAATGCCCAGAATGAGGGAGAGAGAGGATAAGATCTCAACCATCCACTGCCAATTATGATGGGATGTATGCTATATTTTCTCTGCACCTATTGTTCAGCTGATAAATCCACACATCAATCAATTTAACCAATTTCACACAGAATTGCATTTTCACTCTATTTAGTTTGAGAAATTATACAATTTGTTTATGTTTCACCTGCATGTGATAAGTTGAAGATACACCCAGTAATCCTTTATCACTGTCAATATAACCTGTTTTACCTGCATGTGGTAATAAGTAAGATGTCCACTAATCTCTTAACACAGCTAATGTGGCCAGCTTATGGCAGTCATTATTGGTTTCCGTGTTGAATCCATGTTGAGAACAAAACAAACAAATTGCAGAGGAAACCTGAAGCTGTGCATACAGTACAGTACAGCACATGGCCACGTGTACAGAATATACTCTCTCTAACTCCGCAGTTCACTGTTCTGTCCTCCAGTCACAGGCAGGGCAGCTGAGGCGTGTGGATGTCAACAGAACAATGGCGCAGAGATAGTTTCTTTTGAAGCGGCTGACTTGGAGCTATTCACGACACCGGGTTATCAGATGGCAAAGGGACTGAAATCTGCCTCGGCAACTGCAATGTGAAACAATTTTTTTTTTCTTTCTCCCCTCCGTGCTTCAAACGCGTCGGCTCCTCCACCCGTTTCATAAGCGCGGAGAAATGGACAGGTGATGAAAGAGGACTTCAGCCTGATAGGGTACAAGGCCGGGCGCGCGCGCGCGAGAGAAAAAAGATTTGTACGTCCATTTTCTCTCTTTTTTTTTTGATCAGAAGCACTCCAGACTGGTGGCTCACTCATCTCTCTGGCGCAGATGTCAAATGTTTTTCATTGATGTCAACGCAAAAGTAATCATATAGTCAATCTATGGCAGTGCGGGCCGTTTCAACGATGAGACACACATTTTCTTGTACCTTCATCTGAAAACCTTGAAGGCATTGTGCACCATTTAAAGGCAGTGTGTGTGTCTGTGTGTGGGATAGAGAGAGAGAGAGACAGGGTGGGAGAGAGAGAGAGAGTAAGAGAATAAAACTAACAAAAGCATAAAAAGTAATTAAGCACATTATTAAGGCAAAGGCTAATTGGAGGGCTGACGATGTTAACAAGCCTGATGGCTTTGCAAATAGGGTTCAGGCTGGGATTTTTTCTCTCTTAGGCGAAAAAATAAAACATATTACCTTTTAAACGCAAGTTCATAGGAGTCGGGGCTCATTATACTTTGAATTAATTATTTTGTGATTCTGAAGCTGATTAAACCCTCAATTCAATTAAGCAATGTTTGATGGTGATCTTGCTTGTTTGATTTTTCCACAGAACAATTGCTCAGCTCAAGTACATTAATGACAGTCTGACTGATTATATGACTTTATTACATACTGACTGACTGATATTAATGTGACATTCATCGAATAATTCAAAACAAAATGCACGCATAAGGCACACTGAAAATATAAACCAAACACAATATCTGCACAGTTTTAATACACCCCCCCAAAACAGGCTCCTCATCTCGATGTGTGCTTAAAGCCACAAACAGCTCGCCTGAACACCAGTGTCAAGGGTTCTCGGATTCTTGTTGGGAGTTTTTAAAAGGGGGCTAGAGCCTGGTCACAGATACGTGTTTGTGTGCGACTAAAGTTTACAGTGCTTTTTTATTCCCAGGCAGAAGAAACACATAATTGTTCCCCTCTCGGCCTTTCCACAGGTGCCTTGTGCTGATAAGATAACGGGAGAAACAAAAGCGCAGCGAATCCCGAGGTTGTGAAACTCCACATGTTCATCCCAAGCGTCGAGCCTCTCAAATAATTCCATATTTTTCACATGCTGGCTTTGATCTCGGAGAAAGGACTGTAAAACACCAAATGTTGAACTATTATGACTAAATTCTGTATATATATATATGAAGTTGTTATCAGAGTCCTCTGCAACATATGTCTTTCCTTGTGGTATTTGCTTTTGGGGAAACAAGAGTACTTAAGAGTGACTAAACTCAACAATATGGCTTATGCAATCCTAACGTGCAGTACAGCTTCAGATCTGGAAAAAGGGAAATTAGATTGCTATTTAATATATTCATTTGTAATTCAAATGGGCTGGCATATATTTTTTGTGTGTTTATGTACAAAAGAAGAATGTTGTGTATGGATTAATGCATTCTGTCTCTCATATAAGAGATACAAGGCATGTAATATGAGTCTCTCTCTTCTCCACGGCTTGCTGTAGTTGAATGTGGAGTAATGTTACTCTCTGGGAGATCCTGACAAACAGCTGCCTAGTCAAATGAAAGCAGACTCACAGACAGCTCATATTTTCCCACTCCTCTCCATCTCTCTCTCTCTCTCTTTCTCTCTCTCCTGCAGCCCCTCTATGTCTCTCGGCCTTGTTCTCTTTCTCTTAAATAGCATGGGAGTTTGATGGCTGGAGTCCAAGATCATCATGCCTGAGACCACACAGATGGGGAGAGAGATAAAAGTTCTGTGTGAGTCTTCACCCCCACCCCCCCCACCCCCACCCTTCTCTGTCTGCCTTGCCTTCTTTCTTTTTTCTTTGTATCTCTCTCTCTGTTTCACACACACACACACACACACACACACACACACACGCACGCACGCACACAAACACACACACACACAAACACACACACACACACACACCCACCCACACACACAGACACGCAGACACACAGACGTACACACATATACTGTGCAAACACACACATGCGCACACACACACACAGACACACACACACATTCATACACTGATATATGTATGGACAATCAAAAACACGGAGATGAACGGACACAGCAACACACTTTAACAATGTTTTCCATTTCCTGTATGAGTGAAGTACTGAAGGGCTTGAGCATGAGGGAGTTGTGTCTGTCTGTGTGTGTGTGTGTGTGTGTGTGTGTGTTCTGGGGATTGTAGCCACCTGCGGCCATGACATCAGTGTTGGCAGGGGCCGAGTCCAGAGGCAGTGTGGCCCCCTCAAAGCCCAATCCCCCCCCATCTGCCCTCCCCCCCACCCCAGCCCCTCACCTTATCTCCCCATCATGTATCACCTGCAGCCCCACGTCAAGCCCGAGGAGACAGATTTCATCTGTCATCTCCGAGTGGATCTCAATAATAAACGCAGAAGTCCCCCCCCCCCCACCACCACCACCCACCACCACCACAACCCCCCCCCCCCCCCCCCCAACACACACACACACATACACACACACACACATCAGATCCTCACCAGGCCCAGCGCGAGCATCCGAGGCCGACCACAGCGCCTGCCAAGAGCCAGCCCCACAGATGAAGAGTCTCCTCTTTCTGCCCCATCATGCCCCAGCCCTGTAGGCTTACAAAGGGAACAGGGGTTAGGCAGGGGGTGGGGTGAGGCAGGGGGTGGGGTGGGGTTGGGGAGCTGTAGGGAAGGCAGGGCGGGTTGGGATATCCGATTCTGCTCTTATTAGAAACAGCATCTTCGGGTTAAGTGGCCTCCTCTTCAGGTCTTTGATCTTTGTCTGAATTACGTACATTCATCCAACGGCAACGTTAGCCGCGCGGTGAGAGCAGCTATCGAGGCTCAAGGGGGGGGGCTTGTTTCCGTCATGGCATTTCGTTTGCCATCTTAAAACTCCAAATTCATGTTTCAATTGTCCTTTCAATACAGAGGAATTACATCACATAACAAAAGTAAAACAGAGTCGATGTCAGTCTTGCTCAGGATGCTGTCAGCTCGCGCTTTCTGCCATCAATAAGCCATAGTTTAATTGAGAAGACTAATCAGTAGTAATGTCTTCATACACCACAGAGAGAAGACTGGCACTATGTTGTCTCTAACTCACTGCGTTGTACACACACACACACACACACACACACACACACACACAGAGACACAGACACACACACACACACAGACACACACAGACACACAGACACACACACACACACACACACACACACACACACACACACACACACAGACACAGACACAGACACACACACACACACACACACACACACACACACACACACACACACACACACAGACACAGACACACACACACCCAGCTGAGTGTGTTGATGCGAGAGGCCTTGATGTGAGTCGCGGTGGCCACCCACGTAACTGCTAATTGTGGGTCTTAGCCCTGGAGCACCCTCCCAGTGAGGGGGAGAACTGAGGGGAATTTGTGCTTTTTTGTGCATGGCTGCTTTGCATGAATAAATAATGGCTTGTTTTAACGCCACCATTTTGCGACGCAGCCTTCGGAGGTACGCCGACGAGCGACTGACGGAGGGGGAAAAAAATGGCCCTGATTCTGTAAGGTGAGAAAATAGATGCAAGCAAAACATTTCTGTCATTCCGTGACTATCATCATTTTAGAATGTAGTTAGGCTACAGATGTCTGCTCCAGAAAGATGTTTGTGTAACTGAATTAGCATTACATTATTTTTCAATGTCTCTGGAAATGTTTTAGATGTACCATTTATGTAAAGAAATCTTGTGTTGAAAATGACATTGCTATGATTACATTTGAATGAGTGTTTTAAGAGAGGAACATTTGAAATGGGTTTTTTTTATGTTTTGGGCACAAATATGTTCCACGCCAGTGCTGTGTTATTGGTTTTCTTGTAACTGTCCCAGATGGGTTGTTATGTTTTTTTTTCTCTAATTCTTCCTTTCCTCCACAAACTTTATTGGTGCAGGAGCCAAGAGGGTGGGACTCGTTGGCCTCATCCACATCTGTGGTTAGACTCTGATTTTTGGAACCTATCCCTGATGAAACAAATCATAACCTATAAACATGATATACAACAACCATTAACTCTGACACTTTGCATAATTGTTTTTCCCCTGCTTCTCACTATTTACCAGTTTCATCTGCAGGATAGGGAAACACTACGCAATACAAAAGACAATTAGAGTTGCGATAGTTTACTTTGAGATAATCAAAGTTTATTTGATTGCATGGATGGGAATTCAAAACATTTTGTGAACAATCGCTAATGATGAAGCATCCATTCCCCGAGTGAAGTCTGAATTATTATGCTATATAGCACTTATCAAACATTGGAATAAAGTTTGAACTACAAGTTTGAACTACTAATAAACAATGAAAAAAAGCAGCCAAGCGATAAGAACAAACTCTGAACTACAAACACAACCATATAATACAAGCTAAACGCAGCAGATAAAGAGACTTTTGAGCGTGTTGGATTTAAGAGTTGGTGTACAACGACTGAAAGAAGATAAAAGGATATGTGCATAAAAGAGATAGCAACAGTCGAATAAGACTGAAATATTTAAAGACTGTTCAGGACTTAATTGGCACCCAGTGGAGTAAAGCAACTGATCTAATATCCATGGAAGGTTTCGAGATACCTGACCCTGTTTAACAAAATTAGAAAGAGGCCAAAGCAAAGACATCATCTGTCAGTGCAAGACCAAGAGCATTGCTTTACAATAGGCTGAGGGGCTGTACAACCACGGGTTTCACATTATGATCCACAAGACTCATTAAAGACTTCACAAGACTCTGTAAGACAACGATTTTGAACTTAGTGTGCAGTGGCAAAGCTAATATTGGTACCAAAGAACACATCCATATTTGTTGATATTTGATTTACAAGAGGGACAGGTGAGGTGACTGACAGCTGATTGAGAGCTGACTGAAATGATCTGATTGGCATCCTGGATGATACAAACCTCAGTTTTGAAAAAAAGTCATTTTTCAAAATTGTATGGCATATTGACATGATTATAATATATTACACAGTTGAAAATGCTTTGCATTATGTTTTACAGATTATGGATATTTGAACTGGGCCTCCTGATGACCTTGCATCATGTAAAGAGTTAGAACAGAACATGCCAAGAACAGGACAGAACAGTCCTAAAATGGATCTTACGAGTTCTGAGAGGATACCTGATTTCAGCAACAGCAAATCTTGCAAAAACATATTTGACATTAGCATACTGTATGTCAACAGCTTTTGTCAAACAAAACAGCTTTAGAGTGTTTCTTATATATTGCTTCTTTTGAGTCAGTGCAATTGGTCTCAGGATGACAACGCTATGATCTTTGCATGTGAACCCTAACTCAAACAAAAAAATCAAAGTGTGATGTCCATTACCGTACCAAATTTCTAGTAGAATTAATTGTAACATAATAAGCAGAAACATGAAAATGATGAAACATGATCCCCCTGAAGAGCAGCAAACATACTGTAGGTAGATCAGTCCTAGTCCTGAGAGATCTCTCTGACCAGACAGTGCAGATCAGCAGCTTCGGGAACCTCTGAGCAATGTACTGTATCTTTCGTATACAATACCAGTGGCTGGCAAACTGGTGTGCTTGGCACTTGTCTTTACAAATATTTTTCCTTGGAAATCTTCAGAAGTATAAAAACAGGCTGTTGAGATAGCCAGCCTACAGCATAGACTACTTATTAGACAGTCAGGTAAGGTAGTATAGATTAAAAAGTCATAACAATGTATTGGAATGAGCTAAGCTATCAATGTACTGTAAACCCAAACTTATATTAAATTGTGAAAATTATTTGAAAAAAATCAAACAAAAAAAGATTCCAAATGTGGCAGCACCAGACTGGCCTTGTTATAAGGCAACATTAACCAAACCAGAAGAGCTAGCTGCTACAGTACCAAAGAGCTTGATTCTTCTTCTGGTTGCCTTTTTTTATCTGCAAACTCTCCAACATCAAATCCACTCGTATAGGGGTTAAATAGCGGTTACTTCCTCTAAAAAAAAGAGGATATATTTCTTTAGTTCTTGCCGGAACAGCATGTGTGCGAGGAGATTTGTGGCAGAGCGAAGTGCGAGGTCTAGCAAGGTGAGGAGTAGAAATCTCCTCCTGATTTCTAATTAATGGCGGTACACAGGGCCATGGGATAAGGGGCGGATCAGGGAAATGAAATCAGCAAAAAAAAGATACCATCACTCATTTCTCTGGCCCATTGTCACACCTCAGGATCTGCTGTAATGAATCACTCAAGCATTCTACAGATACATTTGAATGGTCGGGAGAGAACTCATTGTCCAGCAGAGAGCATCTGATAAGGATCTCTCCTCTCTCCATTCTCTCTCTCTCTCTCCCTCTCTCTTTCTCTCTCTCTCGCATGCTTTTTTTCCTCCCTTACTCTTCTCCCTCTTTGTCAAAGGCGTCCTGATGAAAAAAAAAAAAAGAGAAAGGAAGTGAAATCAAGAAGCCACCGGTGCAACAGGTACACTGTCTGCCTGCTTCTAAAGCTGCCGCTCCTTCTGCTGCTGCTGCCGGGATCTTGCAAATGAACTGAAAAGATTTCATTCCCTCTCCCTCCCTCCCTCTCTCTCTCTCTCTTCTTTTTTAACCCCCACACTCTCCCCCCATCTCCCCTCCTCTCTCTCCTCTCCACTGTCTTGAATTCGCTATCTGTCTCAGTCAGGGAGAAAAGAAAGAGAAAGAAAGAAGGAAAGAAAGAAGGCAGGCAGGCAGGCAGGCAGGCAGATGAGAGATGTTTCCGCAGGAGAGCCTTTTCTCCGCGCCGATCTGAGGATTTACCGAGCCGGGGCTATCTGCAGGGGTCAAGTGAAAGCGCCGAGGGTAGGAGGAGAAACTCTAATAAAATAATGTGCAGCCTGTCAATTACGCCGGCGCCGCTATAGCCCCTCGCACCGCTCCGGCTGAGGCTGCCTGGGCGCTCGGTGAGCAGCGAGGCTGAGCGGGGTGGGGTGGAGAGAGGGTGGGGGGGGGGGGAGCGGTGGTGCCGGACCCCCTGCCGAGAGCCAGAGGTGAGGCTATGCAAAGCGTCAGCACACGCCTCGGCACCACAATAACGGGAAGCACTCGGAGAAAGGAGCCGGCTCCTCATTACGGCACTCAAGGTCATCTGGGAGGCGAGCTATACTCACATGGCTTTCACTGGAAACACCATCATCAATATTGACATCCTCCCCCCCAGCACAAAATGCTGTGTTTGTTGGGATAAAGCTTCCTTATTATCTTATGATCTGTAAATTAAATAGATATCAGCATTTGACATTTGCTCACAGTAGCTGATAATCTCCACTGAATTACATAAGCATACACCATTAATAACAACATGCAATTTATTACTTATCTGCTTCTATCATTGTACGATTTCACACATGGGACTGTTGTGGAGAAGGAGGAACATGCATTCTCCATATTTGTTCTGCATTACCCGAGCAAAACCACATAGCATATATCAATTACACTGAACAAGCATAATCAAGAGAATGAAGAGATAAGGCTTAGAGCTCTGATTCCCCATAAGATCTTCCCCAGCAAGAGCATGAGTGAGTCATTCCTTCTTCAGAGAAACCACCACAACAACTCCGATCAATCGCGATCCGGAGCCGAGGAAAAAACAACCATGCAGGCCAACATGCGTCACCTCACCCAAGTCTTGTGCCGCTGAAGACTTTAGCTGACACTGTGTATAGCAA
The DNA here is from genome assembly GCF_963854185.1 of Sardina pilchardus. Classification (NCBI taxonomy): domain Eukaryota; kingdom Metazoa; phylum Chordata; class Actinopteri; order Clupeiformes; family Clupeidae; genus Sardina; species Sardina pilchardus. The sequence continues at coordinate 19,905,018 of NC_084999.1, forward strand.
CTGAGACACAGGTGAGGTTTGGTGGTTGAGTGGGTTGAAGTGGAACACCTCAACTCGATCCAATGTAAAGGCTGTGGCACTGAACAAGCGGAGCCATTACAAACAATGACAAATTCAATCTCTAAATATGCTATGAGTTATGGTGCGTGAATGGTTAAACTCCCATATGAGGCTAAATTAACCAGAAGCTGCTAAAGCTAATTCTATGCCAGTTCTGACTTTGGAAAAACAGCCTGCTATGGTAAATAGTTTCTAAATGAAAATGCTTCTTTTTATTCGCCCAATATTCACTCGTAAGTAGACACACCCTCTCAATTTCTTATCACTGAATACTTATTTCCAAACAGTGGGCAAGACAGTATAACAATGTATCAACCATATAAACATACTGTATAAACAGCAAATTCAAAGACAAATAAACATTGCATTTAGTCAGGCTTGAAATTATACTAAAATGTATGTCACAAATACTGCATTATATAGCCTAGCTTATTCAGTAAAACTGGTGTTGGAAACAGTAGGACTACGTAAGCCAGATGCTGCAGAGAAGCATGGTGTCTGTTACAGTATAGTACAATACATTAATGGAATGGCATGAAGGTAAGCTAGACTGTCTGTCTGTATGAAACCTTTCAGTGGCATTCTTTGCTGTATAGGTGAGGATAAGCTCTTTTCCACAGAGAACTTTCTATACAGCAAGCACATCACTGTTGGTTTCACTTTTAAGAAAACAAACATGTCAACAAAGATATACTGTACTGTGAACTGTGGGGCACGTTGTGTCTATGCCTACTGTATGTCTATGATTTTTCATCAGCCATTTAGCTTTATATCCCTAATGTCATATTATGGCACCAATCATAATTAGCATCCTTGCCACTGACTACTATAAGTACAGTACATTTCAAAAAATTATTTCAAATGACTGCTTTGACATAACAGAGCAGTAGGCTAAATGGCATAAAAGGTAAATTCGACAGACCAAAATCCCTCCAAAAATAAACAAATGAATATGCAAAAAAATAAATAAAAAGATGCAACAAATCTACCATAAGTTGCTTTCACTGCTAAGCTGGGCACATCCTTTATTCATATTCCAGAGGGAGGCTGAAAGTTAAATGAACAAAGAAAAGCCATTTTGTTGTTAGTGCAATGCTACCCAGCCTCCCCACCAATCAGCCTTGGCAAATAGAAATGTATAAATGATCCAACTGCTGTCATTTCGGTATTAATGGCTGCTCTAGCAAACTGAAATTAACCACTAAACAAACTGTATCAGGCAGTATCACCCATCCACAGCAAGGATTTAGTCTCTGTGGCCATGGACATTCTCTTCAAAGCCCAATTTGATAAATGTATATGCACCAGAGCAGTGCATGTGTTTCAATTGCAGCCTCCTAACAACCAATAAGTTTGCTTTCTGTATTCTCTGCATAGCCTTGTCTTTGTTTGGGTTTAAGAGATAATTTCAGTTTTTCTGGTTGCTAAGTAGTTCAATCCGACCCAGGGGACCTATACCCAAGTGAAACAAGGTTTACTCTCTCTCTCTTTCTCTCTCTCTCTCTCTCTCTCTCTCTCTCTCTGTCTATTTTTTGCCCTACCCTCCTTATATCCCCTTGCAATTATTTAATATACACCCACTCATAGTCTGCCTATGAGATACGAATATAATTGTATGTTACTTTTTAATTACAGGAAAAATCTAACTTGTAAGATGATGGGCTGGAAGGTGCCATTGCATTGTTATTTTTTTTTTCATCCTGGTTTTCTGATTATGTGAGCCGGGCTCCTTTGCTAAGCGATGATAAGCTGAATTTCCATGTTCTCTGCATAATTAATCCATCTCTGGCTCTCTTCATGCCAACTCCTGCGTTATCGCCTGCACATGCCTGAATTGCAAAAGAATCCTCTCTTCAATTGGAACTTATTGATATTCCAAAAAAAAAAAAAAACTGGAAATCCTTAAATTTAAGCCACAGATTGTTAAATGGATTAATTTCGCGGCAATCGCAGGCATCTAACGCGGAGAGACAGGCAAGGCAAATTGAAAGTGCCTCCTGTTTGTGAGTTTTTTAGTCCCAAATGATAGGGTTTATTGGCATGTTTTTTTCTCCATAGTCAAAAAATTACCATTCATTTGCATCGCATAAAATACTTTTATATGGTTGGAAATTCAGTGGAATTTCTTTCAATGCCTGTCGTTGGCTGCATGATAACAACTTCAGCCTCCCACATCTGGGCGCTTTTGATACTGGGTGAAAGGAATGTCTGAATATTTAATATTTTTATCTGTTTTCATCGATGGTTTCACCATTAAGGAGAGGCTCCGCTATTTGCATGGAGGCTGGCAGATGTAGATTTATTTTTCTGAGCTGTCTACAGTCCGGCTTACTGTGAATATATTGATGCATTTTCTCCCCCTTTTTGCTCTGCATCGGTGGCTCTGCATGTGTAATAGCCCAGGCAGGCAGTGCTAGAAACACACAGAGGCAGGGCTACTGCACAGACACACAGAGGGTGGGAGGAGGGCTGCTAGACCAACACCATTTTTTAAATAAGACACGCAAAAAAGCATGGGGACAGATTTTTATGCAGCTGCAAACATGCAAATACGTCTAATTGTGAATGAGTTGGTGGGAGGGGATGGGAAAAATAGCTTGATATAGGAGCCATGGATATAAAATACTGTGTACAGTCTCGGGGTGAATTAGGGTTGACATGTTTTTACTTTTGACACGATTTGTAAAACACTCTGTGAAGCTCTGTAGAAATGGTAAAATGCTGATTTTCTTTGGAGAGAGAGAGAGAGAGAGAGAGAGAGAGAGAGAGAGAGAAAGAGAGAGATAGAGAGACACTACTGTGACTCCACAGTCGTTACACAGGGATTGTGCATGTGTCCTTCAAATACTGGAGAGTGGTTAACTAACAGCTATGTTAAGAAATATGCCCACTGTTATTGTTTAATCTGTCACGCACGGACGTGCTCGGTGCAAATACATAATTAACCGTGCCTGTTTTGCACTCAGTCTGGGCCTTTGTAATCTAATAATTATAGATTAATCAGATCAGTGCACGGTATATTTCGTGGCAGTTTGAGTGAAGATGTGGCACAAATTGGATGCAGCTGCAATTCTGGGCAATTAATCTGTCAAAACGCAACGCCTGGGCACTATGCATTCGGCATCCGTATGGCAGGTCTTTCTGATACTGATCATATATTACTCTTACAAAGCCAAGCTAAGAGAGGCATCCAAATGATGTTGCCCTGTGTACATAATTTCCTGAATATATTACTGATAATAGAGATAGAGAAAAAAGAAAAAGAATAACTTGTTTTCCTTCAAACATTCAGAATGCAGGTTGGTTGGAGATAAGTGTAAAATGCTTTGCCAAGAGTCTCACCTTCCAAACCCCAAACGCTTCAATTACGAGGTAAAAACATTTCTGGGGCCAATACATTTGAGCTTCATTGAAACATACACACATGCACACATGCGTAGAAATGCTCACGCACACATTTCACACAGAGAAGTGTGTGTTTTTTTAATGATGTCAGGGAGCAAACTGGAAGTGGCAGAGCCAATAACAATCACACACTAATGCCATCTCAATAGGTTAAACAAGCTGCCTAATGTATAGTGCTTTAGGTTGATCACTTTCTTTATCTCACACAGTAGAGGAATGCAATAACCAAGATGCAAATACAGTCATTTGGCTTCAAATGCAAGTCATGGTGCTTATATCCTGTCCAACTAGTGCTTTGATCAGCTTCAAAGTTGAATTACTGTGTCATTTCATGATTGATTAGTCTCCCCATCTTTCCATATTTAGTCTGAGGCTGGATTGGTTGGAATATGCATACATGTACTGTACATACATAGTGAGTGCTCTCAAAACATGTAAACAGCACAATATATAAAAGGTCTATTCACAGACTAACTGGTCTAATTTCCGGTCCCTGTTACACTTAATATGACATAAGTTCCTCAATATGTTTCACTGCTGACACTGAAATAATGATGTGAATCACTGATATTTATGATAACAACAATGCAAATTATACTGTCACACATACACGGCACACAATCCTGATTTCCACAACATTCATATTAACACAGAATGTTTATATTAGAATAGATGTGTGATATATGTTTCATTAAATAAGATATGACTGCAGAAGCCCTAAACATAATGAGTGTTTAATGCAATGGCCGTGTGTTTACATCATCTTTCAGAAAGTATCGAGCCCATCACGGAGGGACGAGAAAAACTCATTACACTCTTGGCTGACCAGAGGACGCATGTGAACCATCTCCAAAAGGTGGCGAAGTGACGAGATCATAAGCGCCTGTGTTGTTGTAATATCGGCGTGTAACAACTCGTGTGTGGAAATGTAGATTAACCAATTACAATGTGCTGGCTGACATCTCCAAACCCATTCTGTGTAAACACAGAGGTACAATGAGCCGGGATCGAAGCACGCCTCTTGAGTGTACGCGATGGCTAACCCTTCTTTGAACTTATCAAGCTTTGTCTCTTTTTTTTTGTCTCTGCTTTTCCTTTTTTTTCTCTCTCCACGCAAAAGCAAATCTCCAACTGCAGTAAATCAGATTGTCTCCTCTGCCCGGCAAATCTACCACCATTTGAGAATACTATCGTGTAGTGGAGGCCAGCGCACCATCAAATTAGCTCAACGAAATCCTTTTTACATCTCTGGAGCAGAAGCTAATGGCGATTGCAGCCCATAAATCCTATCTTTTCACCGCATTACTCCTCTAAACAAAAAGTTCAAATGTGCCACCGCTATAGAGGACCCCGAAAAAAAAAAGAAAAACGATTCCAAAAAAAGCCATGGAGATGAAATATCATGTGCGTACAGAGGGACAGAACTGTCCCCCAGTGGCCCCATGCTCCTCTCTGCTCCTCTCTTCGCCTCTCTCCTCCTCTCGTCTCAGATTTAGTCTCCCCTCCCAAAGGGGGGAGCGCCATCTCTGCTCCCTTCCCTCCCCAAATCGCTCCTTTCATGCTGCTCCACTGCACGGTCGCTCTTAATCGCACAGCGCTTATTGCTTGTGTGGCATTTCCATGTTATCTCCTCGGGATTATTTTCATATTTAAGTAAATAAGTACAAGACAATTAATAAATATATAAATAAATAAATAAAATGCAAAAAAAGAAAACAAACAAACAATAAAAGTATAAATGTAGAGGAACCCTTCTCTCGGCATTTGTTTGTTTGTTTGTTTGTTTGTTTGTGTGTGCCACAGCCACAGTGCCACCAGCCAGAGGCGAACGGGGTGGAGGGAGGTATCGGGCGGCACGGTGCGTTTCCGGACAGAGGGCTGGCACCCGGCAGGGAACTGGCAGCCTGGGCAGAGGAGCGGGCACGCTCTCAGACATCTGTTTGCTGGCTGCCGCCGCGGCTGGAGCCACTGGCGCTGCCCAGGCACGCCGCCACCAGCAGAAGGGACGTGGCACAGGGAGAGGAGGAGGGCCCGCTGCACAGACATCAGAGCCATACCGGGATACTGGGACACCTCAGGAACACACACACACACACACACACACACGTGCACGCGCACACACACACACACGTGCACACATATGCGCTCACACACACACACACGTGCACACACATGCGCTCACACACACACACACACACACACACACACACGTGCACACACATGCGCTCACACACACACACACATGCACACGCATACTCACACACACACTTGCACACACACTAATACACACACACACACACACACAAACACACTCGCACATACGCACACACACGCACATGTGCACACACACATACACACACTCGCTAATACGCACACAAACACACGCACACACACACACACACACACTTGCACACACTCCCTAATACGCACACACACACACACACGCACACACACACTTTTTACAGCTGTCACCGTTTTTGTTATGACACACCGAAGTCATGTAAAAATGAAGATGGTTGATTACAGCCTAGTTAGAGTAATGGTTTTAGCTGCTGATGCAGTAGGGGTTAAAGAGCTTCTAATTGGACCTGTCTAATGAAACTGAACAGCCAGAGCTGGACAGTGGCTGCTGTGGTACTGTGGTGCCACAGAGCGTCCAGGAGAGAGGCATCGGAGTGAGGAGAGCTGGACTGCTGTGGACCCTGTCATATTTCAGCTCTGTGGTTTTCATGGGAAACAAAAAGTGATGGTAGACCTTGAGTCCTCCTCGTAGCAGAAGGACAGGCGTGGTTGGCCTTGACACAGCCCACTTGCCCAGCTGTCTCTCACCACACACACACACACAAACACATGCGCGCACACACACACACACACACTCTCTCTCACACACACACACACACACTTTCTCTCACACACACACACGCTACGCTTGCCTAAAGCCACATCCATTGTTGACTTTCAAAAACTTCCAGAGCATATGTGAGCACACGTGTCACATGCACACACACACACACACACACACACACACACACACACACACATCCCCTGTCTTGGATCGTGGCCAATCCTTGACTTCTAGCAGGTACACATTCTCCCCCTGCATGCCAGAGACACAATGCTGATCTAACGTAATGCTCATTCCAACTCTCGTTGATAATATAAACAAACATCCACGAATGTCCAGCTCGGACGTGCGTTCCCTGGGTCCAGCGAGAGGGGGACAGCTCACACCGCTACACCCAAAACCTGCAGCTCTGTGTGTGACCTCTCTCTCTCTCTCTCGCAAGTCACTGGCACGGGACTTCAAAGCGTTTCAGCGCGACGTCTCTCTCTCTCTCTCTCTCTCTCTCTCTTTCTTTTTTTATCACCCTTGCTGAGATCAGCCCCGACGGTGCGCCGGCTATGGTTTGATGTGAGTGTCTCCAAACAATTTTGCACACTTTGCCATCTTTGCTATCACTGTGGCCACACTGTGTGCATTGTGCGCGTCGTCTCCCTTCTGTAGCGTCTTCAAATAGCGAGAGCCAGCCCCGAGTGAATCGGCACCCCTGCCAATGGAGGGGAGACGGAGTACAGTTCTACGGTAAATCCACAGGATCTGGGGCACATTTGCAGCCAAACGTGCCCTACAGCAAAAGCCAGTGTGTGTGTGTCTGTGTGTGTGTGTGTGTGTGTGTGTGTACACTTGTGCGCACGCGTGCAAAAGACGCACACAGAGACGTACACACTCGCGCGCACAGAAACATTGTTTGAGATCAATGCACAGTACTCCCCACAAACAAAAGCGATGCCGCGCGCACATTCAGTCGTCCTGTCGGAGAGCGATGTCGGTTAAATGCTCCTTGCCATCACTAATTAAACGATTTAACATCACATCAAATCCACCGCATTGTGGTGTTTTTTTCCCCTCCACTCTATCTCTCTTTCTCTCTCTCTCTCTCTTTCTCTCTCTCTCTCTCTCCTGAACCAGCCGGGGAGTGTGAAGCTCTAACACACTGTACTGTATCTAGTGTGCCTTTACTTATTAATGTGGCTAACTCCGTGTCATTGATTCCCCAAGTGATGGGTACGGTATCATGTTAATTATTGCTTCCATCTGTTACAAAGCAGTGCAGAGGCACCCGTGCTCCTCACCCAGATTTGTACCTGTCAGTCAAAGGGAGGAGGGGGTGCGGGGTAAGGGAGGGGGAGGGAGGGGGGGGGGTGTAGGGGCGGGGGGCTGCAGACATAAACTGGCGCAGGTCTGTGGCGGCAGACTCCATGAGCTGGTCTCAGAGGATTTAGGAGTGGCGTTAAATTAATCTTGAGCTGGCAATTTGACTCCATATTTTCACTCAGAATTGTTGCTCATAACCAAACCGCCATTGATTCAGCACAGCCCTCAGCTGCCCCCTTCGAAGACCTTCTACCACCCCCGCACCCCCGCACCACAACCACCACCACCACCACCACCACCACAAAGAAGCAATGCAAATGCTAAAAAGGGAATGGGTGGTTGTTTATTGTCCATAATATACTGTAAGAGAACTTTGCTTTTCTGTTAAAAATGGCGATATGAAAAAATGCATTTACATTTACCCATTTCAAATCACCTAATTTGCCTCAGCGAAACACATGCTTTCATCATAGATGCATAGTTTAAGGAAAGGTTACTGAGATACTGTATGGTTTTGCACAAAAAGAAACATCAACTTCCACATCATTTTCATAAAATGTTGAAACGAAGCTGACCAAATGCTACAAGAAACCTTGTTGGGACACATGTCTCAGATTGGCTGCAATACACATGGATTCATTTAATCTGGCCCCGAAACAAAATACTGAGCGGCCTGAACTATCTGCCATGGCTCCTGATCATCCCAGATGATACCCACCTCCATTTGCATACAGCAACCCTTTTCCTTGTTGCAATTACATATCCCACAGCTATACGTTTTGATTCAATTACTGATTGGTTAAGAATTCTGTTAATTCCTGGCACATATATATAGCTTCCACTGAATTAAAAAAAATCCCCTATGTGTAATCCAACTTTGGATCAAATGAAAAAAATACGAGAGGTTGAGGATGTGTGTGTGTGTGTGTGTGTGTGTGTGTGTGTGTGTGTTGGAGAAGGGGGGGGCAAAGGATGTCAGCCTCGCCTGGAGTCAGTTAATTAATTTTCAGGTACTCGCCCGCACAAATCACACAAGCTTTTGATGGCCTGCCACTGAAGCTAAGGACAAGTGTGCTTTCTGTTAGAACAGCAAGGTCATAGTGCTCTCTAGTTAACATCTCACAAAGTGGAGTGCTGCGACAAATCACAGACGAGAACACTGCCAAAAACACTTTACGTGAGACTGCCTGTCCGATCAACTACCGCTTATTAATAATGAATGATCAAATGTACAGCAATACACTGTCTTATAAACCAAAACAAAGATATTTGCTATTCCCATTTAACAGGCTTAGTGATCACAATCATTTAGCTCCCAAAATACATTACTGGGCATTTAGCTCAGACACACACAGTTCAAAGAACTCTATGAAGTTCATTCATTATTGTGAAAATGAGGCAAATAACCAAATTTCTAATAACACCACTACAACTACAGTTCTTGCACAATGCATTCAATGAACAATGTTTAATTTAAACCAATCAAAATACTACTACTACTACTACAACAACAACAACAACTACTACTACTACTACTACTACTGCCAAAAGCCAGACTATGCTTTTATTTAAAGTTTCAGATGCCGTTTTTTTTAGGCAGCACTCTTTAAATGTATACACTAATTGCAGGTTTTATGAAACATGAATGAACTTTTTTCCTTTGAGGGGAATTTCACTCACCGTTTATTTACCTGTAAATGAACCTGGCGGCCAAAGCCAGCCCCAGCCCCAGCCCCCTGAGACAGAAATGGAGCCGAGGATTAAGGCGCCCAGGCAATCAGGATTTCATACTTTTCGTCATCAAGGGGCCAGATTGCCTGTTTCAGAAATGAGTGTCTCACAGCCATGGCAAATAATGGCGTAATATCAAATGCAGATCCACATTCGGGGGAACGGCACAATCAGACACCATTTAAAGGTCAGCTAAGATGAAAAGCCGCACCCATGGGGTGATGTCTCTGAGGCGCGTGTTCAGGGGTTCCCAGTACACAAATGAAGCCGGGAGAGAAGTTCATTTATTTGAGGATGGCACAGACACCATGACTTCCTCCATCTGGCTTTTGGATGCAAAAGGAGGGGGAGGGGGCATAGAGGTTGGGGATTGTTGTTGGTGGTGGTGGTGGTGGTGGGGGGGTTAGTCTCCATCCTTGCCAGAGTATAAGTCAAAAGTAGAGAGAGAAGAGAACTGCTGCGGAGGAGATAACCGTTCACCTCAAGGTGCAGCACCGTTGACTAGTTAACCCCTTGAAATTATGCTGTAGTTTCATGACTCCGTTCCAAAGTCCGGGAATTGGGTTACAAGATAATTTCACAGGCGACTTGCTTGTCTTACTTGGCAGTTCAACTGGCTAATTGAAGTGGGGGGCGATTTCCAGTCCCTGCAACTGTTTAAGGAACGATACTTAAAATCTGAGTAATGACGATAAAGGGGATTTTTTATGACGTGAAAGTTACTGGATTTCTGAACTTATGCATAATTCCCATTAGCTGCACGACCAAACTCACTGGCCTCAGTGATGGTCCAAATCACATGGAATAGCTCAGCACCCTCTAATATACATACATTTGCAAACTGTGACCGCCGAGGGGCTCGGTGTCAGTTGATCTGAAATATGCTGTATGAAGCCGTGTGTGGAATTTTAAAACGATATTTTAGAACATGTTTACAGGGAGGAAACAGTTGCTTGTAAATCATTGTTTTCGTTCGGGTTTTCTGCTGTACATGCAATGCTTCATAATATTTATTATAGGTAATTGTGGTACTGTATATAATTTTGACGTCAAAATGATAACAGTCTGGCTTGCTGTGGTTACCTGATACTGTACCATTGAACCATTGTATGATCAGCTTCTTCTGATTCTTCACCAGGATCAATGAGATCATCATTTGCTGAGAGTAGAAAGATGATGCAATTAGGTAAATAACCAATCAGTCACCAGCCAAGTGTGGCTCAGTGTGTGACAGAATGCCCACAGTTTTCTGTCTCTGAACCTTCCTAAACATCAGTCCAAGAAAAAGCAGCTTCTGAATGCAAGCATTTGAAGGGAGATAGACTGTGAGGTCAATTAACTTAAGGCACACATTCACAGATAAAGCTGAACTGCTCAGAAACTGAACTGTTCAGTTAAGTGAACTTGTGAATTGGCGAGGCAGGGGACAATATTTAGGCGTATGTTGTTTGACAGTTTTAAATTGTTGTAACAATCAAAATGTGCAGAATGAAAACTATGAATATAATAATAAAAAAAGACAGATGCTAAGAGTAAGGACAAGGACATAACTTAAAGATATTGTATTTCTTGTCACTTACAGAGGCCTGCTGTGCCAAAGACAATTTACACAGGCTATGTGACAAAAGCTCTAATATAATACTGCATTGCAATCTTATGTGGAGTGAATAATATCTTACAGTATGTGATGTTAATGTATGTAAAACAATACACATTCACAGATCCAGGCATGAACATACATTTAGTTGCAAATACAATGACAATTGTAGCTGTTGCATATATCACACAAATTGGCATACTGAAAGGAGGATTGACATGAAAGTGAAAATAAATGTAGAAATGAGGAAGTCATGAATAAATGTGCTATGATAGGGCCATGGGAAATTAGACTGTCTTTACCTCATACATTGCCTTTTTCTGTCTATGCGTATAAATATTGTAGGCTTCATAATATTTGACCAAGAGATTGGCAGTTTCACTGATTTGTAAAGATGTGTGTACCATAATTTCCTTTAAAAACTATACACTTCATACATGCAAAGTCAATTGTCCTGTCGTTTTGGCTTCCAAATCAATTAAACACTAAATAAAAAAAACACAACAAATGAATACAGTAGAATACAGACAGACAAAAATAATGACAATAAATAATAATAATTGTAATAATATAAAAACATCCATGCACCTGATAATTAGGCCCTCCTGCCATTGAGAGGTGACTTTGCTGCCCTGAATTGATGTCATTGCCACAAGCCAGATGCACACAGGCTGCCATGATGCAATGCCTTAAATAAACATGTTGATGGGAAAAGAGAAACAAGCTCCATTCTCTTCCACATCTAAAGAAAGTGAAAAGCAGAGTCAACATTTCAGCAGCACATGGCTAAGTCAAGTTCAGTGGCTGTAGCTACGGTACCCGGGGAGGCACAAACCTTATCTTCAAACAAAACCGCGAAACGCCTTCACCTCTTCAGTCAGTCCGTGCGGATCGCAGCACAGTGCAGCCTCATCTCGGAGAACACTAGTGAGAGAGAGAGAGTGAGTGAAAGAGCGAGAGCGAGCCAGAGAGCAGGGAGACAGGGAAGAGACGGAGCGACAGACACTGTGAATAATAGTGACCACCAAACGTCACAATTTTCTCTTCAATTTCACCTCAAACCCCGTCGGCGCTTGGATGAAACAAAACCTATCGATCTGTCAGTGTTACACCTGGATCCACTGACCAGCTAATAGCAGGCATGTCCCGAAGGAAACAGAGCAACCCACGGCAAATCAAACGTAGGTTAAGTTTTATGCCTCTTAACGCGTTGTGTGTCCGTGCAGTGGTCAGTAGAAAGAAAAGTTGAAAAATGACATTTTAATTTATTTCGTGGCTGGAAGGCTACTGGCAGACTTTTGACATAGTTGACGCTATCCTGAAATAGGTTATTGCATGTCCTCCTTCGTGCACTTTCGACATGACAAAATGCTGTGGTCTAAAGCTGAATTAATGTATTTTCCATTTAATTTCATGCGGACTTTAAAAACGAATTGGGTTTTCAAGGGTTCATTCTGGCACTTTATAACAGGATGTAGGCTACTTTACAACCTTAGAACGAACCAAACCAAACCAAGTCATTCTCTAAGAAATATGATTTGTAGGAAGAATAATAACGGTAACTCGCCTGTAAATCTGACATGGGCTGATAAGATGTACGTCATCCAAGATCCTGCTGTATCTCATAATAGACTTGTTTTTTTATGTATATTATAAAACGGTAGCATTAGCCTGATGTGCACAACATTGTAAGTTCAGTGTTATTGTGCCTGTTGACAGCTGCATATGGCGATCTCTGGAATAGGCCAGGAAAGAAGTCAAAAGTGCAAACACCTTGTTTACTAAAATAAAATGTTCTGATAAAATCATGCAGATCAATAAATTCTGGCCTATTATTGCATATTATATACTATTCTTAACACAGTGACACACCCACTACCTCTCTCTCTCTCTCACACACACACACACCCACACACACACACACACACACACACACACACACACACACACACACACACACACACACAAGAAGACCCTAGTATCATGCTATTTTAATATTGTATTGACATTTTAACTGTGAATGTAAATCACTACAAAATTTAGACAATAACATGCAACATTTTTCTGCATAAAACATTGTCGCTGTGCATGCATCAAATAGCTATTTTATTTGCATTTATATTTAAATGAGGCAAAACATAATTATCTAGTTGTCATTATATTTCAACAAGTTAGGCAAAACCAAGCCTCACAGAATATTTGTGTAATTCATTTTTTAATATTTGATTATTTAACAAAAATAAAACTAAACAAACAAGAAAATCTGTCAACAATTGTCAGTAAGGATATGGACATTTATCTTAATATATTTATAAAGTGCCATTTCTCATATTTTTTTTCTGTTCTATTCTTTCACCAACTTAATTTTAAGACACTCAGTAGCCTACTGTTGAGAGTGTCGACTGGTCTTTGAAAGTTTGCTAGATTTAATGCCCCTTGCTGACCAGTATTGCGAAAATATTTTAATGCCAAAGGAGGGTTTGTGACATCTGATGACCTGTGTTTGGACGTCTGTTACGCAGTCCTATATGTGAAGGGGAGAATTTAGTGTGGTCTGTGTTCAGGGGTTGTGTTTTGAGGAGCAAGTCAAATTCTCCTGTGGGGCCGTTTCAGAGTGGCTATCGATTTGTGAGAGGGCACGTGCTCTGAACCCATTTGTGTTTACAAATGTCCTCATAAATTTTCTCTGTTGCTGTTTTTGTTTTGCTCTTCAGGATGCAAACAGATGCTGGTTATTTGATTACACAAGGACATTTGATGTCATTTTGTAGAAATGCTGATATCGTCCTGAAATGAATATTTGAGCCATATGATGATATAGGAACAGACTACTTTAATAAGGAACATTTTTCATACACTACTGCAAATTAGTGTTTAGGTTTGTATATCAGTGTTTTCAGCATTTTAGTAGAAATGGACTGTGTGTCAACGCCTTAAGTCATAAAGAGCGCGCTTTCTTTCTACCTCATCGTTTGTATGAGATGTCAGTCTAATTCGAGGATACACGGGCACTGTACTAGTGATTCATGGATACACCTGCTCATTCATTGGCCTCAGAAGATATTGATGCCATTATTTTGATGTTGGGCCAGATAACAAATGAAAATATTTTTTTAATTGTGAGATATTTTAGTTTGATTTGTGTTTTTGTGATTTTTATTGCATAACTGCTGTGTAAACTACAGTACATTGGGATATGAGATGATGCTATATCATGTTACCATTGGGACAAAAAAGGGTTTACAGTATGTTAGACATTTAAGATTGTGTGTGTGTCTGTGTGCGTTTATGTGTCTGTGTGTGTGTGTGTGTGTGTGTGTGTGTGTGTGTGTGTGTGTCGGAGTGTACTGCTGTTGGACCGGGGGAAAGTTTGCGGCAGGGAAAAACAGAAAGGTCAGACTGAGCCTACAGTAGTGTCTCCCCCTCTGCCCATGCAGAAGAGGAAAAGGCCAGTTCAGGCAGAGCACACAGGGAGAGAAAGAGAGAGGGGGAGAGAGGGAGAAAAGAGAACGAGAGAGAAAGAGAGGGAGAGAGGGAGAGAGAGAGAGAGAGTCAGCACAGACAAGTCATTCTAAAGGACAAAAAGGTTGTTGGGCACAGTTTTACCCCCTTTCCCCGGCATACGTTGGTCCGTTATCTGAAATTGTGATTTATGCAGTATTTTAATATTTTGCTTATTCTTTCCCCTTGGGTGCTCTCGGAGCGATGATAAAAAGGCAATGCTGAAAGAGCACCATTAATTTGCTCCGATGACTGGGGAGATAGGTTCAGATAATGGGAAAGATAAGCCGGGCAGATATACCATCACAGGCCCGATTATTACCATTAAAATTCCAACCCAGCAATCTGCAGCCGCCTGATAATTCCTTCTCCGTTTCCACCACTTTGGATGATAAGGCAAAAAATAGTCACTCAGTGGTCGTTGATTAGGCTGCCTGGATATCCCGATAATACCATGATAAATTATGTATTTCCCCCCGTTGTTTTTTTGCACCGAAACGTTACATCTGATTTTTTTTAAAATATATATTTTTGCTTTCTTCCATATCATACACCCCCCTACACACACAGACACACACACACACACACACACACACACAGACACACACACACACACACACACACACACACACCTCATCTTCCCTGCTACCTTATTTGGACAAAGCAGAGGGGAAAAAAACCCTCTTACACTTTTTTTTTTATTGTAATAAGAGTTTGATGGAAAGAGCAGATAGTGGAGGAGGTGTTTTGTATGGGAGCACATATCAGTGTTATCCGCTCATCTCTGTGGCCCAGCTGCTGGCTGCTGTTGTTTTTAGCCCTTATCGCCCCCTGCCAATATGCCAATAAATTGCCCAGATTGTTAGCCGGCGCCGAGGCGGGGGTGGCGAAATTTATGACAGAAAATGATGAAAATATTGCTGATGTGGGGTGGATTGCGATTAGCGGTAGCCTGATGTGTGGATTTTTTTTTTGTTGTAGTTCTGCTGCACCTCTGGTCCCTGCCCCTCTCCCCTCTCTCCTACCCCCTCTCTATTTCTCTCCCCTCTCTCCTCCCCTCTTCCCCTCTGTGTGTGTGTGTGTGTGTGTGTGTGTGTGTGTGTGTGTGTGTGTGTGTGTGTGCCCCCCCCCCCCCCCCCCCCCCGGTCTGTAGTGTCCATAGCACTGCTTTAGTCAGACTAGAGAAATGTGTTTTGACGCTTAATAAGGGAGGGGTAGATACCGACGCCTGCTAAATTGAAACGGTGGGCGTTGTGGGTAATTTTTCTGTAAAATTGGCCCCTAAAGTTTGCTGCGCTGTCGCGGGCCTGGGAGAAGAGCAAGCCTCTCCGGATGATGTAGGGACCGGCGCGCGCTATGTTGCTAAAACGGTCGTACGAAGCCCACACTGGAGACAGGCTAATGCCAAATGTGGTTATTAAACTGACTGAGCACTTCACCTCTGCACCGGCGTTGTGGCGAGCGAGCGTTTGTACTGTAAACTGCGCGGATATCAGCATGGCGGTCGGTCCCACTTATTCAAGCCAAGCGGATCAGCCCAGAGGTTTGGCCTTTGCTGGAGATCAGCCTGGGACAACGGATTGTGTTCAACCCCGAAACACTTGCCCAAGCCCAGTAATTATTCTCTCTAAAGTAAATGTTTTTTTCACCTCACAAACCCTTATTATGGGTAACGGAATAGCATTGCATTGATGTCTGCTTACACAATCATTGGCCCTTGTTTGTACGTATGTGAGTGTGTGTGTGTGTGTGTGTGTGTGTGTGTGTGTGTGTGTGTGTGTGTGTGTGGCGAGTGAAAGATATTTGGACGTACCTGGATATTTCACAGCACACAATGTGAGAGATGCACAGCTGGGAGGACATATTGCCATCACAAGTCAGTGTGATCTCTCATGCTGGCACCATCAATCCAGCAGCCTGCGAGAGACTGAGTCACTTCTGTGGAATAAACAGGACGAGGAGGAGGCAGTCAGAGAAATCTGAGGAATAGACACTCACACACGCACACACACGCACACACACTCACACACTCGCACACACGAATGTCCAAGAATGCTTCATGGTCGAGTCCCTAGTTTCATGTCGTTTCGTTTGTGTGTATTTCTCTGATTGCTCGTCATCTCGGGCCCTGTGATATTTATCTGCAGAGCCCGTGAAGTGTCTGGCCGATAGTGTTCCATCAGAAATGGGTTAGTCGTATCAGGTGACACTCATATCTGGGGACAGGATTTATCAGAGAGAACTTATAATGGCATGGGAGAGGAGGGGTGTTGGCTGAGTTGGCTGCCAGCGTGTCTGTGTGTCTTTGTGCTCGTCAGCGCGCGGGGGCAGCCCACTCGAATGAGACGCGTTTTTTCCGACGGTGTGAAAGAAAGCAAATGTTTGTGTCTGTGTGTGTGTGTGTTTTATGTCAGTGTGTGTGTGTGTGTGTGTGTGTGTGTGTGTGTGTGTCTGTGTGTCTGTGTGTCTGTGTACATGTTGGGGTGGGTGAGTGTGTACGTGTGAGTGTACACGCATGCGTATTTGTGTGTCCCTATGTGTGTGCGTGCGAGTGTGTTTGTGTGAATTAACGCGAGAGTGCTGTGTGTATGTGTGTGTGTGTGTGTGTGTGTGTGTGTGTGTGTCTGTGCACCTGCACGAGCACCGGTCCTGGTATGCCAGCTGTGTTGTGGTGGCTAGCGCAGTTGAATTTAGATTTTTTTTCCTCAACGCTTGTTGTTTCCATTGCTGTGGTTTTCCCATCTAACCAGCCTCGCTCTGCCAGCCGTGGTGTGCTGGCTTAAACAAAGTGCCACCCAGTGTCCTTAAGCGTGGCTTGAGTCGACTCAGAACCCCCCCCCAAATCCCGCGTTTAACTCGTTTTTTTTGGCACCGACAGATCTGATTCGCGACAACTGACAGGGGCCTGCACTCAGGGATGAGGGCTTTGACGTCTCGTCGTTTAAGAACTTCTTCCCCCCCCCCCGTCGGGGGCCCCACAGCGTTCGTCTGCGTCCGTCGTCGTTCTTTTTTTCTTTTTTTTTTCTTCCTCGTGTCACATGAAGAATGGCGCTGGCGTGCCAGCCTCCTCGCCAACATCTGCTGGCTGCCAATAACAGCTTGTGTTGTGCATCAGTCGCCGCCGAGGCTGAAGAAGCGCCATTTGCCTCTCAGTCTGTCCCTTCTTCTGCCATGATATTATCCTATGCAAATGAGCGCGCAGTGCAAACGCAGGCGATGTAAAGGCGATTCGCCCCCCCCCCCCCTCCCCCCCGATTCCAAAGCAACGAAATCGTTTGGGATGTTTATTGGAGGGTACTGTAGGAGCTGGTGTCGTTTTGAAGCTGCCGCTCCGTCAAGAGGAAGGTTCTGAAGAGAGGCGTATCACTTTGTTTCGCTTTTTAATGCCTTTATTTCAACTGGGATTAGCGAAGCGTACTGCGTTGCTTGTCATGCGTTAGCGTGTCAGTGTTGAGTTTCCTGTGGACGCCGGGGCTGTACCAGCTGATGAGCTCGGGGCCTTTGTGGGAGTGGAGGTGGTGGTGTTTGGGTATGTGTGTGTGTGTGTGTGGGGGGGGGGGGGGGGGGGTGATGGGCATAACAGCCCACAGCGGGGACCCGGAGCTGCCCCACGTCTCAGGAAAGCTGGGAGAGGAGAGGGCAGGCGAGGCCAGGTCAGGGTGACCCACGGCCGGCTCAGCGCAGCACAGCGCAGCTCTCTCCTTTCAAAAGGTGGAGGTCACTTCCTCCACCGGTTTCCTCTCTATCTCTCCCCCTTCCTGGATCCCAACGCCATTTGTTCCACTGGACAGCCACAACAAAGACACTGTCCTTCCTTTATGGATTTTTTTGTTACAGATCGATTATTAGCTCTTTGACATTTGTGTGTTTCTTTTACATGACTAATTTGAAGCTGCTTTATATACTGTACAGTACATGTGCTCATTATAAGACATTATTATAGATGTACATATCACAGATACAATTTGAATGTCATTGAGGTTACGTGCTGTGCAGTCTTTGTACTTCACTATTTGTTAACTGACTAAAAAAGCACTTTTTCTATGTGTTTGGTGTCACTGCTTTAAGCCTGGAAGGTGTCAAGACAGAAAGGGCAAATTTAACAAATGCCAAGGCAATCCTAATCGTCTGCTCCTGAGTTTATTTAGATTTGATATCACTGATGTCTATTGAGCCCCAGGTACCAATTGACTTTCAGGCTTTTGGGTTAATAGCCTTGTCTCTAGCTTGTACAGATCAATATTGGTATTAATTAATCACCATTATCAGGGTCTGAATCTGGTTCCATT
>NC_084999.1:19933756-19938756 GCF_963854185.1 Sardina pilchardus
AAAGAAGAGGAAATCCATAGTCATAGCCGTCAACCAAACCATGCTCCATACTGCCATAGTAATACAAGTTAGCAGTTAACCTTTTCAATTCCCTTGTGCACTAGACAGGAGTGCTCTCTGTCTGTAAATTCAAATCTTGTGTCTGTGGACTGTGGTCTGGCCCTTTATAATGTACAGACTCTAAAGCAGTAATATGATTACTGATTTATTTATTCTACTGATTTCACATATTGCCCGAAGACAACAAACATATGTGACCCACCATGGCAAAACCTGGCAGTGTCCATGAAGTCATGTCAAGTCTTTTAATTCATGTAGCACAGATTAAAACAACCTGTGGTTAAAAAATGCTTGGCACAATAGAAGGAGAAGTGAAAAAAAAAACTGCACAAAAATACACAAGCTCATTGACAAAAAGCATACTGTATTATCGACATCATCTGAAAAGTGTGTTTTCAGTGGTGATTTCTAAGCTATCAAAGGATATTTATTTGATGAAATGAGATTCTACATCCTAAGTAAACTAACAACTTAAATGCCTCTGACATTAAAACGTGGATTGTAGTATTTTTGCTCAAATTCATGCTCTAAACAGGTCCTCCAATTCACATTTTACACAACGCAAACTACACCAGTTCGTACGCGGGCCTTTTCATCGACGTTTTGACTTCAATCGGCCATATCTCCAAAGACTGAGCTGGTGGCAGATTTTTGTCGTGGTTGGTCCCATATTGTTTAAGGGAGAGAACATAGGAGGGGGTGAGAACACCCAGCGTTCAGAGATCCGAACTCCCGCTGAGCGTTTCAAGAAAGTTTTCGCTGGAGGGCTGTAGATGAGGATCTGTCGCCATGGCGTTTGAGCAATAGCGAGCGATCTGTTAGCATTAGCCACGGCGGGCGCTCCATCCATTGTTGCTATCTCCCCCCAGCAGTCTGGGCCTCCATCAGAGATGCAAATGAGGCCTTTGTAATTGGAGGGCGTAGCAGAAGGGGCGGAGAGTGGCTTAATTAGGCGGCACAAATGAGGGAATGATATCGGCCTGCGTAATTTGATAGTGTTATTACAGTTGTTTTAGATGTGACTTATGACTCCGGGGAGGGGTGGGGTGGGGGGGGGGTGTCTGTGTGGTGACGACACCCGAGATTTTTTCGCCACAATACTGATGAATTGGGCAGAATGAGTCAGTGGCAGAGAGAGCAAATGGGTTATCTTCCTTCACAACTTCTGACTTAGTCGGAGGCTACTTTTGAACTTCCTCTCTAGCCGAACGCTATCTGCTCGCTATGGTGATCTAATGGTAGATGAAGGAAACTGACCTCACTTTCAGGAACTGACCTCACTCTAGACGCAGATAAGTCACGTAATCTAATAATTGAGTACACAAATATGTGGTATCAAGAGAGACGGGCAGACATTTAGTGCGGTTTGTCATGATGCTCCACAATCAGTGCTAATTTAGTGAACATTTTTCAATGAAACGTCGAGTTGGCTGTGTAAACAGAACAGATGTTTTGTATTTGTGGCTTTAAGAGTAGAAGCGTCAAGATCTCCTGGGGCTAACTCAGTTACAAGGGGGTCAGAAGGCAGAACAAACTCCAGTAGTTAAAGAAAACAGTGTGTGTGTGTGTGTGTGTGTGTGTGTGTGTGTGTGTGTGTGTGTCTTTATGTCTGTGTGTCTGTGTGTGTGTCTCTCTCTCGCTCTCTGTGTGTGCGTGTGGTGGGGGTGTCTCTCTCTCTCTCACACACTCTCTCTGTGTGTGTGTGTGTGGAGAGAGAGAGAGAGAGAGAGAGAAGCGGAGAAGAGGTACTTGAACAGAAATCACACTGCTGTTTCTCCTGCTAATCTTGACACAGATCTTAATTCCAATAAAGTGTTTCCTTTTTTAAAGAACAAGCCATATCCAAGAACACTCCAGTGGTATTTCTGTGGTCATACTTTATTGAATATCATTTTAGATAAGGAATGTAATCCTTTCAGGAAGGTGATGTATATTGACCAGCTTCTTCTTTTTTTTTTTATCAATAACGGCATACCAGTTGTGGATACTGAGAGTGAGAGAGAGAAAGTAAGGGAGAGAGAGACAGAGAGAGAGAGAGAGAGAGAGAGAGAGAGAGAGAGAGAGAGAATGAGAGAGGGCAAGAGGATGGGGTGCGGAGTAATGATTTGTGGCGTTGCGATCAATCACGACGAGCGTATGTTTGGGATTAAGCACACAATGCTGGGGGATTAACCTGTTTTAAATAGGTAAACGCAGGATCTGATAGGAAAGTGAGAAAGGCACAGGGCCGGCTCGGCTTGCTGCAGATCCCAGGTCAGTGTCACACCTGTGCGCTATACAGCGGCGCCGCTTCGGCTGTTAAACGGCTGTTGTTTTGCCATGATTTTTTATGAATTCAACATGGGTGCTTTGCGTGTGTGTGTGTGTGCCAATGTGCACATGTGCGTGTGCATATGTGTGTGTATGTGTGTGTGTGTGTGCGCATGTATGTCTGTTTTTGTGTGTTTGTTTGTGTGCCTGTACATGCGAGTGATCTGTGCCTATAATCACTCGGGCCAGCATGGGAGGGCTTTGTCAGGGCGGCTGCCCGCGGAGTAAGAAATATCCTACAGCACAATCAGCCCTGTGCTCTGTGATTCCACTGTGCTCCACATGAGCTGCAGACCTGCTTTTCATGTGCTAAAGAAAGGGAGCATCCTCCTCGCTAACGTTCCGCGGCTCGCCTTTCCTAGAGAACACTGGGAATGCAAATCTGAAATCATTGCACGAGACATCTAATTAAATATGCTCAGTGTGTGGTTGAATGTGTTGTTGTTTGTGCATGCTTTATTGTTTCTGTTTGCATTTGTGTGTGTGTGTGTGTGTGTGTGTGTGTGTGTGTGTGTGTGTGTGTGTTTGTGTGTGTGTGTGTGTGTGTTGTGGTGTGTGTGTGTGTGTGTGTGTGTGTGTGTGTGTGTGTGTGTGTGTGTGTACGTGTGTGCATGTGTGTGTGTCTCTGTGTGTATGTTGTGTGTGTGTGTTGTGTGTATGCTGCTGTGTGTTTGTGTTAGTGCATTTGTTTTACTGTGCCTACTGTAACTAACTGTAGTAGCAGTAGTAGCAGCAGCAGCAGCAGTAGTAGCAGGAAGCAAGTCCATCCACACACTAGCGCACCGCTGCTGTGTAGTGCTTGCTCAGCTCTCTCTCTCTCAGGTAGCCCGCGTGTCTCTATGGGTCCCGTGCATGTGACCATTCAGCACACACACACAGTGGCCCGACGCGGCGCACAATCCTGCGAGAGCACTCAGCCTCGGCCTGATCCGCCGAGCGCCCACTGCAGCCCACTGTTTACACTCAGCACTATTCATATTTGGAGCGCTCTAATGTGTGTGTGTGTGTGTGTGTGTGTGTGTGTGTGTGTGTGTGGGGGGGGGGGGGGTGTTCTCTCTCTGTGATTTGAAATTCCTCCTTCACACTGCTGCTCTCTTTGCTCTCCCAGTAATTCACTGTAAGGGGAGGGATGGAGGAAATACAGTATTGCAGTGGTGCCGTTTTCAACACCCCCCCCCCTCTCTCTCTCTCTTCATTGCAAAAAAAAAACATTATTACATTTGCATTAATTAACTTTAATCAGTTGTGTTTAACTGTTTCCTAATTTGACTTGGAATAACATGCAAATGATGTGCAGGGGGAAATGAGAACGAGAGAGCGAGAAAGTGAAAGAGAGGAAGAGAGGGAGGGAGGAAGGGAGGGAGGGAGAGAGAGAGATTACAGGAGTTGTTTGCTCAGTCCTCTGTGTGAGTCATTGTGAGGAAGACTGACTGTAAATAAGAGGGGTGCGCTCCAATTGTACTCCTACTGGGACTAACTTTGTCTCGTGTGTGTGTCTTTGTGTGTGTGTGTGTGTGTGTGTGTGTGTGTGTGCGTGCATTTTTGATTGTATGTATGTATGTTTGTATGCATGTATGTGTGTATGTGTGTATGTGTGTGTTTGCTTGTGTGTCCATGTGTCAGAAAGGATGTTAGTACATTATAGGTGTTTATAATTATACACACACATATTGCAAAATGACCTGAACTCATTTTGTCATCAAATATTTTGATCAGCGGATCCTTTGACAGACAGTGTGAAGTCCCTGAAAGCCAAGCCATGGTACTGTATCTCCACTAACTGCTCTGGCTCCATTAGCATGACTGCTGTGTGGCTATGGGCAGTGGCAGACTGGTCCAGCCCCAAAATACCTCATCTCATCTGGGCCTCTTTTATCTTAGTGGGCCAGCCCCGTGACTCAGGAGCGCTCACAACCTCAGGGACACAGGAGCCGGGAGGAGGGGGCTGTGTCTGTTTGTGTGTGTGTGTGTGTGTGTGTGTGTGTGTGTGTGTGTGTGTGTGTGTGTACAGTATGTGGCTGTGTGTGTGTGTGTGGCTGTGCAAAAGAAACCAGATGTGATTGAGTGTGCATATTAGTTTATACACAGGTGTATACATGTGTGTGTGTGTGTGTGTAAGCTGGATAGGTAGCGCGCCATGGGAATACAGAGCGAGCGGTAATTCAGCAGCAAAGCTTTTTATATTTTTGGGGAGAGCAGCAGCCCGTCCCGTTCTGATGACCTCACTGCGCCAAGTCCCTCGGGTCTCTTCTCTCTCCCTCTCTCTCTCTCCGCCTCTCTCTCCTCTATCCTGGAGAATCAGCACTCCTGCCTGCGTCTCTACTACCACCAGCAGCAGCAGCAGAAACAGCACCTGAAGTTCGCACTGCTGAGTTAGGATATCCGAGCCGAGCCCCAAAAGAAAGTGCCCGGTGTGGGTGGAGGAGGTGTAGCGGTGCGGGTGGAGGTGGAGGTGGAGGTGGTGCACGGCGCCTCCATCTCCAGAGGCTGATCAGAGGGCAGCTGCCGGAGTGGGCCGGCTGAGGGAGGGAGGGGGAGAGAGAGGGCAGAGCAGGGCAGAGTTTGTCATCTCTCACATCAGTGCAAACGCGCTCATAGAGAATGACTGTACAGTAGGGGATTTCCAGTGA
>NC_084999.1:19948756-19978756 GCF_963854185.1 Sardina pilchardus
GGCGCCGTTGTCAGAATGCCCCCACCGGTAAATATGGTAATAGGCGGGCCTCGACGCCGCCGCAGCCGAGCGCAAAATAATTTGGCCATCACTCTGATGCCTTGAGGGCCCCATGGGATTGGCCTCCAGAAGGAAGGTGCCCATTGACATGCCGTACACGCCAAGATATAATTATGGCTCCCTGTCTTTGTTCCTCTGCAGCTTCCTGCTCCCGCACTAGTAATTTGCTTGTAATACGGAGGCATTTTGTAAAACGGGGGGCTGTGATATTTAGGTTGGAGTATCCTCAGTGGGTTTGGAGTGATACAATTGTCACGCACAGAAGGCTCTTTGTGCTTTGTCATTTCAATAGGAGCTTGTCATTTTCTGTGGCTTTTTACTATTGCTATTGTTTTTTAGCTCCACCAAGGAGGATATGTTTTCGGTTTGGTTTGTGTTGGTGTTTGTGTGTCTGGTTGTTTGTCTGTCAGTCTAGTTGTCTGTCTGTCTCTGTTTGTCAGCAGGATTACTCGAAACAAACGCCACTTTTTTTTGAAACTGGGTAGAGAGGTTTAAGATAGGCCAAGAAAGAACCCAGTTAATTTCTGAGTGGCTTTGAATTAAAATAGATGTATTAATATTATTATTATTATTGCTATTATTATTATTATTAATAATAGTAATAATAATAATAATAATAATAATGATAATAATAAACTTCTGCTTGTATTTATTTGAATTTACCTGATTTTTTATTTGTATTTTATTTCTTTTTGATATAAAAATGTCCAGTGCTGTGCAGTACACAGAGCAGCTTGCTGGTGATGGACATCTTCTCATTTGGAGGGTGAGGATCAGCAGGTCACTGCAGGGTTCCTCTTTAAGTCTGTGCCCTGTCAAGGCTGGGGACTGGTGCGCTGGATTGTCATCTCTGAAGGAGTCTTTTGACAGAAGCTCTCTCTCTCTCCTATCGGCTCCAAGTAAAGGTCACACTTCCACACTCCTTCGCTTTTTTACAGGGGGAACATCCATCTCTCCCTTTGGAGAGTCTGCCTCTTAGTCTTACTGAAGCTCTCCCTCCCTCTCTCTCTCTCTGTCTGTCTGTATCTCTCTCTCTCTCTCTCTCTCTCTCTCTTTTCCGCTCACTTCCTCTCCTCTCTCTGGTGAGAGCGATGTCAAGCGTCACTGCAGACGTATGCTTTTCACTTGAAGGGTAATTAGAGGCTGCAGAGCTAGTTGTTAAGTAATGAGCTTGACAAGGTGACTGTGCCGACACAGGCTGTTGTGTTAAATTCTCTGTTTGTTCTTTCTCTCTCACGCTCATAAACACACACACACACACACACACACACATGCGAATGCATATACACACATACATATACACACACACACACACACACACACACACACACACACACACACACAAACACACACACACACACACACACACACACACACACACACACACACACACATACAGAGAGACACACCTTCCGGTGGGTTGCTTAACTGGAGTTCACAGTATTCCTCCTCCTTGGTTACAGCACACATAAAAGCAAGTCAGGACTACACTCATACAATATCAATGATAGTGTAATTATCTCCCTGGGTTTATTCTTGGAATGATGAAATTCACAGTGCCATAATGAAAATAACACATTGCACATCTCATAACAATCACGTGCCTCTTGATAATCCTATGTGCAATGTTAAATATTCTAAAATGTTGCACTTAGTCTAATCTTGCAATCTTGCAAGATTGTGAACTTAAGTGATAACGTGATCAAAAAAAAGTGCATCAAAGATCTAACAATGCATTTCGGTGGTCAAATGGAAAGTCTGCCCCCTTTGCATCAGCAAGCCCCATCAGCACAGCCAGGAGCTAGTAGCGCGTCTCCCTGGAATAGACTCACTTCTGGCAGTGGAGGACACATAACAGAAATCACCGGATGACGAAACCCGCGTGAAATATTTGACATCAGCAGTCGTCATGCAGCAGCAGCAGTAACGGCGGCCGCCGTGTTCTGAAGGCTGCGGGAGATGAGACGAGACGCAGGAGTCTTCCCGTTAGGCGCGGCTGAGGCGTTAACCCTCCGATGAGGCAGATCAGACACAACCATCAATGGAGTCCCTGGGTCAGGCGTGGGTGGGGGGTGGGGAAAGGAGGGGGGGGCTGGGATCGCTAGAGGCTGGCCTGTCAGCGGTGATGGCCTGCGATGGTGCACTGTGGCTGGGGAGCTGAAGGTTCTCTACTCCCCCACCACCCTCCACCTCCACCCGCCATGTCTGGAGAGGAAAGAGAGTCACAGAGAGCATTCTAATCTCCTAACTCTAAGCTTCCTATGACCAGATCAAGAATTAAGGGAGCGTCAAAAAAAAAGTCAGTCTCTCTCTCTCTCTCTCGCTCTCTCTCTCTCTCACTCACTCTCTCTCTCTCTCTCTCTCTCTCTCTGTCTCTCTCTCTCC
Source organism: Sardina pilchardus (assembly GCF_963854185.1). Lineage (NCBI taxonomy): Eukaryota > Metazoa > Chordata > Actinopteri > Clupeiformes > Clupeidae > Sardina > Sardina pilchardus. The sequence continues at coordinate 19,951,202 of NC_084999.1, forward strand.
CTCTCGCTCTCTCTGTTTTAAAGGACAGCACTTTGAATGTCATTTGACAATTTCCTTTTAATTAGAACTAATTTACAGAAAGATGCCCACCAGCTAATCTTTACAGGATAATTAACTTCTATTTTCTTTACTTTTAATTAAAAAGTGGAAAAGATTTAGCTGATCCATAAAGAATTGTTCTTTTGAATTGTTCATCAGACTTCACACTTCTTTTTGGCATGGGTAATATTTAGATCTTATCAGTCATGGCAGTCTCCGTCGAGTTTGAGCAGTGAGCTTTTTTATCTGGGGTATTAAGAAGTGGAACTATCAATAGTGGAAATAGGAACCAGAGGCAAATTAGAATAGAATTAATGAGAAATTTATTGCTAAAGAAACTCCCCTTCCTTTTAGTGTTGAAATGAAATTGGCATCTCAGATATATCCATTTCATGGAAATTTCCTTGATGGGGGCAAAAATATTGTTTTATCTACACTACTTGATAAACTAATCATTTTCTCCAAAGCCTCTCCGATTGTCTTTGAAATGATATTTCCTTGACTGAAGGCTCATTGGAGCATTGGAGTTAACCCTTTGTGATTCGAAGAGGATTGAAACTGAAGAGAATAATACAGGAGGCATACTTGTTAGCATGAAATGGGTTAGCATGCTAAGCAAGTCAGTTGAGTTTGTTTAAGGCTTTTTCTGCTTTTCGACTCTTTGTTTTACAATAGATGCCATTTTTGGGTCGACTTAAGTGTGCACAGATGTCTGTCTAAATTCTGATTCATCCCAAATGGAATTGAAATGTCGGAGCTGTTTTGACTTTGTCAGAGTCCAGAGATGATCAAGTGAAATGCCTGCCTCACTCCCGCCAGTGATACCTATTAACCACAAATCTGAAGCCATGACCCAAACAGTGCTTTTACATCTTGCCTGAGCGCATAGTGGAGCTCTTAATACAAGTCAAAAGGAACGAGAGAATGAGAAGCCAAGTGAAAGACCACAAAAGAAACACTAGTTAGGCTGTCGAACAGGAACGAGTTGGCGGTATGCGTGAGGACATTTGGTCATTCAGTCTGTCCGTTTTTTATTCAGTAATCTGTTTGGGCTGCTTTGGACACGATTCAGGACGCACACACAGATTTACACACACACACACACACACACACACACACACACACACCAAAAACAAGAAAGGAAAAAAAACGACAGAAAGAGGAAAGAGAGAGAGAGAGAGAGAGAAATTGGGATGCACTCAAATGAGAGGGGGGAAGCTAATAAAGAGTTCGCACCTGAGCTTCAGACGGCTTGTCTCCCTTTTATTGGTGTCTAACATTTGGAGGACGACCCTGGGCCTCTAATAGAGAGCGCGAGGCTGCCAGTTGGGTGTACCTCTGCGTGCGGAGAGCAAAGCGAGGCTCGGCCCGGCCTGCCACACACACACACATCCACACACACTCACACACACACACACACACACACACACACACACACACACACACACACAGAGAGAGACACTGGCATCTGCCATCGCCCAAAGGCACGCTTTAGAGGGGCCTCCAGCATTTTAATGGGCCCCAGTCAAAATGCCAGTGCATTTCTCATGCCATTCCAATTCCAATTCGCTGGATAAAGAAAATAGAAGCGAGCTATTTCCCTTTAATATCCTCACGAATGTAGCATCGGGGTGGGGGTGGGGGTGGAGTGGGTGGGGGACGGGGAAAAAAAGAAAAAAAAGAAGCACGGGCCAACAAAGCTTTAACTCCCCAAACTCAACTTTTTTCCCCCCTTCTTCTTCTTTGCGGTCGTTTTTTTTTTTTTTTTCTCTGTCTGTCCGTGCTGAAGTTCACACGCCATGCCAAGGCAGTCACTTTTGATGGATTTGGCTTCTGTGGGCGATTTCATTTAATCACTGAATCATGGAACTTTAAATTTTTACTGAAACACATTCAGCAAAAATGACCTAATTAGGCTGTAAAACTGGTCTTTTTTCCCCCTCATCCCGATGCCCCAAATCGGGCCACCATGCTTGTGACATTTAGTAAAGAGAGTTTGTTTGATTCGTCCATAGCAATCACTCGGCTAAAGAAAATTCGCTTCAGTCTTCCCCCGCCGCAGTTTTTTGCCATTCCATTGTCACTTTCAATGTAGATGTAAACAGCAGATACCTCGCGTTGAATTAACAACAGCTTCTTTGTGTAAAAAAAAAATACATTTCTACCTCCCGGACTCGGTTCGCTTGTGTACCTCGGCGAGCGCCAAGGTCATGTGAACCCCAGGGCGGGTGAGCGATGTCATCCGTAGGCATGCCGACGGGGCTGCTGTGTCATCAGTGCTGGAGACGATCCGCTGCTTTCCAAAAGGGTGTGTCCTGTCATCCTCAGATTACTTCACCCCCCCCCCCCCCCCCAACACACACACACACACACACACACACACACACACACACACACTCACACACACAAACACACACTCATCCACTCTCGCTTTCTCTTTTTTTTCCCCCTGTGGCAATTTAATGTGTGGGTCTCGGTGCAGAGTTCCCGTAACAGTTTGTTGACTGTTGATTGTAAGTGCCCAACTTTAGGAACGCAGCCATTTCTAATCACCAGAATTACATTGCTTAGCAACCGGAAAATCAAGTTAAACAATAGCACTGCTTATTCCCGGTCACAGACAGCGGCCCTGAAAACACATCAATCTCAGGCTGATGCTGTTCCACCCTGTCTCACAAACACAAACACATGCACACACACACACACATACACATACGCCCCCCCCCCCCTCACACACACACACACACGCACACACACACACACACACACACACACACACACACACATACAGACACACATACAGACACACAATTACAAACCAAATAGACTGAGCCATGTAAGATACCACAGATGGCAATTTTCTCTGGACTAGCATTGCAGCATTAGCTCTACACTGGGTTTGATCATAGAGTGTACGTATGACCTGAGAACATTCTGTCTCTCTCCCCACCTCTCTCTCCCTCTCTCTTTCTTCCCTTTCTCTCTGTTTTTCTTTTTTCCTCCCTGTGATTCATACGAAAGAAAAGAGTTGCACGATGAATAATCCCACCGAGGGTTCCTGTAACACATTAAGCCAATAAGAATCACGTAAAATGCTATCTATTTTATTACGCCGATGAAGGATTAAATTACAGGCTGGAGCCCTGTAACGCATATACACTGGGCTGGCTCCTAAGCTGCCAGAGGCCCTCGCCGGATCCCCGAGGTCATTAGAACCGACGTGCGTGCATCACGAGAACATATTGGCCCCCTGTCCTATTACCCCTCCTCCTCCTCCACCTCCTCCTCCTCCTCCTCCTCCTTCACCTCCTCCACCCTTCCCCCTCCTCTGCTGGTGCTGGTGGTGGTGGTGGTGCTGCTGCTGCTTCATCATCCACTCCAGCGGGAGGAGAAGAGGGAGAGAATGCAGGCGGTGTGTGTGTGACCCTCTTTGACTGACCACTCGTCCCCTCTCACGCCGAAAGGAGCTCTGTCCTGCAATCACGGCTTTACAGGTGGCAGTGCTGCTCTGCTATTGTGCAAGGATTTTTTTGTTGTTGTTTTCTAGTCGGAGGGAAAGAGTCTTTGAGCTCCTTTTTGTTTATTGTAGTAGATGTAGTAGAAGTAGAAGTGTGTGTGTGTGGGGGGGGGGGTTGTGTGTTTATCTGCATATATGTATGTGTGTGTGTGTGTGTGTGTGTGTGTGTGTGTGTGTGTGTGAAAGAGAGAGTGGGTGGGTGGATGGTTGGTTGTGTGTTTATCTGTATGTGTGTGTGTGTGTGTGTATGTGTGTGTGTGTGTGTGTGTGTGTGTGTGCGCGCGTTCTGTTTCTGTGTCTGGAAAGTCCAGAACCTCAGCGGTATCTGCCCAGGCACAAAGGGGCTTGCGGCTGGCCCCGGCCTTGGCAGCGCCTGGACCGCTCGTCCCCCCAGCGCGGGGCGGCCGCATTATGCATCCTCCCGCTCAGGCTCTCCCAGGTGCTCCGCTCCCTCTTTATCCCCGGGCCAAGCCTGCTCCCTTTGTCCACGCCGAGCTTGGGGAAAGTCAATAAAAACAAAACAAAAAAAACCCCACACACACAACGCTCAAAAAATAAACTGGTGTAGGTGGGCGCAGGGGAAAAGAAACTAACAGTTTTCACATTTCTGGAGATCCGCCGCTTTGTTCTGTCCGGTTCAATTGCGTCCACCTTAATTAGGGGCCGGAGGAGAGAAGGCCCAGTTTGTGTTGCTGGTGTCCCGCTGTGGAGTCTGCGGATACTGTGGTCCCTGCTGATGTGTCATGAGGCCCCTTGACCATTCGCCGTCTAAAGCACCGACCGGCCATACGGCGTAGCAACGCTAAATTACGGGCCGATTACGTCATGATTTCACGGTCGAGTTTCAGATTAATTCTTAGGATTTTTATATCAAGAAAACTTGCATCGGTTCAAACATCGGTTTAAGGCAGGTCGACGAGTAAATGTAGATTTAGCTCAGTGACTGGCTTGATGCCTACAAGTGTGAGCATAGGTGGCCTTGATGTGTTTTGAGCCAACGGATTCTATTGAGTTGAACCTTTTCCCCAGGGGATGGTCAGCTCAAAACACAAAAGGCTTAGCTATAGAGGTTTAGCCGGTCATGCCTGTTTCTCCCACTCTCTCTCTCTCTCTCTCTCTCTACACTCATGTTTCAATACAGAATCAGTGTATAAAAAAACACAAACCTGAATGCATTCTCTGCGAGCCAGTTCTTTTTGGTCTTTAGCCACTCTTACTCTTAACAAGGTCTTACATGTTAAGTGAAAGCAGCGCAACTTGGCACTCGGGAGTAAATAAGTGACCTTTAGAAAGAGCTGCGGGGCAGCGTTGTGTCCATTCTACTTCCACCCCCCCCCCACCCCCCCCCACCCCCCCCTCTGCTCCCCCAAACCTCTGATCACCTCCCCGTGGAAACATACTGGTGTTCCAGGATACTGAATGTGACAGGGTTTTAAACAGTACACAACTAAATATAGCGGAGAGAAGGCCACTATCAGAAAATGAGCCAAGAGTGTGGTGCTGGTCGTTTAGAAAGTCATTATTCTTATCGTTTGCTGTCTGTGAAATTATTTCAGGTCTCTCTCCATGCAATGAATACTGTATAATAAGCTAAACATGTGGTGCGGGTTCGAAGTTTGGTAGTCAACGCAGGTCTGGCAGAGTAGCCCTTTGGGGGGGAAAAAAAGACACTACTCTGAATTTTGAATAAATAATCTGCTCTGATCTAGTTTGTCTATTAGTCGGTCTTTTGGTTGAAGAAGTTCAATCCTATCGTTTTTGAGTTCTGTTTATTTGAATGCAGTGCAGTATTAAGTTTGTATTGCGGGTATGGTGGGGAAGCTTTATGAAAATAGTTCTCATCTCGGCTCCTGTCTGATTGTTGTACAGTAGTGGCCTGATAAACCTGGTTATTCGCCCCCCCCCCCCCCCCCCCCCAAGTCTGCAGCGTGTATTTCTCGCATTGCCTTCTAAGAAACGAGAACGATGTCAGAGTGTGCCAGGTTTCTGTAAATACAAATGTCTTCGGCGCTCCGTTCGACAACAATTCGCTTCTTCGCCGCTATCGCTCCTGTAGATCTGTCTCTGAATATCAAGGTACTTCACGCCTCTCTCACCTCATGCAGAAAAGCGTCCGATAAGATCACCAAAAAACATTAAAAAAAAGCGCTGTATCCTCGTTTAAAGTGACACTCGCTCCCCCCTTCTCGCGGCATCTATTAGAGGTGAGCGTTGTGTGCTAATTCTTTTCATGTGCGGCGCTTCAGTGGCGGAGGCCCGCGCTACAAAGGGCTAATGTGCGAGCCCGGGTGAAAAGAACGCCGCTGTTGGCCCAGATCGGTGGGGGGGCTTTTATGAGGCGCGGTGCGTGCGTGTGTGCGTGCGAACAGGAGCACCCGAATGCCTGATCTTTCTTTTTTAATTTTTTTGAGAAAGTATTCTTTCTTTATTTTGCCCCCCTTCACTATCACATTCCAATAGGGCAGGTTGTGAGAGTGCGGAGAGGAGATCGCAGCATCTTGGGCCAAGCCAGCACACTCTCTCCTCTCAGTTTGAGTGTGTGACAGAGAGAGATGAGGCTCCAAGGAAGTGGGAACAAAACAGTCGACATACTCATATCCTATTAGACCAGACAGTATGGCAATGTTATTGCTGAGTACAGTGTAGCCCACATTAGATGTTATGTTCAAATACGTCTGGGTTTTTTTTCTTTTTAAAAAAGACAACCATTTTGTGTCCCAATTATTTGCTTAAATGTGCAAAACAAACAATTTTATGTGCACACCTTGTGCATTTAGTAGTGTTTTGGTAAAAATGCAACGATTGTATTCACTGAGGAAGGATGGTTTTGTGTATGTTACATTTAAATGGCTGTCATTTTTTTTCCCGCGGTAATATAATTCAGGTAGCAGTAATTCCATCAATGCCCTTGATTGAAGCAAAAAGTGGCAATATGCAAATCCACTACCATAAGAGATGTACAGCTACAAGCAAAACTGGGAAATCATTTAGATTTAAAGAAATAATATTGCACAGAGGGGGGAAAATTAATCACATGGAAAAAAATGTCTCCTTTAAGATTGCACTGGTGTATTACCTGGAGGCATGGAATGTAAATGGAAAATCAACATTGTACCCTGTGATAAGGCGAACAAATTAATAAAAGTATTTTCTCTCCACCTCCCTATGCTAGCGTTGGTGCGAAAAGTCATGAGGCAGTCAAAGAGGAACTTTTCCTCCGCTGCCCCCCTGAACACACACACACACACACACACACACACACACACACACACACACACACCCCTCCAGAGCTGACTTGTTTAGCTACTGATACAGACACACAGAGGAATGCACCCTGGCTTGGAGTCAGGTGGCTTTCGGCGAGCAGAAATCCCCCTCACAAAGAGCTTTTTTTCCCCTTCTTCTTCTCTCTATCAAGGTGGAGCAGGGTAGATACCTAAGAGCTATTTTACAATAGATAGAAAAATTATTCAATTGAATAAGCAGAATTCGGCGACTCTACCAAGCTTTGAATATGTCGCTCGGCAAGACTTTGGCTGTTTCATTTCACACCTTTGTCTAACGCTGCAGTACATAAGGCAAGCAAATAGGAATAATGCATATGCAAAACCTAGTGCTATTCTTGTAGGAAAACAACTCATCTGGTGACAGTGTGTTAGGTGGTGTAGCAATATATCTATGTGTGTGTGTGTGTGTGTGTGTGTGAGAGTGTATGTGTGTGCCTGTGTGTGTGTGTGTGTGCGGGCACATGTGCTTTCTGAAGGAGGCAGGGATCATTGGTGACAGCTCTCATCCTCTCCTCTGTCTCTCGTAGCTCATTGAGTAGCGACTGCTGAGTCATCCTTGGTGAACTGTGACTCAGATATTTCCAGGAAGGTCTGCACACTCCACGCTAAGAGGAACCCTCAAAGCTAGCCTGCTGTAATCCTTCGCTAAACTCCCCTGTACCCCCCCGCTCCGCTGTGTTGTCCTAACATTTACATTCACTTATCTGGCGGATGCCTTTTTTTTTTATTCTGTGTGACTGAAAGGACATTGATGGCATTTGGTTTCACGTCTCTTTCCTGCGTCGTCCGCATTAGACCCCTCTGGCTCTCGGTTCATCTCGCTTCGGGCTACGCTGGTTAAAGCGCGGGGAGCTTCAAAGGTCAATGACGGGCACGGTATTCAAATGGCTCAAATGGCTCTTTCATGCAATTGTATAATTCAGGAGATTTTTTCTTTTTCTGTCTTTTTTCTTCTTCTTCTTCTTCTTCACCGCTTCGTTCCGCTCGCCCCGTGCGCAGGTCCTCTGGACGATGGCCTTGAAGAGGAGGAAGAGGAGTGTGTGTCCGAGGAGAGCGAGCTGGTGGCCAAAGAGGAGTTCTCCACGGAAGAGGGCTTCGGCGGCGACTTTGAGCCCGAGAACCTGAGCTGTGAGGGCATGGACTACTTCTGTAACAAAGGTAAGCCTTCCTCCTCCTCACCCACTCACACTCTCATCATCCTCTTCCTCACCGTATCCCACCATGAGTATTTATCTCACTCCAGAGAACCCCCCTCCCCACCGTTGTTTTGTTTTGTTTTGCGCTCAGCGAATGGCGAGCCAGTAGGTATGCCAGCCATGATTTTTTTCATGCCGCTTAACTCGTCCACAATTTATTTACTTTGGCGGCATCAAATATTCAGGTAAGCAATAAATTCATTTGCACACACTGACAGAACCTATTAACAGAATCAAAAAATGAACAATGCACTTTCAATTGTGTTAATGATTTACAATGCACCCAGCTGCGAGCCCAAAGCTCCTATTGATGAGCTTTTGTGCTCGTTTGAACCACGAGCACCAAGTGGCTTGGCAGTGACGGTAATGGTGTGGGAATTTCTCCAGCACCTCTCTTGCCCAGGTTTCAAAGCATTCTGTTTGATATCTGATTCCCACTATGTACCTAAGAGCAGGAGTTTGATCTGGGAGATGGCAGCCACATTGCTGGCTGCTTCACTATCTAATACCAGCCAGGTACCATAAGGGTTGCCTGTGAGTGAGTGTGAGTGTGTGTGTAGTGTGTAGTGTGTAGTGTGTGTGTGTGTGTGTGTGTGTGTGTGTGTGTGTGTGTGTGTGCCTGCGTGTGTGTGTGTGTGTGTGTGTGTGTGTTACTGTGTCCAAGAGGGTTTGTCAGGAAGAAGAGGATTTAGATCAAAGCTCCTTCTCAGTTTGATTATCTTTCTGCACCTTTTAAAATTTGTTTCTGAGTTTAATTCATATCACCTCTACTGTCATACTGTATAATCTCCCTCTCTCTTTCTGTCTCTCTCTCTCTCTCTCTCTCTCACACACACACACACACACACACACACACACAACTTCACCACCGACAAATGACCCAGTAGACTTCACCCTCTCTTGTCTGCCTATGCCACTTATCTGACTGGTTAACAGAGCTTACTGTGTTCCTCCACCAGTACTGCACAAAGGGAGCCTTCCTGATGAAGACAGTCTGAGTATGCATGCACATGTATGGGAGCATGCCTTGAGGGAGCTGGCTCGTAGAGAAACACCTTGAAAGAAATCCTTTTCTTGTGCGACACAGGCTATGCATCGCAATAGTAATTTCTCTTTTGTTAGGACATAAAAGGCGCATAGCATCAGAACATGAATATTGATGGAGCTCGGCTCATAATTAGCTAATTGTGATGCCGTAGCCTTTGCAAAGCCCTGGGTTTTTTTTTCATGTTGAAATGTTAAAATGCTCACAGAGGAGCACCAATTTTCACACATCCGCTTTCCAAGTTTATATTATAAATACATTTTGTATTGGGTTAGAAATAGTCCATAATATGTATCGCTTATTTCATGTCCTTGACTGTCATACATACATTTGCAAACGTAGTGTTATCCGTGCCATGGCCAACCCGCGGAAATCGCACACTGTGACGTTTAGAACATGCAGTTCATTGGGTAATCAGCACCTTTCTCCACCCCTTACCGCAATTTTACGAATGTTAACAACTGAACAACACACTTAAATCACAAGCGCAGTTGAATGAAGTTAACTGATGATGACAACATTAAAAGGAATCAAACGTTTAGCGATCATGAAATAATACAATACATGATGTCAACAAGCAGGGAGATAATGAAGAGCACTAGTTCTGCTCTAACCACATGTGCCCATAGGCTATTGTACCCTGCGTTGGGTGGAACCACCGTGGTCAAGCCCAGCACACGCCCGGACTCGAACTCGCGAGACAGCAGCACCTTGGATCGGGAGTGGAGCGCGCTAACAATCCAGCCAAAAGCTCAGGCTACTATAGCTTTCATGCCAGCAGCGCTCTTGGGGCGTAGGGGATTGAGGTTTACCAACGTTCGACAAGCACAGCTAGCTAGCTGGCATCCATTACACTTTCATGGGTATGGGTATGTTTTCGCACATACAAGGGAATACCTAATGGCTCATTTTACGCTTTTCCTCCCATCTTTTTGACACAAAACTGACACTGACACTGACACTGCCCCTGACCCACATAATGTATGAATGCATATGCATGAGACGGTAAAGCACCATTTGACATTTTGCAGCTCCCACGACATGCAGTCTGCGTTTTTACCCCAGTGCGGCCTACACACGTCTTGCAAAACAAATACGCCTGAAGTGGCCCCAAAAGCCTAGCCTGAGCCCTCCACATTTTCATTTTGTCATGTTTGATCCTAAATTACAAAATATAGACAGTTATTCTATTTCCCTTTGATCATGAAGAAGCGGGGAATTGATAAGTAACATTAGCTAACATTGTATTTCTTATATAAAGCCCGGAACAGACAGTTTACTAAAGAAGTGTTCTTAACAGTTTGAATGCAACCTCGTTCCTCCACTGTAATATACAGAACATCCCAGTGATGCGTTTTAAAACTTTGACTTCAGATGAAAAGTGAAGTTAAAGAGTCAGTGCTAGTTGCCATACAAGAGATTAATTATAATTCGTGTCGTGTTTTTTTTTTTTTAATCAGTACTCTTCTAATGAGCCCTGACATTTGATGAAGTATATTCCAACCCTAAAGACTGAGGGCACAATAGGGTCAATTAACTGTAGCACATAAACAGCTATTTAAGTACACAAGCCGTAGCAGTGGTGAGAAGTAGTTGGAAAGTCCCTCAAATCCCTCTGCTGATATTTCTATTGTCTTCTCCAACACCAAGCCTCAGGAAATCTTCCTACTGTAGAAGAACCTCCTGCATTTCTGATGCCTCTGCACAAACCCGGAGCAGTGATTGTCCAAAGTTCCAACTGTTTAATTTCCTAGATACTTAAGTCATCTTCTTTTTATTGTCACTAAATGCACAAGCTGTTTTCGTCAGATTTTTTTTAGTTCCCCCTATCTGCGCTAATTCTCAGCTAAGTCTCCCCTTCACATCATAGCAGTGCTTTGGCCAAGCTCCCCTTTTCTCTCTCTCTCTCTCTCTCTCGCCATGGAAAGTTTTTGAGCAATCATCAGGTGTAGCCATTTCCCCCTCCCCTTGATCCGCTCCTCAATTAGATCTCTTTAAAACTAATTTAGCCCAACGTCTGAGTGGCTTAAATGTACCCCACTTAGCGCAGAAGTGCGGGGTGAATTAAACGTTGTGCAATCCTTCCTGCCTGGGCATTAAAGACGGTTTACGCCATGTTATTCCAGTGCTATAGGAAGAGAAGAAGGAGGAGAGAGAGAGAGAGAGAGAGAGAGAGGGCCCACTTCATTAAGTTAACCCTCTCAAATGTGATGGCGCGGTGTAATTAGCCGACTGCGGAGTCAGACGTCGGGCTTTAAAGGCAGCCACTCATCCCCCGGCCCCTTTATCTGGTCGGTGCTTTGGTGGCGGAGAATAAGGGCTGGCGTGCGCGCGTGTGTGTGTGTGTGTGTGTAAGGAGGACGGCTCGTGGGCAAGCAGTCGCCCTGCCTGGATCTCTGGGCGCTCAGCTCGGGTGCACTCTTTAGCTTAGCCCCTTGTATCTGTGTCGTCACTCTCCCCCCCCCCCCCCCCCCCCAAAAAAAATGGGCTTGTCAGGGGGGAAACCTAAAACCTCCATTAAAAGTTTCAGCCCATAATAGGTATTAAAAAGCTGTCGCAACACAAAAGGAGGAGCGGCCGTTTTCATTAACATACGGAGCGCTTATTAACTTTGATCAAGAGCGCCGTGGAGTAGGAAAAGCGGCTTAAAGGCACAAAGGTCACCAAGTTGAATGCCACCGAAAGTCCTCCTTCCTCCTCGTCTTGCCCTTGCCAGCCGGAACAAGGGGAGAGTTGGGCGATAACTGTTGCACCTTGAAGCTGAGGGGGCTCAGCCCTCTTGTCATCCTCAGTCCATCCTCACACAACCCCCCTCCTCACGCACTGCCGTTTCTGCCCTCCGTGCTTGAAGCCCTGCTGTTTGGTGCCGTCGTCCAAAACAACACTCACAGCACTTTGGCTTCCTCCTTCGGCTTCCTTCTGTCTTCCCTTGCCTTTCCAGTGAGTCGTTTTTGAGAGGGGGAACAAAAAAAAAAAACGTTTTACAGAAAACGACTTGTGGTACAGTCGAGATATATGTTTTTATCACTTCTTCTGCTCGCTTGGTACATAAAACCAGTGCCCCAGGCATTGCCAGTACTGTGCTCCAGCAGTTGTGCTATAAAAAACGTTTTCTGTCACAGACTGCCATTAATCGCCACGTCAATCTGTGGAGTTCGCCACCCATCACCGTTCTGCCGTGACAATGGCGCGGATTGCACCACCGTCCTTTTTATTGAGACGCCAGAGAGCATGCTTATGGATGTTCCGCTGCGGAATGAAATGGCGCCACGTTCAACCAACCTGGATTGAGAAAAAAAAGGGGGGGGGTGAAATGACAGCAAGACTCTTTCAAGGAAACGCACAAAGGGAGGGGGCGGATGGGGGGGTGGGTGGAGGGGGGACATATCTCTCCACTTCATTCCTATTCTCCGTGGCCGCCTGTCCACAATCTGCAGCCTTGGCAGCGGTGGCGTTCCACTGAGTGGCCACCCTTAAACTATTTGGAGAGTGTTTCAGCTCCAGTGGCAGCGGCGACAGTGGCCGCATACTCATGTACCATGAAATGATTGAGGGGGGCTCTTCTCGACGGCTTCACACGTAATGGTGTTGAAACAACATACAGTGGTGTGAAATGAAGTCGCCCCCCCCCCTCAATCCACCCCACCACCCCCCCGGCCCCGCTTGGTATGAGCGGGCGTTGCGAGAGCATGTGAATAAACATGAATCAGAGCAATAAGAGAGGGGTGGAGGAGGAGGTGTGGATGGAGGTGGAGGTGGAGGTGGGGAGGTGGAACGGTTGGATGGGAGTGAGAGAGCACTTGAGATCCCTGCATGATTTGCGGCACACCCACACACCCACACACCCCCCCGCCCCCAAAAAAGCACGGAAGACGAAGGGGGGAAAAAGAGGCTCTCTTGCACTACTAAGTCGACCTTGACATCTCCTTGGCGATTAAAGAAGCCCTCCTCAAACAACTTTCGCTGTGGTCAATTTCACGTTTATGGAGCTGTGCTTGCTTGTGAACACCATGGCAGTGTGTGAGGCCCATGTCCTGATTTATGTACCATTGTCACACAGAGAGCTATAATTGGAAGAGAGCTGCCATTTTTATTTACACAAGAGCGCCAACGGGTTTTTACAGAAATTGTGAAATTTCACCTTGCTTTCATTTCTTCTTTTCTGTTTTTTTGTGTTACTTGGACTTGGTCTTGTTATTGTTGGAAGAGCTGGGGCATATGTGGCAGGGGTCCCTGTGAACAGACTCTTAGTAGTCCCGAAAGTTCAAACGACGTGGAAATCATATCCCAGGTGGTGTGGAAAGACAGGCATTAAAAAAAAAAACATTTAAAACGTGTTGTCCTCTCAAAGAGCTTCACCAAACATGTATTCATGAGCGTTTTCTCATTCCGCGCGGCAATCCGCGGCACGAAAAAAAGCACCAAAGTGCGCCGATCAACACAGCGGCCCATCATTTGCTATGACGGACAGTGGCACGCCGCGGTCTCTAGTTTATTCATCGATTCATCTAAATGCTCCCATTATGATGCAGGCCCAGAGAGAGAGAGAGAGAGAGAGAGAGAGAGAGAGAGAGAGAGCCCCCTGGTTGAGCTTATCACATCTGAATGGGAACTCTGAATAGCTACGAGTTGGTTTAGTTAATGCCAAGGCGGACTGACCCGCCACGTGACCAGCCACAGCCACCGCTTGAATGAAATGGAATCATTTGAATCAAAAAGTGGGCGCCGGAAAAACGCCAAAGTCATAAACACAGAGCAAGCCCGAGTTAATTATGCTCGCCGCCTTTGTGCCATTTCGCAGGTAATCGGAAATCCTCCTCGGCAGAAAAAAAAAAAAAAAAAAAAACAGGCAGCGGGAGGGAATATCTCCGCAATAATTTCCCGTCGATCAGAGAAAGGGAAATGGGAGAGATGCCACGTTTTTGAATGCCCGAAAAGCCGAGCAGAAAAAAAAAAAAGGAAAAATCAGTGGGAATATGGAAAATGCTAATTTGCCGGGGAGGTTTGATAAGATGAATCGAGACATCCCTTTAGCCGCTCTTATTTGACTCAGCAGAGGAAATGAATCATTAATGTTTGTTAAGTATGACAATCTAGCCAGGCCAGATCTACATGCACCCAGCCCAACCCTACCCCCCCCCCCCCTTCCCCTCCTTCCCCTCCTGACTGACTGAATCAGAGAGAGATAAAGCGGCCGGGGCGGAAGCCACCCGCCCGCCAGCCGCCTGCCAGATTCTGTAATGATGGCGAATTTATGGGCCCTTTAAAGAGATAGTGGCCCAGGCCTTTTCGCTAATCACTTCACACCACTGGAGAGCTTTGTGGGATTTTTTCAGTACGTGTGTGAATGTATGTGTGTGTGTGTGTGTGTGTGTGTGTGTGTGTGTGTGTGTGTGTGTCTGTGTTTGTGAGGAGACGTTTGTTGGTGGTGGTGGGGGGTGCCCGGGTGGCGTTTGGAGGCATTTGAAAATTGTTTGTATCATAAGCTGAGATTTGTATTGGCGCCCGGCTTATCGGAGGCGCTGAAAATGAGCTGTTGGCCGGGGCCTGATGGCCTGGGCAGGGCCCTTTGTGAATTGTTGACCGCTCCTATCTCGACAGGCCATTGCGCCACTCGCTGCATTAATGGGTGTGATGCATGAAGATTGGGCGCCGGAGTGATTGAAGCCATTCTGTGTGGGGCATCTCCGCCGCCGCGGCCTGAATATGTTGATATTGTGAATCTCCATCAGGCAGCCCCCCTCTTCTCCCCTTTTTCACGCGCTTTGATTGGCTCCCTCGCTCGGCATTACGTGCGGGTGCCCCTCACCTCTGGAAAAAGGTGTCCTTCTCGAATGCGAACGGGAACGCCCTGAAGTCATCGGCCGTTCGCCCGCCCAAGCGTTTGTCTATTCCTCCGCCAATCTGTCGGCGTCTTGGCTTGGTCAGACGTGCTGGATTAGAATGGCTCTCAGATCTCCTTAAAAAATTGTCCACACCAGATTGACATTTTCAAGGGCTTCCTTGGCTGTGACAATGCTGAGAGGGAGAGAGAGGGGGGGGGGAAAGCCAATATGACTTTGTTGCTACCTTGCTGCAGGAGTTGTTTGTGTAAATCGCCTATAAGCTTATTGACCTGAGAGAGAGCGTGCGATGGCCATTAGGCAATGGGTGGAGCTTCCCCACTGATTGGCCGGCGATAGGGCTGATTTAACAAGCACAGTGGATGCATCAAACGTAAACAAACAAACAAACAAGCAAACACACACACACACACACACACACACACAGAGACACTTACATGCACACACATGCACAAACAGACGCACATTTGATCATTTAGTCAGTAAAACTAGATCACTGCTTGAAGACTGCTTTTAGACTGTCTCTATTGATTTGCAAACCCGTTCCTTACAAATCAAAAAATTAAAAGTGGCCACCAGTGGAAACTAAAATCACTAATTGACGTGGAGAGTCTAATATGCATCCAGCTGTGAGGGAATCAAATCGGCACATTATTTTCCTGAAAGGTGTTTGAGCTGATAGCCGATGCTTCAAAATCAGCCTGCGAGCGAGCAGTGTATATTGGTTATGCCCCCCCCCCCCCCCCCAACACACACACACACACACACACACACACAGACACACACACACACACAGACACACACTCACTTACACAGACACACTTACTTTGTACTCACAAGCACTAACTGTCTCTTTTCCCCTGCCATTTCCGCCGCCACATTCTTAGAAGAAACTTCATCAAACCCTGTGACATTGTTCCCTGTGAGGTGGCGGTGGCGATTGTGTTTAAAATGCATTGCAAACGGTGTCAGATAGAAGGCAGAAAATCCTTAATCACTGCTTAATTAAGGAATCATCTTGTAGCTTCATTTCCTGAGCTGTAATTAAACAGTTCCAATACGTTTCGTTACAGGGCTTAGCATGTTCGCCTGAGATCAAGGTAGTGCCTTTAATGTTATCTCGCCCGAGCTTTTTTTTTTTTCTCCCTCTCCCCTTTCTCTCTTTCAAACTTGCCACGTTGGAAGGAACTGTTGATATTGGGCTTTGTTATCCTCATCATAATACGAGAGGAGTGCGCTAAAAGAGCTTCTCCAGAGCTGACAATATAAATAGAGGAAGGGGGTGGGCTATCGTGTGTGTGTGTGTGTGTGTGTGTGTGTTGGGGAGGGGGGGTGGGGGGGGGGCATTAGAAAGAAGGAAAAAAGTGACAAGGAATGAAAAAAAAAGATTCCTGGTTGGTCCCAAGCAAGAAGTTGCATGAGGGAAACTGGGTCGTAATGACCTCATGTGCAGTAAAGTAGGACAGCATCTCTCTCTCTCTCTTCCTCTCTTCCTCTCTCTCTCTCTCTCTCTCACACACACACTTACACACACACACACACACACACACACACACACACTTCCTCTTCTTCTCTCTCTCTCTCTTTTTCTGCCGAGCAAGGCAGGAAAGGGGCTGCTCTCCTTTGGGCGATATTTACTGGCATCTTTGAAGTGAGCCGTGTCTTAACTGGCTTAGGGGCCCACCGTGGAGAGTGAATCCGATCTGAAGATTAACCCCCGGCAGGATGGACCCCAGTCGAGGATTGGGGGGGAGCGTGTGTGTGTGTGTGTGTGTGTGTGTGTGTGTGTGTGTGTGTGTGTGTGTGTGTGTGTGTGTGAGTGTGTGTGGTGGTGATGGTGGTGGGGGAAAGTGTCACCGGCAGGCATCACATTGCTCCTGGTGAGGTGGTTGTCATCGGTCACCAGCCTTTGGTACCAAGACCCCGGCTTCAATAACGCCAAAGCAACTCTGGAGAAAACTCCAGCTCTGGTCAACTCTCAAAGAGGTGGAGTGGAGGGGGCGGTGGGAGCGGTGTGTGTGTGTGTGTGTGTGGGGGGGGGGGGGGGGTCGGTGGGGGCATTTTGAAGATGGACCTCAGTAGTGATGCGAGGAAGGGGTCAGTAGTTTCTCCCCTCGTGTTTACCCTTCCTGGATCTCGTCAACAGCGACTCTCGACTGCCCGCTGCTCTCAAGGACGCCATAATTTTCAGGTGAACCCTGTGTCCCGCGCTGGAGCCCATCGGTCCACTTCAGTGTGCAGATGGAGGAGTGGCACCAGAGCCTGCCTAGCCCACTCATATAGCCCACTCATCCTCTCTGCTCCTCTACTCTCTACTCTACTCTACCTTACTTTACTCTACTCTACTCTACTCTACATTATCCTACGGTATACTGTACTCTACCTTACTCTACTCTACTCTACTCTACTCTACACTCTCCTATACTCTACTCTACTCTACTCTACTCTACTCAGCCACAGCTTTATCATATCAAAGTCCATGACAAAGATGCACAGGCGAGCTGGCGCACCCTACTCCCTTTCTCTCCGCACACACACACACACACACACACACACACACACACACACACACACACACACACACACACACACACACACACACATATGTACACACACATACATACTCACACATTCTAGAATAGGTAAACACACACACACACAAGCTCAGCCGTGCTTCCACTGAGCAGCTTTGCGTCAGACACCTCCGTGCTGCAGCTTGCTCGGGTCACTGGGTCCACCATGTCCCTCCATGCAGTCAATAGGAGCCCATAACACATCCAGCGCAGCATAGCTACAGCTCCAGCATGTCCTTCCAGCCCGGGTGATTTATTAGGCCTGTACAGCAGCACTCAGCCCTGGGTGGAGATGGGAGAGAGCCTGGAGTAGACAGAGAATGAGGCAGCTGGGGAGCTTTTACCCAGACCACCAGGGATAGGAGAGGCCTGCAAGGGTGTCCCTCTGTGGGTAATGGTACATGGTGTGTGTGTGTGTGTGTGTGTGTGTATGCGTGTGTTTGCACGTGTTTAGTGGAGTTCATCAGCACACTGCTGCCTTCGTAGAGGGAGAGAGAGAGAGAGAGAGAGAGAGAGAGAGAGAGAGAGAGGCAAACAGAGAGAAAGAGAGAAAAAACACAAAATGCAGCTTTGCTCGGAGCCTTAAGGAGTATTAAATAAGCTATGTGTGTCACACACACACACACACACACACACACACACACACACACACATACACCACAGAAAAGTACACAGCTCTAAATGCCTGCATCTCTCCACGGTTCCGTCCTAAGGCTCTGGGCTTCCTACTGAGAGTACTCATGGGGATGCTCCATGGCCCTGAGGTATAGGGGTAAGCACGCACGCACGCACCCACACACGCACACACACACGCACACACACACACACACACACACACACACACACACACACACACACACACACACACACACACACACACACACACACCACACACACGGTATCAGGGGGCACACTGAACTGTCTGGGACTCTCTGCGCGGGCCCCTACTGTACGTTAAGTGGTTCTCTGTTTGTTTTGCTGCTGTTTTAAGCTGCCAGGCATTTCCTCCAAGTCTACGGAGTCCAAATGATGTAATAGCAGAACACAGTTGCTATGAACAATCCCGTTACGCCGTCGTCTTGTTTACTTTCGCTTGACTGCCTGTGTTGCATTTGGGCCAGACATTACTTTAAATACTATATAATAATCCAGGAGTATGTATTTCAGGTGAATTGCGGTTTATAACCTTTTACACATAGGTATAGAAAGCATTAAAACTAGCATGATATCTGTCTCAGTTGTATTATGGGTTTACAGCAGCAGCCAAAAAATGCAACTGTTGTCCAGCCTCTGTGTAGCTGACTGGAGTGCCCTTGTGTTGTGTGTTTCAGGAGAAGAGGAGGGGAGCAGGGAAGTGGGGGAGTCAGACATGGACACGTCCACTGAGAAGACCCGACATCCCCCGCCAGAGTCTGAAGAATGGGATGGACCAAGTAAGGGAACCACATCAGTGCATTAAAGTGTAAATGCTTGCATGGTGTGTGTGTTTGGATTTGTGTGCGTGTGTGTGTGTGCGCGTGTGCGTGGGCACCTGTGCGTGTGTGCGTGTGCACCTGTGCGTGTGTGTGTGCACCTGTGTGTGTGTGCGTGTAACATGTGAACTGGGGAGTCCGCGAGGACACAAGTAGCCTACATCCAACTCTGTGTTCTCTTGCTTCTAGTGCCCATAAGCACACTGCAAAAAAAAAACCCAGCCCCCACCCCAGTCCTCTATTGCTAATCAGTCACCTGCCCTGACAACTCAAGAGATTCCGCTTTAAAAGGCACCTACTGTAGAACAGGAAGTAAACAGGCCGCCCGTCGGTTTTCACGGCACCGGCCTGCTCTCGTCCAGGTGTTGGGGGTGAGCGCTGGCCGCCGGCGGCGAGGCGAAGCCGCAAAATGGGCCATATTTTGGGGTGACCTCGGCTTGTCCGCGGCTCTCCTCTAAGCGCCGGGCCCATTAGCCAGAGGACTGTAATCACTTGTACGAGCCCCATTATGACACGTTTTAAATGAAGCCATCAGGGACCGGGGGATTTTGCACACTCAATAGCAGGACATCTGGAGATATCCTTGACAACGGCCGCAAGGTAGGAGCCCGAGATTATAGAAAAAAAAAGAGAAGGTTTTTCATTAGAGAGCCTTTTCCTTTATTTATGGATGAGGATGAAAACTTGAAAGAGTTGGCGTGTGTGTGCGAGTGTATGTGTGTACGTGTGTGTGTGTGTGTGTGTGTGTGTGTGTGTGTGTGTGTGTGTATGTTTGTGTTTGTGTGTGTTTGTGTGCGAGTGTGTGTGTGTGTGCACACATCTTGCTTTCACGTGTGCATTTTGCTTTAACATGTGTTAGTCACCACATATAGGTGAGCCATGCGTTTGTTCAAACGTATATGCACTGCTACAGTAGGTAGAGCTTTGATGTTCTCCAAACAAGGTCATGTGAAATAAAGATATCAGTCAAAAATGCTCCAACAAAGGGAGCATGGAGATGGCAAGCATGTTCCGCACCATTTCACAGAACGCTCGTCTGAAATTGGGTGTTCACAATAGGCCCCCGATAGCGATCGCGGGAGCGAGGAGTTCATCAGCAGCTTGTGTCTGATTACTCAGATCGACTGATGATCTTTGGTCCTCGCCGTCTTCCTTATCGCGCCACGGTAATATGTATGACAACGTTGTCATGCATATCGCACAGATCATCTATCAGAAGAGCGCGGCACTCGCTGTGGAGGCGCTCACACTGAGTAATGAACACTAGCGCCCGACGTCATGGCCCTGACTGAATTACCTTTCTCCGAAAAGCTGCGAGAGAGTTCAGGGAACTGAACGTGAATGGGCTTAAATGAAGTTGTTATCGCAATCATGTTTAAGTTTAGTCACCGGGGTTGCATGGAATGGATTAAATTGCTTTGCTCTTAAGCTTATTGTATGTGTTATTGAACATAGACTGGGGAAAGCCAGCACAAAGCCTATGCTCAAAATGCATATCTTTTTTTCTTAAAGAATCTCATTTTTCTGTGTGCATTCTTTCTCCAGGTTTATCCAATGCCTTTTTCCCCGTCTCTCTCAAAACTATATTTTTATCTTGTTTTTATTTTTTTTCCTTTTCTCATTCTTCCGTTCTTTCTTTCTTGCCTCCTCTCTTTTTTTTAAAAAAAAAGTCACTTCATCAAAGCGTCGGATAATACAGTGAACAAGATAGCAACACCAGCAATTACTGTTCTGCACTGTTAGTCGGGCACTGCTGAATATACAAAATATGATTCCCGTTTAATGCGAATGACCTCGAGAATTTATTGCAGGTGCATACGTTTATAGAAGTGGATTTGGGCAAGTTGTCTGTGCTGGGCAACCCCCCTGGGGGGGTGTATTTTATACTGACAGTGAATCAGTGTTATCAGCGCCTATCAGATAATGCATTTATCATTAAACTTCACATTTGCATTTCAATCTGGGGAAGGAAAATGAGCGTGGCCGGCGACAGATAAGAGCGCTTCGGACGACAGTAATAAACCATCACTGTGATCAGTCCGCCGACAGGACCGAGCGGGTCAAACCACAACCAGGAGGGCGATGCGACAGAGAGAGAGAGAGAGAGAGAGAGAGAAAGCGACAGAGAGAGAGAGAGAGAGAGAGAGAGAGAGAGAGAGAGAGAGAGAGGAAGGGAGGGAGAGAAAGGGAGGGGAGGGAGGAAAACAGAGAGAAAGGGCCTTAGAGGAGAGAAACTGCTGAGCTTAAAACTAGTTCTTTGAAATGTGAGGGAGAGAGGGTTGGGAGGGAGTGAGCAGAGATGCAACTGTAGTTCTGTGACTGGCTCTAATTATCTTCCCTGTCCATGCCCATCACACACACACACACACACACACACACACACACACAGGCACACACACACACACGCATGCACACACATACACCCACACACACCCACACATACATGCACACACACACACACACACACACACACACACACACACACACACACACACACACACACACACACACACACACATACACACATACACAGAGAGAGAGAGAGACAACCACACATGCCCACTGCTGTCTTATGGCTTAGAAACGCACTCCGTTTTTCTCCGTGTGCCTTTACTCATGTTAATGGGATCTGGCATGAGGGACAACCTGCTCTTCTCCGTGGCATTATCAACGCACTGTATGGACCTTATCATTTCCATAATCTATGCCATGCTTATGGATCTATGCCGTGGAAAACGTGGCGCCGTTACCTTGGGGCGACGCTGGCGTAGCTCACAGGCCCTCAATCTGCTCTCTCATTTGTCAGTTCACGGCCGGTCAGTTAGGGGGAAACCCAGATGTCAGAATTCAGATTTATATATTTACATTTTTATCACCCGTGGTCTCTCTCGCACCACTCTATCCGCTATCCCAATCTCGTTGCATTACTGAGATAAGGGCGTCTTTACATAGTCATTCTCCCAGAGAGATCTATTAAGGTTTCAGGCTCAACAGTCTCATTTCTTTCTTTTTTTTTGGCTGGGGAGAATGGGGGAGAAAATGGAGGTGGGGGCCGATTGTGAAATGAGTGGATTATCTTGCCGCAGACCAATAGAAGCTACCTATCTCACTGTCTGTCATCTGGCTGGGGAAGACAGAAGAGACTTCTTAAAAAGACAACATTGTCTTTGAAGCCGCACAACAGTGTCTTTGAAGCAGACCACAGTGGGGCCGGGGGTATTAATCTTTTGCGCGTAATAACCACATTCACTTTCCCGTCATGGCTCCCGTGAAAGACCAATTCCCCTCTTTTAATTTTGCCCATTGTGTTAGAAAAGTCAGATGGGCATGTCATAATTTGAGTTAAGTGGGGGGAAATCAAGACAATCAAATATGAACATCGGAAAATGACATGACTTCCTGTTCGGCGCGATTAAAAGTAAATTTATTTAGTTTTGCAGACGGCCCTCGCTGCTATCTCCTTTGTGAATGTTCAGATTCACGTCGGGCCCTTTGTTATTTCTTGGCTTAGGGTTTTAAGCAGGTGTGATTATAATCGGCGGCTGATAACGCTTAATCACCCCATAGTGTGTATCTGAATGGGGCGGCGTAATGGCCATTGCATCAAAAAGAAGGGAGGATTTCTAATGAAGTGACTTTGACCAAGTGCACCTGCTGTGACGTATCTATTAAAAACCGACTCCATTTTGGCCGAAGAGCTTTTTAAAAGAAGGCGCAACCTGCCACTTTTTTGAGCTTCATTTTTTTTTAACCCTCTTCCTTCTTCTTAATCTCTTTATTGTTTAAAGAAATATGCGTCGAATGGAGTGGTTCCACGGTGTTCCGGGTCCTTTTGTTCTCCCCTCAGCCCTGCGCGGAGATGGTTCTTAGCTTTTCCAGCTCATTAGTCGAGCAGGAGGGTGCTTGTGTGGAGAACGTCCCCCCCTCTGATGTCGACGTTTGTGGAGAACACCCACGTAGCGCTCCCTTGATATGGCGCATGTCCCTGAGCAATCTGCTCCTTGGATCTGCTGTTTCATGTACTTTTCCTCCGTCATGGATGTTTGCAGTCTCATCTTTTAATGTGGCAATAGCACGTATAGTAATGTGTTAATTGTCGCCGGCTCCTGTGATACATATCTTGACACCCTCCTCTGGGGCGAAAAGCAAGACAGAAGGGGGGGGGAGAGAAAAAAAAACGGAAGTGGGGGAGTTTAGCACCCATGTGTTAATGAACTTCTGCTCGCCGCGATCTTCCCACACAAGCTATCTGCCGCACCAAAAGCTGGCTTCCATCACCGCTCCTGGGGATGTCAAGTCTGGAGATTAGGATATTCAGATACTCAACTTTGGCTCAGGAACAAAAAAAAGAGAGAACTAAAGTGTTACTGCTAGGATTTCAGATGCATGTTCTAGGATTTTAGATGCAGAACAGGTTCTGCCTCAGCATACAGTAGAACCGCGTGTGGAACCATGAAATCGTTAAGACTAACACAACATGAACCCGATGGTTGTTTAGAAACACGATTACTGCGCACACACTCTGCTTATTAGCCAATTTGCCTGGACACCCATGTAATCAAATTACAACAATAAACCCCTGTTAATCAGACGAATGATCTTGCCTAAATGAGCTGACCGCGGGCAATGATTTCAGCAAGGACACAAATAAGAGTGAATGTGCACGAGAGAGAGAGCAAGAGAGAGAGAAAGGAGACAAATAAATAAATAAATAAATAAACTGATCACCTTGAGGACAGAGCTCTGCTCGTCGCTGATCCCCCGTGCTCAGCAGTGCTTATCGGGCACAGCCCTGCCCACTGCTCTCCCAGTGCCAGCTGGGCACAGGCCACGGGCAGCCAGCGGGCAGGTGAAGGAGTGGACCTCCGGGTCCTGGCCCTGCGGACCGACAGAATACCCAGAAGCCCCCTTTGTGCTGAGGAGAGAGACCGGGAGACACAACTCTCTCTCTCTCTCTCTCTCTCTCTCATGCTTTCTTTCTTTCTTTCTCCATCTCACTCACTCTCTCTGTCTTCTCCTTCTCTTTTTTGCGCTGCCCACCTAAGCATCTGAGTCTCACTGATCCCTCTCGCCCGCGCCTGTCCACACAAAACAATAGCCATTTCAGCTCTTTTTTTTATGCACATATGTCACGCTAAGTGAATTTGTGGAGCAGATGGCCACGGTAGCATGGCAGGTGCCTCGACAAATGTTTGCGTTCGCTGTGCAGCTATTTATATCGTGGCGAAACACGGAGGCACAAATATTTGCGAAAGGCCAGTGCCCCCCCCCCTCCCTCCCTCCCTCTCTCTCTCTCTCTCTCTCTCTCTTTCTCTCTCTCTCTCTTTCTCTCTCTCTCTCTCTATTGCTCCCTTTTTTTTGGATAGGGGGAGGAGGGGGGGCTCTTTTAACGTGCGTCAGAATGATCAATGTTTTCTCCCGCATCAAAACAAACAGATGGTGGAGCTGGGCTTGATGTGAGAGCTATCCCCTGCATGTCTGGATCAGAGGGGATGAAAGGGCTGGATTACCTCTCGAGAAGACAGGAGGAGTTCGAGAGAAAAATGAGAGTTAATAGATCTCTTTTTACTCTCTCTCTCTCTTCCTCTCTTTCTCTTTCTCTCTCTCTCTCTCTCTCTCTCTCTCTCTCTCTCTCTCTCTCCCACACACATACTCTCTCTCTCTCTCTCTCCCTGACATTAAAATAAATTAGGCTAAGGCTTTGAGACGCATAGTGAAGTAATTCTGCGGTGGTTCGTTTACAGTGCGCAGGCAGTTGGGGAGGCTACTTATGTATTACAACAGGGGTCTTACGCGAACATGCCCCACTTCCTCAATTACGAAGATGTCAGCCACTACCACTGGCTGCAGGGAGAGGAAACAGGAATGCATTTCCTCAGCAGATCCCGGCGCCGTCATCATTAGGGAGTCGTTTAGCTGTTATGTGCCTGGGATTTAGTGGCGCCGCTCAACCAAAATCACTCTTGATGGGAGAATGCGGATCCAAGGTCAAGTTTATTCCAGGTCAAGGTCATCTTGGGCCTTTTTAAAGCCCGGGCTTTAAATATGACCACTCGCTGCGAAAACTACATATCTGACTCTTTAGGCTTCGTAAATCCCTTCCCAACAGCCATTTAATTCTCAGTTGCACAATCAAGAGGGCTCTCGATATTTAAAGCTGAAAACTGCTGCAGGGGAATTTTGCTAACACGGATGCTAGCGGCACATGAGGATCTTACAGAAAGACCCACACGCAGAGGGAGTACACGAAGAGCCGCACATCAGGGAGAAACTGAGGACGTTCCGGAGAGAATTTTCCGGAGAGAACCCGACACCTGACAAGTTCCACCGAGCGACTAAAGAAGGGGACAAAAAGTTTCTCTCTCTCTCTCTCTATCTTTCTGTCTCTCTCTCTCTTTCTTTCTCTCTCTCTCCTGATCAAATGCAATTTTTTTTGTCGTCTTCCTGTAATAATTCGCAGAAGTCCGTTAAGTCAGGGTGTCGTCAGAGGGGAGGGGAGAGGCGAAACGAGTGCGCAGATGCAGATTAGGGAGCGGGAGATGAGGGTGTAAAAGGGATTTAATGGTAGGATGGATTAGAGAAATCCTTGTAACAATGTTAAATAATTATAGTTCCAACCGAGATCAAAGCGGCATTGATTGAACCCCTCAAGCCTCAAGCACACAGCAAGTGAGCAAGAGAGAGAGAGAGAGAGAGAGAGGGAGGGAGAGAGAGAGAGAGAAAGAGAGAGAGAGAGAGAAAGAAAGACAGCGAGAGAAAGAGAGAGAGAGAATGTCTTGGAAAGCAAAGATTGGTAAATGCAGCGGCCACTTCCGACAGCACACTTTCCCAATGAATCGGATTGGTGAGATGGTGGTGGTGGATGAAAAGCTGTCGCCCCCACCAACCCCACCAACCCCCACCCTTCCCTCCCGCCTCCTCCTCCTCCCTAAGAGAGGGTTTTTGTTAGCCGGAGTGTAGGCTCAGATCCATTCGAGAGTCTCGATAACGACACACAGACGAGGCACAAGGGGTAGAGGCTGTCAGAGACAAGTTGCACTGATACCTAAGCGTTTTAAGAGGACTTATAGACAGACTCGGGCGTCTAATGTATGCAAAGCGCCAACTTTGAGCAGAGGCTTTCATTCATAGTTGTTTATTTCAGCCTCTAATCAAGACATTTTCGACAGGCCCCGCCGCACTTGATTCCCCCAAAGGCGGGTGTTCTGTTTGATTCCTCGAGTCATCTTTATTTTTCAGTAGCTCGTCTTTTTTTTTTTTTGTCAAGGGCTCGCGGTGATAAGTACTTCTGTCGGGGAATCAGATTGACGGGACAAAAAGGGGTAAAAATCGTGTAACTCCGCAGAGCGGTTTTATCCGCAGCAGTACATTTCAATACCGAATGTCCTCTTGTGTGAGGAAAGAATGTACACAAATGAGTGGGGCGCATAACGCTTGCAGACCAGTTAGCCATTGCATTCCGGCTGGCAACAAGGCCAAACCTGATAGATCCTCCCCCGTGCAAATGGCGCACTGACTGACTGACTGTGCATGTCTAAAGGGGATTTGTTGCTTGGCAACTGTATCAACAACAAGTATTTGTAAATGTGCGTGAGTGACAGTCTTTCAGTATGTTTTGGACCATATTTAGCACTCTACCAAATACTGTACATGGACCCAAGATAAGTAAAAATTATAACATTACACAATAACATACACAGAGAGACACACTTACTCAAGTGTACACATTTTTGACATACTATGGCCCACAGCTGCATTAAAGCAATATCCATGTTTATGTAACGTATAACAAAGATGACCTAAATCATTGTATTCATAACCATTTTTTTTGGTCACAGTACCGCTCTGCTCAGATATGTTAACAGGTTTATGTGTAAATATTCACGGTTTGTTATACTTTCTATGTCTACACAGTTTTATTTTTATAACACCAGTTATATCAACCTACTTCAGTGGTGGTTACACTATGCTTACCAAATCACAAATATTACATGATCCAGTTAACACAACTTTCCAAAAATGACAGTGTAGTGCTATTACTGATGAACATGGACAGCAATGGACATGATAAAGACACACTCACACACACACACACACACACACACACACACACACACACACACACACACACACACACACACACACATACACACATACACACATACATATACACTTTTTGGTAACCCCTCCCTTTTTCAGTCCCCTAATTACTAAGTATTTACCTAGTAAATACATGGTAAAATGGTAAATTATACTATATTATTGTGTAATTAATTGGCACATGTAACATTATGGTGAATACTAATGACTGTATAGAAAGTTATTGGTAAATGTAGAGAAGCAACATGTGAAATACTAAGAAACACCTCAACAATCAGTAATGACTTATCATTGGGTAATTACTACAGATAATATGAAGATAAATACGGAGAATACAGCGCAAATACCAACAAAAACCTCCACTGTCAACTCTGCTTTAAAAAAGCCATGCAATTGAGAGAAGTATAACAATACAAGACGTAATTGCGTACTTTCCATGGAGGTAGGCAAGGTAATTCTCAGAAACACTTTCTGCATTACCCA
>NC_084999.1:19983756-19991256 GCF_963854185.1 Sardina pilchardus
GTCTGTGGTGCTGTGTGAAAGAGCGAGGGAAGGAATGTCTTTTGGCCTCATCACTAGATTATTAGGCTGAAAGAAAGCTGACCTTGACCTGCTAAGGCCAAGCTCCAGGTTTAGCCCCTCTATCGGCCTATCTCCAGGCATTTAAAAACTACTCCTGAAACTGGATGATTTAACCAGCTTTTTCACGCGGTTCACATCAAAACCGGATGAAAAAAAAAAAAAAAAAAAAAAGCTTAATCCATCTTATCTGTTGACTGTCAAACTGCTCCGGCTAAGACCTACTCACAAAAGACAACCGGGTCACCCAGGAAAAGCAGCATTCCGGTTTGCGGAAAGTTTGAAATGTGGTAATTGCCTCTGGAGGGAAGAGAGGAGTGAGACACGTTTTGGTGGTAATGATAGAGGCTCTCGGCTGCTGCAGACCACCTGTGAATCCAACGGAGTTCTGAGGTGCATAAGGAGACTGCACGTGGTGAACGAACCGTCTAATTAAGAGCACAGCCGAGTTTAGCGTACAGTACGTGGAGTTCTTTATTGGAATATAATGTACTTTTTGTGAAACCTCGGATGTACTTTCATGAAGCTGTGCTGTGCTTTCAGAGATCCAGCTCGTGTTCCCCTCGTCTGAAATGACATTAGTCAATATGGTGAAGCACAAGCATGATGTATGTTTCCCTCCTCGACAAAGCACAGCATTTTTCTTCCGTTGGATGTGGCCACTCTTTTGTCAGTTTTGACCTGACAGCAGACAGAAGAATTATGTCCCTTGAAGATTTTTCCGAATTTGTAACTCGATTGTAACCAATCAAATCTGCTCTTCCAGAGGGAAACTGTCTGTCCTCTAGATTATGTTTTTTGATAGCGCATCATCCTTGAGGATTTTTCCGCATCTCATTCGAGCTATCACTCTGTATTGTGGTAGTGGTGAAAGATGGATGCCTCTGAGATTGTGGTCACGGTGACTTTGGTGGGCCTTTGATCAAACTGAACTCCGAACAGCTGGCAGGCCCTAGTCCTTTAAAGACAAATGGTTATAAAAAACATTCTACCTGTTGCAGGCTGCCCATGTTCTGGCCAGTGATGCATTCTATGCAGAAGTACATGATGTACAGGATTGTTTTTGCACTGATTATTAGCATGAGTTGGGTTAGTAAAGAATGTACTACACAAGTGACTTGTGATATGATACTAGATTGTGTTTTCTCTCTGTTTGTTAGAATTTTGTTTATTCATTCTTTGCTCCAAATAACAACCCTAGATTTCTGCATCCAGTCTTATATTAAATGTACAAAGTATGCAATGTGCTATGTTTAGTCACTTACTGTATTTCAGTGTAGTAGTGTTGTAGTCAAGGTACCGTTAGCCCAGGCCTCCTTCTGTTGTGAGGGTCGTTGGTGTAAACTCTACAGCCTTGCCCCACATGCACCAAGCCTCTACCTGCCTCTAGTTTCCTCTTCAGACAGTAACACAGGCTAAGCACGGGTCATTGACAGAGAGGAACAGAGAAAGAAAAAAGCGAGAGAGGGTGAGGTGAGAGTACAGAGAGAAAAAAAAGCGAATGAATCAAGGAGAATGAGAGAGGGATAGAGGTAAAAAAAGAGAGAAAGAGGGAGGGAAAAGGGGGAGAAAGGTCCTTCTGTGTTTTAAAAACAAGTGTCTCGCCAGGAGATAATGCTAAGGCACCGGGACGGGTTATAAATGAAGCAGCTTGATAATGGTGTTCTTTTTTTGGAGGGGGGGGGGGAGTGGAGTGAGGGGAGGAAAGTTCATCGCTCTCTTATCAAGGCCCACTGACATTTCTCCTTCAGCTGTAAAATTCCCTATCGCATATCTCCTTTTTGAGCTCTAGCACCTATTGTGCGGGCGATACGGCACGTTCCATCTCGCTCCATATGCACCTCGTACCACATTAATTTGCGGCCCATTTGTCTGAACCGCCCCCCCCCCCACCCCCCCTCTGTCAGCGGTGATGGACCCCCCCCCCCCCCGATAGCCGTCGCTGCTGATTGTCGTTTTGTGTCTGTTTGAGCCGCCAGAGCTTTGCCACGTGGCAGCCCAAAAATGGATGAACGAGCTTCTCCGTTTAGAAGGAAACGAAAGCACCAATGCGGGGAGGAAATTGTACAAAACAAAAAAAGCAGCAACTTTTTTTTTGGTAGCGTGAATTGTCATCATTTTACAGTAGGTGTATGCCATTAAGGATGCGGAAATGGAGCTTTTGATGATAGGAGGAAGATCAATCGCGTAGTCATTTGTGTAATTGCTCCGTTTATCATGCATATTTGGAGATAAATTATTTCTCTGACTCACAGCGTGATTTTCTGATGGGGGTTTTGTAGGGATTTGGTTTTTTAAAAAGTTTTCGAGGGGAAAAAAAAGAGGAAATAAATCTGCCTACTGTTTGGCATTTGCTCACTGTAGATTTTTTTTTCCAAACTTTAATGAGAGGGCCCCGAATAGTGACCACATTACTGACCTTCAGCATCCGCCCGTCAGTCTTCTCTTCCCCTCCTCGCTCCTCCCGTCTCCCTCCCTCCCAAAGCCAGGTCTGGAAGCCATTATTTCTGCCATTAGAAAGAGCTTTTCTTTCTAACAAGACATACCAGAACTTTGGTCCAGTGGACACATACCTGGCACCCATTCCGCCCCCGTATATAAGCCATCATAACGGGGACAGGGACAGTTAAAGAGAAACGGACAGGTCATGGAGACAGTCGGTGGAGAAACTCTCCATATCACCCACAGCACTGAGGGGCCCCCGTGTCAGGCGCTAAGGGCTTCCCGTCCAAAGAGACCCCCAGTCTGGGCGTGTGTGACTTTGACGTGGCCTAATTGTGGATGCCCCTTCACTATGCCGTGGCAGAGTGTTCGCCCCCTCTCAGCGCCAGGTTTTGAGAGGTGAGGGGGTCTCGTTAGCACCTCGTCAAGACTTGGAGAGGAGGTGGTGGTGAGGGTGGTGTTTCCTTTTTTTCATAGTGGGGGTGCAGGTGTAGCCATCCTCCAGTGGCCTCTACCTCGGAGACATACACACACACACACACACACACACTCCTGTGCCCCTACCGTCACACCCCTGGTCACAGGCCTACAGAACGTGGCCCCCTCTTCGGGTGCCTATCTGCAGAAGGATCTGGCGGCACAAAGGGACATTCATTGCGCTGCCAAGTCGCTATGGAGAGCAGGAATGGACCCCCAGTCTTGAGCGACAGATGATGATCTTATCCAGGGAGGGTGGAGAAGTCAGGGTGTGGTGTGTGTGTGTGTGTGTGTGTGTGTGTGTGTGTGTGTGTGCGTTGGAGGCCAGGGGCTCTACTGAAGGCTCAGGGAGAGATAGATCTTTAGACACCTCATCGCTTGCCAGGATGGTGGCATTTGGGCATCGGGGTTGACGAGCGGCGCTTTGAAGGAGGAAGTGGCGAAGGCTGGCATTAGCGAAATCCTCCCGCGTCCCCTCGCTCCAATCCGCCTCACGTGCCACGCTGCCAGGGGCAAGCACGCACGCACGCGTGGAGAGCGGCGCTCTCCACCAGCCGTTCGCCCGACGGAGAGACATTTTCGCTCATCTTCGTCGTGGCGTCGTAAATCCTCTGCCAGTCAAGTCGTCTTACCAGCGTTCCCCATAACTTGGACGCCATCCCGACGTCGATGAAGAGGCTTCTGTGGGGGTTTTTTTGCGTCCGCGCATTCACAGATCACACATCCAGACATTTGCACTGGAATGGGATGGCGAGGGAGAGAATAATCTGGATGTAATTAGAACCATATAGCGCTCACAGCTTGCCTTGACTCCACTCTCCCAGTTTAGTTGTGTCTTTGGATTTGATCTCCCCTTGTTTTGCGCTCCCGCCCGCACATGAGTTAGAGGGTGCAGTGTTTTTTGGGGGTTTTGTTGTAATATGCGGCATTGGCGGCGTTACTGGGAAAGCCGCCTCCCGATCCTCGCGGATGTTCCCAGTCGCTGTGTCTTGATCTTATTATCCATAGAGAGTCTATATCTAAACGCTAGTGGCAAATAGGGAGAGGCTGGCGAGAGCCTCCTTTTTCCTCCTGGCTCACACTCTCTCTCTCTCTCTCTTTCTCTCTCTTTCTCTCTCTCTCTCTCTCTCTCTCTCTCCCCCTCTCTCTCGCTCCCACGTCTCCAACAGCTGTGACAGTCCAGCTGGGACAGGGGTCGGCAACCTGCGGCTCTGGAGCCGCATGCGGCTCTTTAGCGCGACCCTGGTGGCTCCCTGGAGCGTCTTCAAAAATGTATGAATGGGGGGATTTTTGTTTGTTTGTTTTAATATGGTTTCTGTATGAGGACAAACATTCTTAACGTTTTCCAATGTTGTAAAAATGTGCATAATACAATTTATATTTAAGTTCAACATTTCTGTCAACGAAGATTTGATAGCCTGCGACACACGTTTCAGGGCGGCGCCGTGCCATATGCAGGTGGCTGTGGTTGTAAACAAACCGGCGGCGGGTGTCAGCATGGGCCATGCCATGGTAAAAAGGGAAAAATAGAAAGATAGCCGGTGAGATCAGAGAATTTAAGGCAGAATGGACCGAATCATTTGCTTTCATTGCCATTGCGGAAGGATTGCCTGCATGTTTGCTTTGTAATGAGAAGTTGGCGAACAACAAAAAGAGAAAGACATTTAGAAAGACATTTTAGAAGGCATGCTACATTTGCAGCCGA
This sequence comes from Sardina pilchardus, assembly GCF_963854185.1. Lineage (NCBI taxonomy): Eukaryota > Metazoa > Chordata > Actinopteri > Clupeiformes > Clupeidae > Sardina > Sardina pilchardus. The sequence continues at coordinate 19,988,438 of NC_084999.1, forward strand.
CTACCCAGTTGGGACTGAGAGAAAAAGTACGATTGCAGTAGCCTACTTCTGGAGAAATTTTGTTGCAACCTGAGAGATATTAAAACGTGGAAAACAACGGTTCACGGATGGTGATTACACGAAGTTGAACTTAAAGCACCAGCGGAGTAGTCACGTGGTGTGTCCGAGATGCGCTGCAGGGAAAAACATTTAATCATGAAAGCTCATGTAGCCTCGTTGTAGCCTACTTAGTCATTTTGATAGTAGGCTAATATAGATAATATACACTTACAGCCTGTGTTGCCGTCATATAAGGCTTACATAAGGCTTTTCATTTTTTTGCGGCTCCAGACAGATTTGTTTTTTGTTTTTTTGGTCCAAAATGGCTCTTTGAACATTTTGGGTTGCCGACCCCTGAGCTGGGAGAAAGGGTCCTCGGGCTATGGTTTGGAACCGGACGCAGACAACTGGCACCCCCTTTCCCGTTGCTGGGCACCTCCCAACTTTTCAAAATGCCCCTGCACCAACAACCCCCACCCGCCTGAAAACCCACTCCGTCGTCCAATCTGATATCCGCCGCCCACCCTCTGTCCCTCATACCACAGACAGACAGACTGATAGTGGGACAGACAGACAGGCGAGCCTGAACCCTCTCTGCCCCGTCTCCTTTTACTTCTCCTCACCAAACCGAGGCAGCCCAGCTTTTTAGCAGCAGATCCCTTCGCCCGATGGCAAATAAACAGACATCCTCTCACATCCACCAACTGTTAGACAGACAGACAAACAGACACCTCACCACAGCACCCAGACCGACAGACAGACAGACCGACAGACTGACAGACAGACAGACAGACAGACAGGCAGACAGACGGACAGACAGACAGGCAGACAGGCAGACAGACAGACAGAGAGAGAGAGAGACAGACAGACAGACAGGCAGACAGACAGGCAGACAGCGTCCAGACGGAGAGGCAGACAGAGGAAGTCTTGCCCTGCGGAGCGCCAGCGTCACGGAGGTGTCAGGCGGGCAGGTCTGCGGATGCCGGACTGCCTCTGTCCATGTGGCTAAAGGCCATGGGGGTCTTATCAGAGCCGGCGCAGGACGCATCAAGCGGTGTCTGGCCGAGCGTCCACTCCAGCCTCCCTGTGATGTGGACCAGCTGCAGCCCGCCGCCTCATTATTCCCCTTTAATGAGCTTCCCCACCTTCCCGTGGGCCGCCAGGAACACCGCGTGCCGCCTCACAACAGGCCAGATATGTCCAGGGTGTGAACAGACCGAACGCCCCCGCGCCTCCTGTCCGCTCCTCCTACACCTGCATTACCAACGCACACACACGCACGCACGCGCGGGCGCACACACACACACACACGCACACACACGTACACACACACACACACACACACAGACAGACACACACACACACACACACACACGCACACACAGTCAGACAGACACACACATACACCACTACCACTGACACCTCCCCTTCCCACTCCCCTCCTATACTCTATCCTCCTTCCACCCTCCCACTCTTACACCACAGACACTCCAATAAAGAGCATGATTTAGAGGAACTACACAGACACAGTCCTGTAGTCATTACCAGCAGGCCTCTCTTGGTCGTCGAGATCTCCCCTCCAACACCACCACCACCACCACCACCACCAATGCTCTGAAAAAGAAATATAGGATTCAGAGAATTCACAGATCTCACATTTCTGTCATTCCTAGAAAACTGCCAATAGTGGGATACATCATTTATGGGAGCAGTTAATTAGGGAAAAAATAATCAAAACAGTTGATTACGTTTGTGCAGAGTTGCATATAAAAAGCGGCAAAAATATTCTGCACTTAAACAGCATTTGTGGTTCATTGCCAGGATGTGTTCTGATGCTTAGTGTTTGTGAATAGAGATAAATCAGATCATTACGAGGTGCAGTGTGAAATGAGTAGTTCAATACCAAGAGCCTCTTTGCTTTTGATGGAAAAGCAACCCATAACATCGCTCAATTATTGCTTTTGTAATTTAATCTTTAATACTGCTGTTACACATTTTATGAAATTAGATTTTATCACATTTCCCCCCCCCCTCATCCAATCGTTTTCATACTTCGTTAACTGGTGGTGCCGTTAAAAGCCCAAAGATCTCTATGCCATCTGGATTGCCAAGAGGGTTTTTTGTATATAAAAGAGGAGAGAATACGCACTCGGAGCAGAAATGTTAGCGTGCGCGGCGCGCGTGCGATCACAAAGGTGGCGCTGGTATTTACGCTTCAACAATGTAACCGAGTCACCTTATGTTGTTTATGCATGAGTGCGAACACACCAGTGAATTTCCATACCAACAGGCCCGACACGATGGCGTGGAACAGATACACGGCTGATATTTACCCAAAAGAGCACGACTGAATAGGTCATTATGCCTCAGACGCAATATAAAGTTCAGTCACCCCCCTCTACTCGGCTCACTCGCTCTTTGCCTCCCTCGCTCGCTCGCTCACTCGCTCGCGCGGCGTTCAATGGACAAAGAACTCAGAGCAGTTCAAGCACAACGTCAACAACAGCAGCGACAACAACAACAGCTACCCCCCAAAGCACCTCTGCTGAGGGTCATAGAAAATTACTTGCAGTTCACCTCATCTGCTTTCATTGTTTGATCACTGGCAAACTCGTTTGTCGTTGATTGCATGTGAGAGTGTGTGTGTGTGTGTGTGTGTGTGTGTGTGTGTGTGTGTGTAGAGTGAGCAGTGTGTGTGTACGTGTGTATGTGTGTGTGTGTATGTGTAAAGAGTGAGCAGTATGTGGTGTGTGTGTGTGTGTGTGTGTGTGTGTGTGTGT
>NC_084999.1:20001256-20006256 GCF_963854185.1 Sardina pilchardus
TGTGTGCGTGCATGAGTGTGTGAGCTTGCATGCATGTGTGTGTGTGTGTGTGTGTGTGTGTGTGTGTGTGTGTGTGTGTGTGGAGGGGGGATGGGTGGATGCGGGAAAAAAAGTGAGAGGGACTTGAGTGGTGGCAGCTGCTTTGCCATCTGTCACTGTCATGCCTGTACTTGTAGGGACGGCGAAGCAACTTCCTTGAAAAGTGGCGGAGATAATCCGCGATTGTTTTCGTTTAGCGATCCCCAGTCCCCATGTGGAATTTTTTTTTTCAAACAATGTGTGCGATTGAGGGAGAGGCTGTCACAACGGAAATAATTGTTGGTTTCGCGTTTTTGAATGGCATTTCAGCCACTAAGTCTCCCTTATTAGCACAGTTTAGACTTATTTATTGTGCTACTGGTAATGGAGCACTTTATTTATCGGGCTACAGGTGAAGTACTGAAGTACTTTTTTTTTGTTTAAGTACTTTTACCAAACTGTGATCGACATAGACGTAGAGGACAGAGCGAGGGAAGAGAGAACGTAGAGAAGTTATTTGTTGGCGAAGCACAGATGGAATATTTCACATCTATCCTCTCACTAGCAGCAGCTATGTCCTTTGTTTTGAGCGCATACCCAGTTCAGGGTTGTGAGTGCTCTGTCAGACCAAACCACTTTGCGAAGCACCTGTGTTGAGTGTCCATACATTAGCACTAGCACGACAGAGCTGCCATGTCACCTCCTCCTTCTCCTCCTCCTCCTCCTTGGGCTTGTTGGGGTGGCTCCAGGCATGGCTGGCCCTCACGTCTCTCCTCCTCCTTCTCTCTCCTCCTTCTCTATCCTCCTCCTCCTCCTCCTCTCCTGTGCTCTGGCTTAGCCCTTCCAGAGGGGGAGGTGGGGGTGGAGGTGGAGGGAGGGGGGGGGAGCCGTGAGGCTTCTGCCTGCTTCACCTCCTCTCGGGCATGAGCTGGGCCACCCCACGGGGAGGCAAGCCCCTGCTGCTGGGTCCTGATAACTCAGGACCGGCCCCCGCGGATCATCATCCATCCGCCAAGTCCTCCCGTGCCAGAAGACGGAGAGAGAGAGAGAGAGAGAGAGAGAGAGAGAGAGAGGGGAAGAGAGAGAGAGAGAGAGACAAAACCCTGTCAAATGACTCCAGATGGAGGATCTGTTATATAGAAAAGTATTCAGTGCTAACACTACCACTTAGAATTGTGTGTGTGTGTGTGTGTGTGTATGTGTGTGTGTGTGTGTGTCTGTGTCTGTGTCTGTGTGTGTCTGTGTGTGTCTGTGTGTGTGTGTGTGTGTGTGTGTGTGTGTGTGTGTTTGTCCTGGTCATCTGGTGCGCTATCGCAAAGGCAGAGGGGCTAGATAAAAACCTCCCGATAGCGAGCAAAAAAAAAGAAGGAGAAACCACGGACGAGCAGACGAAGACGTCTGGACAGGCTCTCTCTCCTGGGCGGCCAGACGTCTGTCCCGGTGGTCCGGTGCGCGGGGCGGACTCGGAGGCGTGTGGTGTGTGGTGTGTGGTGTGTGTTTGGTGTATGAGGCTGTCAAAACAGGAATATTAGACTGCGGGGGTCATCCGTAAACTAATTGGGTAACAAAGAGCATGGGCAGCTCTGGAAGCCCATCTTTTAACAGGCCGGGTGCGGAGACGGCGATAAGAGAGTTCACATCTAATGCATTTAGTCGGAGGCGAGGTTCAACCCCCTCCCCCCCCTCATTTTATCTTATTTACTTACCTCAGTGTAAATATTGTCGGTCTATGAAATGGATTTATTAAGACCCCCATCTCTCTGAAGCAAAAAAAAAAATGGCTTTAATGTTAAAAGATTGCCCCTTTTATATAATGTCGGTAAATTGCAGTGTATGCAAATGTCTGCGACCCCTCTTAAAGTACAAAAGTTCACGCAGGAGCTCAGAAGCCATGTTGGTGGAGTTGTTTCTTCACCCTTGGAGGTGTGTGTGTGTGTGTGTGTGTGTGTGTGTGTGTGTGTGTGTGTGTGTGTTTGTGCTAAATTAGATCTGCTCTGTATCAGTTTGATTATGCTGCTCCATTTACGGTGTGTGTGTGTGTGTGTGTGTGTGTTCCTCCACTGCCTTCAGTGGATCTCTCCATGAAGCCGAAAACACTTAGAGAGGGCATTACAGCACTGGGCACAGGGCACACCTGCAGGTGAAGAGGGGGGGGGGGGGGGGCAGGTGGTGGTGGAGGCGTCTGGCTTTGCTTTAAACCCCCCCCCCCCCCATGGCCCTTGTGACATCGACTCGCAGACTCGCTGTAAGCTCTCCCATCAGCGCGAGTTCAAAAGGATGTATACCGGGCCCTGCTGCTGATACACACAGCCTTGTCGGAAGTGACTATGGCCCCCAAAAATGATCCTCCAGTATTTTTGTTTTTTTACTTTTTGTTGTTGTTGTTTGTAACCAGCGGGCATGCTGTGAGACCCTCTGCCCCCTCCTTTTGAGAAACCCCAATGCTGTTTGTCTTTGTGATCAGAAGGGGTGTCGCCCAGGGTGGGGAGAGGGGACTTGTTCTTCGCCATCTCTTGTGGGGCAGAGACATATGTCGGTTTTATTTCGTTTTTGACGAGGGGGGCGTCGTGGTCCTGGAATTCAGCCTATTTTGAATGTTTTTTTTTTCTCTCTCTGTCTGGAGCCCAGAGGGCCTCGTAATACCCGTACAGGTGAACATCACTTGGAGTTGGCCGCTTATTACGGGGCCGCTGTCCCCACGCGTAGCTGCAGGAGTTGCCGGCGCGCCCGCTGAAAAGATCAAACAAGTCAGCAATTGAATTCAAAGAGGAGGAGGGGGGGGGAGTCATATTCAGACAGGAACATGCAGGGAACAAGCATGTTATTGGCCTGTTCGAGGCTCAATCTGAATACAGAAGTCCCTTTTTTTTCTCTTTCACTTCTCTCCCAGCCAAACTGCCATGTTGAAGGGTTCAGAGCTCCAAACTCAGTATCCTCTTTATCCTTTGCTCAGAGTGAACGTGTTTTCGGTGCCATAATGTTCAGTGTTAGCTGCTGGGCTCCTGCAATTAGTAGTCTGGGTGTGTAGCGGGACATGTTACGTTTCCTTAGTTACAGTCATTGCATCACCTTAATGAGTCACTGCTCGTTAGTGCTGTAGCATCGTCACTGAGTGTTGAAGTAGACACATATTGCTAATTACCATTCCCCACCAGTTATGCCACCAGAAAATCTCCAGAATTCCATACAGTGACATTAACGTATGAGTATAAGAATAGCATTTTGTTGAGTTTGTATCAGTGCATTTTGTGGTACCGAGTTTATATAGTAATGTCTCGTGCATTGTGCATAAGCCGCAGGACAGTGTTTTATGCTAAATTAAAGCAAACAAAACCTTAGTAATATCATTTGAACTGCCCCCGTGTATTAACCTCATAGCTGAAGAAATTTTGCAAGATCAATGTATAACCCAGAGCTAATAGTTGGGAAATTGCGGTAGTGGTTAGGTCCAGCATTTTGTCTTTTCCACCACACAGTATGCACATTGTCTGCAAATGAGAGTTTGTTTGCGCAGTTGGAATGTGCAGCGTTGCATTGCAATATTATCGGTTGACAAAGTCTTTATGCACTGTGGGTTCTGTTCGGAATCTTGTTAGATTGATTGATTGGCCTGCTATGCAGATGGGTGTTTGCTCCGGGTACTTTTTGTTTGGGATGGTGTAGAACAGCACAGGTTGCAATCGTTTGTCAGTGTCAAGACACACAGCACTGGGGGAGTGGCCACAGGATGTAAACAGGGTCACCTACGATTCAAGCCGAGGATGTTACTTAGAAAATGTTTATAAATCACAGATAGAGAGAGAGAGAGAGAGAGAGAGAGAGAAGACTGAGAGTCTATCGTGAAGGAAGACTGATCCTCTTTTAGAGTTGAAGCATCTCTGGAGCTGAGTTAAGCTTATGTCCTGCTCCAAACTGGCTAGAATACTACACTCCCTCACTTTCCCCTCTCTCGCTCCTTCTCTCTCTCTCTCTCCCACCTCTCACTGTATTCAAGGTCATACGAGTCCAATTTAATGTGCTGCCAAGCGTCATTAAGATGCAAACTAGCCACTATGTCTGCAGTGCAATTTGCACTCTATTTGTCAAGGTGGTTAATTACCTTTATTCACTCCTGTTGCTATTTTTTGTTAATTCATTCTAGGCTAGTTGAAGACTAGGCTGTCCTTTTTTGTTCAGATAAAAGTTTTTTTTTTTTAGTCCCGTGGCACCCATGGCTGCCACAAAATAATGCTCTGTGTACACCTTGATGGGTGTTCCTTCGGAGATTGAAGGAGGGGAGGAGGCTGGAAAAAAAAAAGAAGAAGAAGAAAAAAAAAGAAACGGTGGCGATTCTCAATTTAATCGATTTCAAACGAAAAAGTCAATTTAACAAAGTTGAAAAGGGAACGGTGGCGGTGTGGGGAGGGGCAGGGGGGGCTCCGCATTCTTTTGCACTCAAGCAGTAAACTAACTACGGCGGCGGGGTGCGCGGGAAGAGATTTGCCCACCATTATCTCGCACCTCACATTTGCTCTTAGGCAAGCAGTTTAAAAGCCAAGCGATTGAGCCAGTGATCCAATTTGAAATGCAGAAATGATTAGAGCGGCTTGCCTCATTTCATATCGAAAAAACGCTCTGATTTATGACAGGGCGGCCGCCAAGATCTATCTCCAAAAGGAATTAGCGTGCACATTTTGCATATTCCTGTTATTTAGCTCTCCCCGTAGCAGATGCTAACTCGCAAAAAAAAAAGAAAAAAAGCAGGATGGCATGGATGTATCATTTTTTTCCCCCTCCCTTCAGCCCTATGAAACTACTGTCGTTTGAAGATGGGAGGGGATGTGTAGCAAATAGCAGAATGAAAAATGACATTCTATCTCTTTGGAAAGGAATGGATATTTTTGAAATGTGGAGTCTTGTTTAACTTATACAAAATATCACCTTTTTCTGAGGTTATGTATATAAACTGCAGCCTATCAACAGCAAATGTGAACACATATTGT
>NC_084999.1:20013756-20023114 GCF_963854185.1 Sardina pilchardus
TTTGCAACCCCGGGATTTTCGGTCTCCCAATTCTCATCTACTAATCACTAGACTGCACTGGGGAGTTATCCTCTTACCCGGCTACTTAACTTTGTGCTCTTTATCACCAAATCATTAAAGTTTTGATAAGCTGTTAAAGGAGATTATGCAGTGCTTTAAAATCGTCTAATCTTTTTGCCAGGAGACTGAATATATGAAACAAAAAAGGGTAATAACAGGATTTCTACACTGTTTTGTTAAGTCGGTATAATTTCCTTCCTCTGCCTTGGTGTTGATTGTGGCCGCCTCGCTTTGAAAAGGGTCTGCAGCTGAGGGGGTCACGGTCTCCATGGTGAATCTGGACACGCCATACTGAGCTCACGCAGCTCTCTCTCTCCCTTTCTCTCTCTTTGACTCTCTCTCTCTCTCTGTCTCTCTCTCTTTCTCTCCCCCTCCCTCTCTCTCTCAGAGCAATCACACCCGGTTCAGTGTGTTCTTCACAGCTGTGTTGCTTGGAAGAAAAAAAAAACCGAATCAAATATACGAACAAAACACTGTTTAAGCAGAGGAGCTGAGAGAAGTGGGGATATTTGCAGATTAATTATTTGCATTTAGAAAAATACATCTATTTATCTGTTACTATTATTGAAATAGGTACAGTATATGCATTCCAACTGTCAGTGGTACCCAGCCCATGGTTGGATTACAGTAGCAGGATTGAGCCGGTGGCCATGGCCTTTGCTAGTATCAGCATTGGGAAGAAGTACATATGGGAACAAACGCTGTCTTCAGAGCTTGTCTTAGGATGCAGTTAATTAGTTCACTGTAGCACAAAAAAAAACTTTCACTTCCGAACTCACATCAGCAAATTTCTGCTCTCTAAATTTAGCCACTGCTTACCTGTGAGTCTGTGCACCTGTGTCGTTTACCTAGCAGTAATATATCATGCACCTTTCCGGGGGGGGGGGGGGGGGGTTGCTGGCGCTATGGGGCCCTATGGGGCCAAAGTTTACTGTACTCTAGTATCTAACAGCATGCTCCACTGAAACCAATCAGGAAACAATAGCTGTCAGTTGAAAGGCAGGAGCGGAACAGCCGAGAAGGAGGAGGAGGAGGAGAAGAAAGAGGAGGAAGGGAGGGTGTGTGTGTGTGTGTGTGTGTGTGTGTGTGTGTGTGTGTGTAGGGGGAGCCTCTCTCATGCTGGTGGTATTAGCATAGCCACGTGCTGTTTGTTTTACATTAGCATCACAGTCAGCCGGCAGCCAGCCATCACTAAAACTCTCCACTTCTCGCTGCCACAACTCATTATCGAGAAATCCACCTGGAACTCCCACAATGCACCTCTCCACACTCCGTCGGCTTCTTTGAGACGCCGCTCGCGCCGGCGAACGCAGGCACCGGCAGCTTGTCTGCCGAGTAATTAAGAATTAGAGAAACGGAGAAGTTAAGAAGAGAGAGAGAGAGAGAGAAAGAGAGAGAGAGAGAGAGAGAGAGTAGTAATCAGTCTCAATGATATTTTTACTGCTGAAAATAATACACTTGATAAACTGCAGTGGCGGTGCAGAGGAGAAGCAGAGCACCAATTGCATTGTTTAGGTATTTTATGGCTGTTGACTTCTTCACACTTTCTGAATTCATTCAAGAGCTTTCGGAATTGACACAAATTCACAAATTGTTTTGTTCTTTTTTTGGTGATTTTCATGAAAAGGGCAATGCAATTAATTATGAAAGAATGTCTGTCAGCTATTCTTGTCAGTTGGATTATGCACCCATAATATCCTTTGCACCCATCCCTTAAAGTGATGTTACAGACATCACTGAGAATAATTCAACATCCCCCAGTTTTTTTAAATATTTTTTAAAGAAAGAAAAAAAAAACAACCGGTACATCCCATTCATTTTCCAAAATTCCCAATTATTGGACTTACCCATTGTCACCTGATATCGCGACCTTTTTAAACTTGGACACTGGCTGTCCTATAATAGTATGTCTTATTATTTAAAGGTCACCTAAATTTCCTGTGTAAGCCTCTTATGCAGACCACAGACTGATACAGCTTGTCGGACGAGTCTCGGGAGAAACTTTGCCATTGTGCGGCTGGAAATTGACCAGTGTAACGGGAGTGTTTTACATAAGCCCACGCGCGGCTGAATTGGACTAATTCGCTGTGTCTTTGTGCCTTGCGCTCGTCTCCCGTAAGTCCCCCCACACACACACACACACCCACACACACACACACACACACACTCACACACACACCCCCGCCATCAGATTCTCGGCCTCTTTTGTGCCTTTGCCCGGGGCGGCGGAGTTAGGCCTGACTGGGCATCTCAGGTCACACACGTGTGCTGTACATGCTCGCGGTGTTGTGTTTTTGCAGAGGTGTTTTGACCCCTTACATGGACACACACATACACACACACACACACACACACACACACACACACACACACACACAAACTTTTCATAGGCTCCAAGTTTGTAGAGTGGCAACTTTACATGTAGGTTACTTCTAAGGAAAGTAACTTTTAAACCAAACACAGTCCACATGCATACTGTGCCTGTCCTCTTCTAAATACAGCTCTCTGCCTTGTGCTATACAATTGATCCTGTGCCATACACACACACACACACACACACACACACACACACACAGCAGCAGTCTTTCTGGTCTAGTGATAGTCAAGCAGACCTGGCCCTCTCTCGCTTCCACTCTCTCCACCTTAGGACATGGCGTCCATTTCAGAGAAGGAGCTTTTGAAAGAGGAGGCACACACTCCTGTGATAGCTTTCACACAGACCTCACATCATCTCATAGGCCCCACTCTGCCATCAGTTAAGCAGTTAAGGCAAGATTTTAATTGTTCCTTTTCAACCTTCCCCTTTTGAGATGGCAGTGGGGAGGGAGGGAGGGGGAGAGAGAGGGGGGGGGGGGAAGAGAGAGAGAGGGAGAGGGGAAAAGCTATGGAGGTGCTTAGGTTATTATCTGTTATCTGTGAACACAGAGAAACAGGGTGACTGAATAATAACTAAACAAATGAACACAATGTGAAATTTCATTATCAGTGTATTATAACAAAATTGCGCCCTAAAGGAGTCCCCCGCACCGCTCTGAGCCGCACTGTAATTGCGTTTAATTAAAACACAAGGCAGATCAACAGAATAGTTTTCATTAGCGAATTATTAATGATTTCCACAGCAACAATAATTGATTGCACCGAGCCCTGGCAGGAAGTGGGCACGGCCAGACAGGAGAAGCCAAGTGTGGAGCTGGATGGGATGGATGATGGATAGGAACAGTATGTACTGTTATGAATGTATGCATTTATGTATGTACTGTATGGATGGATGTATGGATGGATGGATGGATGTATGGAAGGATGGATGGATGGATGGATGATGGATAGGAACAGTATGTACTGTACTGTATGAATGTATTTATTTATGTATGTATGGATGGATGGATGGATGGATGGATGGATGGATGGATTTATGTATGTATGTATGGGTGTATGGATGGATTTATGGATTTATGGATGGATGGATGAATGGATGGATGGATTGATAGATGAATAGATGGATGGATGATGAGTGTGGGAGAGAGAGAGAAATAGAGCAAGTGTTGGAGGGTTAAGAGGTGAGTTCAGTGTGCGTGTGGTGTGTGTGTGTGTGTGATCTGTAGGGTGCAGTTGTGTGGTGTGTGTGTGTGTGTGTGTGTGTGTGTGTGTGTGTGTGTGTGTGTGTGTGTGTGTGTGTGTGTTTGTGTGTGTGTGTGTGTGTGTGATCTGTAGGGTGCAGTTGGATACCAGGACACTTGATCTGCAGCACTCTGTGTGTGGATTAGCGTCTTCTGTCTCCCACACATGCAGCGTGTGTGCACATACAGACAAAGGCACGCTTACACACACACACACACACACACACACACACACACACACACACACACACACACACACACACATACACATGTACAAACACACACACACACACACACACACCCTTTGGCCGCCCAGACAGTGTGAGCTGTCAGCCCACATGTTCTCTCAGCTAGCTCTCTCACGTGTATTGTTCTCTCCTTGTTGGTGCATCACCAGGCAGTGATGCTCCCAGACGCACACACAGAGAGGTACAGACAAACACACACATACACACACACACACACTCTCACAGAGAGAGAGAGAGAGAGAGAGGAACAGACAAACATACACACACACACACAGACTAACAATTAAAGTCACACTGAGAAAGACTCAGACCAACGACAGCAGGTACACACAGCCACACTCCAGTTTCAGGCAGACGCACGCAGAGAAGCATACAGACACACACACACACACACACACACACACACTCACATCCACACAGTGTATGGGAGACAGAGAGAGAGAGAGAGCTCAGATGGAATGAACACATTGTGTCTTTTGTTTAAAAGCAGGTCCCACTCGGCAGACGCTGTCTCTGCTACAGAAGGAGGGCGTGGGTGGCGGCGATGATTTAACGGAGCATAATTGTATAATCGATGTCGAAAAATGCCTCGGCATCGATTAGCAGAGTCAGGCTGACTGAGCTGTCAATGGCGGAGCAGAGCTTTTAAGCAGCCAGAGAGAGAGAGAGAGAGTAGGAGAGAGAGAGAGAGATAAAGAGAGAGAGAGAGAGGGAGGGAGGGAGAGAAAGAGAGAGAGAGACAGAGTACTGAAACATGGTGCGTCTTCTGGCCGACCACACTAAAGCATCTGCCGTCATCGAGCGCTTTGATGGATCACCAAATGATTTACTATGTATCTATAGTCTCGGCCTGATCTACGGCGCGCGTTTTACGCAGTGTGAGGGGTCGTGAAGCATCGGAGCGCGGACACTAAAGGAGGAGGTCTGCTGGAGCTGTACTGTGTACAGTGAAGTGAATTCGGCCCTTTCTCACTGAGTCGCTGCTTAATATCTTAATTTTCGAAAGCTTCCTTTTTAGGGCACAATGCGGCGCTTGACAATGTGGAACAGGATGCGTTACACTTAAGATTAGAGTCTCCATGACATCTATTTAAGGCCCATGAAAAGGGAGATTCTAAATCTGGAAAATCCTCCCACTTAGGACGGCGGCCATTTTCTATGTCACCCAACATCGTTCTTTCCCCCTTTCGTTCCATTCGGGGAGCCACATTATGTCGGTTATCTTCCGCACATTTACTGATCAGTGTAAGTGGATTTAATATATTCCTTTTAATGTTTAGATGTTTCATATTCGCTTCAGACAGCGGCGTTTCTTTCCCGACCACAGTGCTCGCACAGTGAAACGTATCTAATACAATTATTCATCAAAAAAAGGCTTAATGTGATTATGTGCTCTCTGCTTACTTTTACCACCGCCTCTCTGACTTGCAAAAATCTTAATAAATTAAGATGAGCGGGTCGATAGCGAGAGCGACTTCAAATTGCCGAGCCGGTCGAAGAGCTCTCCATTTGAGACTGTACATATATATTCTGCGTGCTGCATTACTGCTCTGTGCATACTGCGTGCACAGACTCCTACGAAGTTTCCGCGTGGTTATCCCAGCGGATGTGTGTGTGTGTGTGTGTGTGTGTGGGGGGGGGGGGTTGAGGGAGGGGTCTCCTCGTAAGGGGCAGCAGAGATGACGGAGGGGCATGGCGAGGCCGAAACCTCTCAATTGGAATTGCGCTTTGCATTAGGTATTCAGTGGGCAGCGTGTGAGAGTCCGTAGGGATTCATTCGGAACACAGGCATTTATCAGCATGTGTTACCGCCAGTGAGTTTAACCCTTTGTGTAGATATGAATATGGCTGTGATCACCGCTGGGAGTTCAGGGCCACAGCTGCGGCACAGTGCTGTTAAGTGGGATGTGTGGAGGACTGCTTGGCCTCAGTATCAGCCCTCTTTTACCACCTCAGTATCTACACAGTCTTACCCACATACACACACACACCTCAGAAAGACCAGCACGCAGACATACCCACATACAGTACACACACACACCTCACAAAAACCTACACACAGTCATACTCAAATACACACACACCTCACAAAGACATACACACAGTCATACCCACATACACACACATCTTACAAAAAACCTTCACACAGTCATATCCACATTGACATAGATCTGACAAAAACCTACACACAAGTCATACCCACATAAATACACAGCTCAATACACGCCAGTGTTGGTGGGCAGACTGCACCGGTTTAGAGAGTTCACGCGGCACTCGCGCCGCACATGCTCTCGCTGAAGATGGCAGTTGTCGCCGCTGCGTGGCGTAGCCTGGGTGAGGTGCGGCACTGCCCCCCCCCCCCCATCCCCAGCCCCCCCTCTCCTCCTCCGCCCGGGCCTGATGGTGACGGATCACGGGCCCGGTGACAGCGCCACCGCCGCCACGCGTAACACGGCTGACCTCTCCTCGCCGCAAACGACAGCAGCTGACATGGGTACAGCAGCGGAGGGGGCGGGGATGTGTGTGTGTGTGTGGGGGGGGTTGGGGGGGGGGGTTACAGCGCTGAGGTGGCGCTAGTGATGTCTGTTGGGCCAGACAGCGCCATCCATTCTCACCATCAGCTCACACAGAGAGAGAGAGAGAGAGAGAGGGGAGTGAGAGAGAGAGAGAAAGAGGGAGAGAGGGGAGGGGTGTTGTAGAAACAGAGAGCAGGAGAGAGATTAGACAGAAGACAAAGAGATCGGGAGAGAGGGGGGTCAAGCGATGGAGCGAGAGAGTGAGGGAGAAGAGAGAGAAAAAGGACAGAGGAGAAAGAGAGGAAGAGAGAGAGAGAGAGAGAGAGAGAGAAAGAGGCGGAGGGAGATGAGTGGAACCCGGGCTCCATTCCTCATGCTCGTCCAGGTGGCTGACACAAAAGCCTCACTTCATCAGCACGCCACCCTGAAACCTCACCTCTGGTTTTAACCAGCAGTGGCCATGCTTTTTTGGACCTCACAGACCACCATAGCGCCCCCTCTCTCTCTCTCTCTCTCTCTCTGCTGTGACAGACGGACAACTCTTGAAGCAGCTCCTTGCCTGGTCACCATCCATCATAGAGAAGGGAGGCTCGTGATTGACATCCACTATCAGCTCCGCCGACTTCCTGTCTCTCCATCTCTATTCACTCATAATCTCATTTACATACACAGAGGCTCTATCTGGGAGAGACGGAGCGCTCAGATCTCTCACGCCCCACGTCACCTGCAGTTCAAACGCAGGAGATAGCGAGGGGGGCCAAGCGGCGGCCAAGGTCACCCGTTCGTACAGTAGGGCCCAATTCCCCGAGAAGAGACGCGCTGATAAAAAAAAACGTGCGCTCTTACGACAAGACACCAAAAAAGCGAAAAAAGGATGTACGATAAATATATATACAGTATACTCTAAGCGACACAATGGAGTGATGGGGTGTGAATGCGAGACACTTTTTCCCGCAGGGAGCGGAGAGACACTCGGCGAGGATTGGCGGTCGGGGCGGGGTCAGTGTAGGGTTTCGCTTGAGAGACCCGAGCGACAACCCCGCGCCTGTCGTCGGCGGGCGAGTTTGCGTTCCCCTGCTTCCTGTGGCCCTCGTGGCCGTCGTGAGCCTGCGCCGCGCTGATTAGCGCTAGCTAGCGGCTAATGCGGTGCTAGGGGCCACGTGAGGGGGGGACGACGGCCATGTTTTGGGCCTGTAATCCCTGCGCCTCTCGCGCCTCTCTGTTGTGTCGGGGTGCGTGCCCGTTGCCACACGGCCTCTCTCTCTCTCTCTCTCTTCTCTCTCTCTCTCTCTCTCTCTCTCTCTCTCTCTCTCTCCCCTCTGCTCTTCGCTCCTCTTCTTTCCTCTCCTCTCCGCTCCGCTCCTCTCTGCACCCCACCCTCGCCCTGCAACGTGCCTCCTACATCCACCTTCAGCACTTTAATCCCTTTGACCTTCCGGGACCCTTCCCTGCTTCCCTGTATCAACAGCCCCCCTCAGATTAATACCCCTCCCTCCCTTCCTCCCTCCCTTCTACCACCACATGCACACTTCCACTTCACCCGTCTACAACTGAGAGAGAGAGAGCAAGAGTGAGAGAGAGAGAGAAAGAGTGTAAGAGAGAGAGTGAATCGTAGGAAGAGAGGGATGGGGGGAGAAAACAGAAAGAGACAGAGACGCGTGGCGAGTTGCCGACGTTGGCGGAGAACAATGGCCCTCTGTGCCACCTCTTCACTCAGTGCCCAGTGACAGCGCATTGAGCCGAGCCACGGCTAGAACAACACTGGGAAGTAACCTTAAGTGGAAATGTGCTCTTTTAGCCCTCAGCTCTCACAAGGCGGTTGAACTCCAAGACTGTGCGGGGGGTAGGGGGAGTGGATTTCATATGCGCCTTCTGACGATCAAACTCATGACAGCTCAAGCCATCTGGAATTAGACCAAAGGGGACTTTGTACAGTATATATGGTCCATTATTTGAGAGTCCACTAACATCAGCATGACTGTAAACTTTGTAGCTCCGAGGGTCCTGTCAATTAACCTGGACTGTAACCTACCCACGGCGCGCGGCCTATCGCGAACAAAAGTGGATTTTAGAAATTAACCCCCGAGACAGACGGACATGGTCGTGGAGCGCCACGATTACCAGTGGGGCACCGACGAAACTCCGCGCAGTGGTCAGCGCGTGATTATAAATAGCCGCGCTTGGCTGACAGGCCTCTACAGTATATGCCAGTGCATTAAAGCTGTCCATAGGGTCCGGCGGAGCGCTTGAAGATTACTTGTCCGGCACCGCACCCAAAAAGGCTTATGCCAGAGGAACCTTTTGTGTGCGACTGTAAGTACTGAGGAGGAGGAGGAGGGGTGGGTGGGATGGCAAAGGGGTGGCACACCACGGAGGAGGAGGGGTGGGTGGGTTGGCAGGGGGGGTGGCACACGACTGAAGCAGCTGGAAACTTAGGGCCACTGTGGCCTCGCCTCGACTAAACACCAGTAATCCTGATAATAGCAATGCGGCCTGAGTAATTGCAAATTGGTCAGCACCCTGTGTGTGTGTGTGTGTGTGTGTGTGTGTAAACTCCTGGAGCGAGTGTTCAGTGGCACCCCACGGCTCGACACGACAACAGTCCAAAGCCCCCGGACCTCTTTCATGTGTGTGTGGTAATGAGTGGTGGGGGGGTGGCACGGGTGAAAGGGAGCCTATGTGATCATTCCATAAAGACCGCTGTTTCTCTTTCGTCGTCTCCATCTGTCCTTCTCCTTCTCTCTCTCCCTCTCTCTTCCTCTCTTTCTGTTTCTCTCCCTCTTTCACTTCCTCTCACTCTCTTTCAGCTACTCTCTCTCTTCTCTCTCTCTCTCTCTCTCTCTCTCTCTCTCTCTCTCTCTCTCTCTCTCTCTCTCTCTCCCTCCTCTCTCTCCCTGTGTCCTGCTATGGGCCAGAT
>NC_084999.1:20023314-20061812 GCF_963854185.1 Sardina pilchardus
GGGGAGAGGGAGGGATAGTGAATGAGAAGCTTGTTTGCCGTCTGCTTGTTTTTAGCGGTGGACCGCCTGGACAGAGCAGAACGCGTTTGGCTGGACCCAGGAAGTGCACACACACACACACACACACACACACACACACACACACACACACACACACACATACACTCGCTCACACACTGCTTGCCTCAGGCCCAGAGCCCCCAGGCTGCAATAACAGCAGAAAAACTGGTGTTCACTCTTCAGGGCGCAACTCCTGGACTCCACTCTCTGCCCATCCTAATGTTCGCTATTTATCAAGACCTCATCAGCTCCCCCTCTTTCTCTCTCTCTCTCTCTCTCTCTCTCTCTCTCTCTCTCTCTCTCTCTCTCTCTCTCTCTCTCTCTCTCTCTCTTCTCTCTCTCTCTCTCTTCCTGTGTCTCTCTTTCTGACCATTTCCCCTCTCATTCCTCCTCCATATCTCCACCACTCCCTGTAGTTGGGCCAGTCAATAGCATTCCGGTACTGCTGTGCTTATGCATTGTGAAGTTGTGTTGTGTTGTGTTGTGTTGTGTTAGGGGCGATGGCTCTGCATTGAGCATGTATGTTATGTGGGTGGCGCTTTGAAGTGGATGTGTCGCCAGTGTGTGTTCTGTGTGATGCTGTTTGATGTAGGAGTTCAGTGTGCCACGTGATGTATGAGTGAAGATTAGACTGATATTCTGATACCTGGGGTGCGTGTGTGTGTGGGTGTGCGCATTTTTCAGTGGGAGTGTGTGTATGTGTGTGTGTGTTTGTTGGTGTGTGTGTGTGTGTGTTTGTGTGTGTCTGTGTGTCTGTGTGTGTGTGTGTCTGTGTGTGTGTGTGTGTTTGTTGATGTGTGTGTGTGGAGGCGTGTGTGTGTGTGTGTGTGTGTTTGTTGCTGTGTGTGTGGAGGCGTGTGTGTGTGTGTGCGTTGCGGGCAGCACTGTCCAGCTGAAGCGTCTCCCTGGCGTGGGGAGTAATGCGGAGCAGATTGGTGGAGATCTGCAGCCCTTGTTGTTTGATCTCTCCTCCGCGCGCCACGTTGCCTGGCACACGCGCCCCCCTGCCTGCCTCTCTCCGCATGGCGCCCGCAGGACTGGCATGGCCTCCGCGCTCCGCCTGCCAGCCTTCTCCTCTCCTCTCCTCTCCTCTCCTCCTCCTCTCCTCCACTCCTCTCCTCCTCCTCCTCCTCCTCCTCTCCTTCTTCTCTCCTCTGCTCCATTTCTTGCTCTTCTTCCGAGTCCAGCTTATTCCCTGGTGGCCTCGCTGCTCGGATGGACGCTGTCCTCCATTTTTTACAAGCGCTCCCTGCTCTGATCACAGTGGGAGAGGCGGTCAGTGAGCGCGGCGAGGACCCAGCGCCGAGACGCTCCGCACTCGTCTCTCTGTTCTCCGCGCTCTCTCGTTCTCTCTCTCTCCCTCTCTCTCTCTCTCCCTCTCTCTCTTTCTCGCTCTCTTGTGTGGAAGCCACAAACACAATCAATGCCTCTACCACAAAAAAAAGAGTTTCTTTGAGAGATTTTTGTCTCTCTTTCACTTTCTTGTAACTTTTTTGTCTTGTTACTTTTCACAATCTTCTGTCACAAGACGTCAGAGACGACAGGAAACAATAACAGTTGTTGGTGCATGTACGCTTTTTCCGAGAGGAGCGTTTTGAGATGCGACCCCAAAAGACGTCAAGGCTAACTCCACTTCTCTCCACACTTTTGTGGCGACGTTGTGCTTTTTAGAAAGCCTTTGAATCTCATCTCATTGAAACTTTTGTGTCTTGAGTTTTCCCATTGAAAGCAACTTCGGCACCGACGATATCGTTATCTTATTGCTCTTTGTTCGGAAGGTATTTACCGACAAAAAAAAACGCGGTCTCTTTTAAGCGGCGCGACACACACGGCACCGCCACCGGAGCCATCTTTTTTTTTTTCTCTCCTTCCTTTTTTCTTCTTCCTCCTCTTCTTGTCCTTCCCACTCAGCCCATCTCCCAAGGTTTCTCCTTTTGTCGGAGTGGGCGGGAAAAACCGGGGGGCTAATTTGGTAATAACACTGTTTGATGATGTGTAAGCCCCAATTTGCACCGTCGCAATCTCGCTCGCAGTCGCTGCCATTTTCCCCCCGCCAGGGCCGCCTATCTCCGCCTGGCATCTGAGCAAAGCCTTATCTGCTCGGCGCGAACCACTTCATTTGTGACTAATGGCACACACACACAATGGTAATCACACGCGCTCCCTTTTCCACGCTCCGAGATGGCAGGGCCCGATAGGGGCGGAGAAGACAATACGTGTGCCGAGAGCGCAAGGGGGGGGGGGGGGGTAAGAGAAAAAGGAGAGAGAGAGGGAGAGAGAGGGAGGGAAGGAGAGCGAGAAGAGGGGGAATGAGACGTGGCGTCTCCGCTACGCTTGCAGGGGTCAGAGGCGGAAAACTTGCCAAGATTGAGGCGCAGGCGAAGAGCACGGTGTGCCCACACACACACACACACACACACACACACGAGATGGTAAAAAGGAGAGAAATGGAGCGATGCAAAGGAGCAGTGCACCTATTTCTCTCCCTCCCTCTCTCCCTATTACCCTTCATCACTCCTTCCCTTCCCCCATCATCCTCTCTGTCTCTCCGTCTCTCCACTTTCTGTTTCGGGTGCGAGAGAGAGAGAGAGAGAGAGAGATATTTGATCATCAGAGCTTTTGAAATGGGAGCCCAGCAAGTGGCTGGGAGATGAAGGTGAGAGAAAGGCTTCAGATAGAGGAGTGTGTGTGTGTGTGTGTGTGTGTGTGTGTGTGTGTGTGTGTGTGTGTGTGAGTGTGTGTGTGTGTGTGTGTGTGTGTGTGTGTGTGTGTGTGTGTGTGTGTGTGTGTGTGTGTGTGTGTGTGTGTGAGCAGATTCTACATGGATAGCGCTGATGAGGCCCTTTGTCTCACTGAGGTGGGTTTAGCGGAGGGTTCAAACAGTCCCGCCACAAAGCACTGCAGCAGAGCAGAGCAGAGCAGAGCAGCCTCCTGGAGGATATGATGGCACCAGGGGAACAAGGGAGCGACTGACATGGGGGGGGGGGGGGGGAGAGGGAAGAATGGAGGAAAAGAGGGAAGAGTGGTGGGGAGAGAGGGAAGAGGGTGGGAAAGAGGGAAGAGTAGAGTAGAGTAGAGGGATATGCAGAACTCCTCTGTGGAGATGCAGTTGAGGATATGTGTGTGTGTGTGTGTGTGTGTGTGTGTGTGTGTGTGTCTGTGTGTGTGTGTGTGTGTGTGTGCGTGCGCATGCGTGTGTGCGTGTGTGTAAGCGTGGATACATGAGAAAAAGAGAGAGAAAAAAATAGGAAATGATATACAGACACAGAGAGAGAGAGAGAGAAAGAGAGAGAGAGAGAGAGAGAAGTGGGTGAACAGGAGTCAAAGAAAGAGGACTGAAATAGAGAGTTTGGCAGCAGGACCACAACTAGTGGTGGGAGCACATGTATATCTGAGGGGGTGTTCATATGGGCCGTTTACAAACGTCTGTCTCCAAAGACAAATCTCCTTCCACCCGCGTCAACCCAGAGGCTACATAAATAATGTGCAGCTTTGCTGGAGCTGCCATCCAAGGCAGGAAGGCAGCCTGCTCATCACCTCCCTCTTTGTGACTATGTAACCCACTGAGAGAGGTGCTTCAGGACCAAGCCTCTGAGCACACACACACACACACACACACACACACACACACACACACACACTCATACCCACATCCACCCAGACCCCCACTCCACCCACCCACACACACACACACGCACACGCACACGCACACGCACACGCACACGCACACGCACACACACACACACACACACACACACACACACACACACACACACACACGCACACGCACTTACATACACACACACAAAAGCGCTCCCAGTCTTCAGTCAGCCTCCTGGGCAACATATGGAGCCCTCCAAGTTTTGCCGTTCAACTTCCCAACTGGTGCGCCGCAAAGTGCCACACTAACAGCGGCCCCTGAGAGCTAATTAGAAGCCTTCACTCGCTCTCTCACTCGCCCGCTTGCCCGCCCGCCCGCTCGCTCGTCGGCACCGCGCCTCGCCACGCCGCGCCGCATCGCTCCCGTGCCGCTTTGGAAGTCGCCTTGGGCACCGCCGGTCCGGCACCGGCCAGATCTGAGCTGCTGGAGAAATAATAAACAGCATTTGCATATAATGTCAGCGCTTGGCATCATCCTCCCAGAGAATGCACAGGTCCCAACCCAGTGTAGTTACAGGTTTCTTTTTTTCACTGGAGAGAGCTCTTGGAAATAAAACAACAACAACAAATCAAGCATTCTGATCATTCTATTATGGATATGGATGCTGGGCTGTTTTGAGTGAGTTTGATGTAGATTGTGTTGTGTGGTTGTGTTGGAATTGTAGTGTGTGTGTGTGTGTGTTTGTGTGTGTGTGTGTGTGTGTTTGTACATGTTATTGCTGAGAAATGTGTGTGTGTGTGTGTGTGTGTGTGTGTGTGTGTGTGTGTGTGTGTGTACATGTGTATGAGAGAGATACAGACACCGAGTATAATAATATTTATTTACCCATTCTCTGTCTCCATCTTTTTCTGTCTTTTCTTCTCTTGTCTTTCTCTCTCTCTCTTCCTCTCTCTCTCTTTCTCTTTATTTTAAATATCATCGGCAGAGCTCAGCTAATTATCACAGCTCCCCACTCCAGTGCCAAAACCACAGCAACCACAGCTACACACACACCCACACACACACACACACACACACACACACACACACACACACTCAGATAAATAAATAAAATATCAAAAAGAGCAGTTTTCCTCTCCCGGCTGCCGTCGTCAGCGGGCTCACAATGCCACGCGTTAGCCGGCGGGTAATTAGGTGGCACTGGGCATTATTCTCACCTGCTGGTCTGCAATAGAGCGTCGTTAACACAGCCGAGCTTTCAATTAGCGGGCACGTCTAAGCCGGGCGCCGGGTTGGGAGAATGTGGCGCGCGCTGCATCGCGGTCTTCACTGCGTTTTTCCGTGGCCAGGCACATTCACAACACACACGCACACACACACACACACACACACACACACACACACACACAAATCTCCAGTAATGGCTGCTAACACATCCCCCATGCAATTAGAGCATTTTATATAAAACACACAGGGAAGTTGCCTCGACTTGATGGATGCACTAGGTCTTTTTTTTGTTAAAAGGAGAGAAATAACTTTTTTTATTCGTTAAACTTTAAATCACATTTAGCTAAGTCTCTTTCTCTATCTCTCCCTTCCCTTCTCTCTCTTTTCTATTTTCATTTTTCCCCCTCCTTCCCACTCTCTCTTCCTCTCTCTCTCTCTCTCTCTCTCTCTCTCTCTCTCTCGCTCTCTCCTAAGGTGTGGAAATAAATAAGGTCTTACAGTGCAGTGATTTCAGTGATTTAGAGGGAGAGCTGTGAGGAGCGTATTACCGGGGTTTGACAGCTCGGGCGAGATAGTCAGGTGGTGTTAAGAGCCGGGGATAAGAGGCTATGACATTATGTCTGCGGGGTTAAGGTGTCGCAGTCAAAGCGCCCGCTGCTATTACTGGATCAATACTGCTCAGTTTTGCACTTATCGCAGGGCCTGATGGGTAACGGCTCCGCTGCATGCACACAGCTGGCTACTGGGAGCCGGCTCTCCTCTCCCCTCCTCTCCTCTCCTCTCCACTCCTCTCCTCTCCACTCCTCTCCTCTCCACTCCTCTTCCCTCTCCTCCTCTCCTATCTGCTCCTTTCCTCTTCAGTCCTTTTTTCGCTCTTCTCTTCTGTCGATTTTCACCTCTCTTGTCATGTGGCTCGTGCACCTCTCAGAGGCTCTCGTTGACCATCCGGTCCTCTCCTCTGTTCCTGCTTTTGTCCTCTTCACTCATCCCATCTCCACGTCTCTGGTGGAGACTTGCAGTTGGGTAGTGGTGGGGGGGATTGGGTGGGGGCATCAGATGGAGGAGATGGAGTAGTGATGGTGGAGAGGGGAGAGACCATCCCCAGAGGAAACATATATGGACACATATAGAAGCATACTGCATATACCAACAAATGAAACAATCGGACTGACGTGCGATACCTGTCCAATGCTTTTGACAGCCTGACTGACAGAGAAATAAATAAACATGGACACGAGTAGCCCATTATTCAAGACGTGAAGTCTTAGAGTTGTGATGACGATAATGCATGCCAGCAGGTCTCAGATCAGCGCCGTGTCCTTTAATCATACTGAGTCCCCGTGCTGATGTGTGTTTTCTTCTCTCTTGTCTTTTGAAGATGCTCCATTAGGCAGGAGAAGTGAGTAGTGGTTAGTAGTGTTTTTTATTCTTCTATCGCAACTGCCCAGGGTCCAAAACAGCGCCGTCTGTGCAGAGAGGCCACCAGTCCATAGAAAGCGTGCCAGTCACAGCTGTCCTTTGATACCGGCCAGACACATTGTCAGGCTTTAAAATATAAGGATAAAAAAATATATTTTAAAAAAAAATGAAACTGGGAGGTGTGGGAGGTGTGTGTGTGGGGGGGGGGTAGTGCCCAAGTTCCCTCTGTGGAGTGTTTTCTTGCTTTCAAGTCTTTCATTAAACTTCTGAAGCCCATGCTAATCCTTGCTGCACCGTACAACAACAAAAATGCTGCATTCAACAATTAAAAAGGGGAAAGGGAAAAATAACAGGACTGGAATAGAGAGAGGAGGGGGGGAGAGACAGAGTAAGAGAGAGAGAGAGAGAGAGAGAGAGAGAGAGAGATAGGAGAGAGGAACAGGCCTGATCTCTCCATATTCATATTCCTATGCAGGCGTTATCACTTAAAAGGCTTTCTAATTACAACAACAAGACAAAAACTCCTTGGATTCATTCCAGACCCGCTAAATGATAAAATAAGCTTGCACTCTCTCTCTCCCTCCCTCCCTCCCTTTCTCCCTCTCTCTCTCTCTCTCTGTCTTTCTCTCCCCTCTCCGCTTAATCTCCACAAAGCACCTTGGAGCGTCATCTCCCAAATACATGCGACTGAATGTGGAAATGCCATTTGGAGATGCAGGTGTGACATTTGATAAGAAACTTCTGGATTAAATATGTTGAGCTAATGAGGACCCCAGCTACCCCATCAGGGTAAACTATTGGTCGGATTGTGCGGCGCCTGATAACATTCCACAACGCGAACATTCCAAAATTCATTATTAACAAACAGCCGCAGTCGCTGTCTCTATCACCGAGGATGCATCCCTCTCTGCAGAGTGAGGGATGTTGCTTCTC
Source organism: Sardina pilchardus (assembly GCF_963854185.1). Classification (NCBI taxonomy): domain Eukaryota; kingdom Metazoa; phylum Chordata; class Actinopteri; order Clupeiformes; family Clupeidae; genus Sardina; species Sardina pilchardus. Next base: position 20,030,555 of record NC_084999.1, read on the forward strand.
ATTAAGAGAGAGAGAGAGAGAGAAGTAGGGAGAGAGAGAAGGAGAAGGAGGGAGAAGGGGAGAGGGAAGGGAAGAACAGAAGAATCAACTGTTCTCATATTTAGCCGTTCTGTTTTGTCGGGGAGGGGAGGGGGGCGGCGGAAGAGGAGGGAGTTTGATTACTGTTGAGGAGTGCAACACACAGTTTGAAGTTTAAGGTTGCTCAGGAGCCTGCACATCTTGGGTGAAGGTGTGTGTGTGTGTGTGTGTGTGTGTGTGTGTGCAAGTGGGCATGTGGGCGTGGGCGTGCCCGTGCTACTTGTGCATCTTGGGTGAAGGTGTGTGTGGGTGTGGGTGTGGGTGTGGGTGTGTGTACTTATGTGATACTTCGCTGAAGTAGAAGACTAAATGTGTGTAAGTGTTTTTGAGTGGTATTTAGAGGTGATCAGAGCTGGCCATGGCATAGTGACCACCTCCTGTACCGCTTGTTTAACAAGATGACCATGATCACCATTAAGGGCATAGTGAAACGGCAGGTTTGGTGCAACTCAGGAGAATCAAGAGTCCTCTGCAGGTCTAAGTGCAAAGGTTAAGACGTGACGTGATGTCCGTCCTTCAGATGAGACGTTAAACCGAGGTCCTGACTCGCAGTGGTCGTAAAAGATCCCGTGGCAGTTATCCCCCCCAAAAATAGGGAATTCCCTGGTGTCCTGGCTAAATTCCCAACCTGGCTCATTCAATCTGGGCCCTTGATTGTACCCCGGTGTAACTGGCTCATCCATCCATTCCCTCCCTCGGTACCTCAGGCTGGTGAGTGGGCCGGCGTGCATCACCCAGATGGGTACTACACATATGGTGGCGGTTTAGTGAGGTTCCCCCTTCACTGTAAAGCACTTTGAGTACCTTGAAAAGGGAAGTCAGCAGGTGGTGGTACTGTTGCGCTCTTGATGAAAGTATTTTTTTAACAGGTGCGTCAAACCAAAAGATATCAGGAAAAGGCAGGAAGGGTTCACACCCTGAAAAAATATAGACAAAGTCTTTGCTGAAGAAGATTCCAGTACCTTGAAAAGGGACATAGTCTGGACACAGTCTGCGTTCACACTGACATTAGAGAATGGAATTTGTCTCCATTCATGTAGAACTAGGATTAGTTTACTACTTCTACTAAGTGCAGGTGATTCTTGAGTGTCCTCCAAAAAAGACCAAGACTTTTTTCCCCCCTGTTTCGCTATTTATTCCATTTTTTTTTAGGGTATTCAGATTTTTTTGTTATGCAAATACTACTACTGTCAGCCAGGTCTAATGTGAGCAATTAATATGCTAGTGGGAGCCAACGAATGCATACATTAGCGTCCAAATAAAAACACACACACACACACACACACACACACACACACACACACACACACACACACACACACACACACACAGGCAGGTAATGTTACGTTTTAGCATGTGCAAATGAAGGTTGCTGATGTCGCGGCTGCCGTCGGGGCGGCCTTTATGATGTTAATTAGTTGTTAGCCGTAATTTTCCGGCCCCCGCCACTCGCCGTGAGGGGTTCAGAGACCCGCGCTTCAGCGGGAGTCAGCGGCGTGGCACGGCTTCAAGAGCGGCCGCCGGCCCCGCCGACCACGATAAGGCCCAGGTGTCGCCGGGGCCCGCGCCACATGCCATGGCAACAGTCAATTACAAAGACAATTGGGACGAGTGAGAGAAATGAATCATCCCGACAGCATATCAAACGTTTAAAAGATGTGGCAGGCAACAGTGTGTGTGTGTGTGTATGTGTGTGTGTGTGTGTCTGTCAGTGTGTGTGTGTTTAAATGATAAACAAAAAAAGAGCCGAACTGCCAGAGTTAGAAAAAGGGGAGCTCCCGTATCCATTGTGCCAGCGAGGTTCACAGTGTGAGGAGAGCTGTGTTTTTTAGACGCTTGCTTATTTAGCACTTAGCGCCGCTATCCGTGTCATGGCACGAATATGGTGGCCTCGCGTGTGATTATTTATAAACGCTGCTGTTGCTGCTGTTTGTCGTTTCCCCGAGTCGGTGTCGAATGTGCTGTTATGCTACTGAATTATACATGTAGACACAGGAAGGAGTGGCGCGGCGCCTTTGTAAAATTGAGCAGCACAAGGTTAAACGCAAACATCTCAAACTTTTCTTTTTTTTCCCCTCCTCACTCTTTTTTTTCACACTTTTTTTTTTGTTGTATTATTTCTCTTTCCGCGGGAATAAAAGCCATCGCGGGAGCGGAGTTTCATCTTCTTAGCCCCCGCGACAGCTAATCTCCCCTCCTCCTCCACACACACACACACACACACACACACACACACACACACTCCCTCACACACTTCTCAGCAATAACATTTACACTCGGCTTCCCCCTCCACTCCAGACGTATTTGCTCGCTGCTGCGGCTCGTGTCCCGTTAAGATTTAAACAGCAAACAGAAAATGGCGCAGATAACCTGCGCGCGGCGGCAGCGGTGGCAGCTGCCTTTGGAGAGACTCCACTGGTGCTCGCCAGCATTATTTTAAAGAGCAGATGGGAGCTCTCCACCGCCGCAAGCCGGCAGCGATTATCTGCCGCGATCCCTTCTCCGACGCTACGGAGTCATTCATCTGCCGATTCCACCCACCCCTCACACACACACACACTCTCTCTCTCTCTCTCTCTCTCTCTCTCTCTCACACACACACACTCACACTCACACACATACTCTCCTAGAATACACACATTCACATTCACGTATGCACACACTCTCTCTTTCTCTCTTTCTCTCTCTTACACACATACACACACACAAACACACACACACAAATATTAACACACTCACACTCATATTCTCAATCTCTCTCTCACACACACACACACACACACACACACACACACACACACACACACACACACACACACACACACACACACACACACACACGACCATGTGAAGGCAGGCCCCTAATCAGGCGAGCGCTGTGTGTCAGTGTGTGGGATGAGGGGCCAGGAGAGGCACAGCCGTGTAAACGGCGGCAGGGAGAAGGGAGCTGGGAATAAGCAAACAAGAGGAGATTTAAGGATTTCGGCGGCCCCAACTTTGGAGTAACTGAGCTTAGGGTCTCTCTCTCTCTCTCTCTCTCTCTCTCTCTCTCCCTTTCTGTCTCTATCTCTCTCTTTCTCTCTCTCTCTCCATCTCTAACTCTTTCTCTATTTGAGCTTTTTTTCCACAGCCTTTTTTCCATTTGAGCGCTAACTTTCTTTTTACCTCTCTCTCTCTCTCTCTCTCTCTCTCTCTCTCTCTCTCTCTCTCTCTCTCTCTCTCTCTCTCTCTCTCTCTCTCTCTCTCTCTCTCTCTCTTCCCCTTTGCGGATTTTCTGGGGATGTTGTTGTTGTTGTTCTTAGCCCATAAAGGCTTGCTCTCGCCCTAAGCTGTGTCTGTAGTCAATGGCATTACCATTCTCCTCTGTTGGGCGAACATTTCTCCCCCCACTGTGTCTCACACACAGTTTACTGAAGCACTCATTCAATCGCACACATTACTGTTTCCATATACCAGCATTACAGCACATTGTGATGATTTCAATTCAGTTGTAAATCAAGTGCAATTAAGACGTTTTGTTTGATCGGCAGTGTTTTTTTTTCTTTCTTTGTTTCCACTCTCTGATCTCAACCCACTGTGTGGCTTCTCTCTCCCCAGGACGTGGCAACCGTGTTGAATTTTGACCTCTTAATTGTAATTACACCGACTTGCCCCCCCCCCTTCATCGTTCCCTATCGTTGCTCCAAACAGTAAATCTAGGCGTAGACTATGTGCACCCCGCGCAGCCATAATGCAATTGGCTGCATCCGGTGTGATGTATATTAACTACAGTCGACTGGGCTCGTCCTCCCTGTCAGAATTCTATTATGGAGCGTGAGCCCCCCTCGCCTTGTTTTGATACAGTGGTAATTTAAAGACCCATCTTAATTGACTTATTCCCCCCCACCCCCCTCAACCTCCACGTGCCTTGCCCCCCCCCCCCCCCCTGTTGTCGCTGAGCCTGTGCATGCACCGCAGTGAGAGCCTTGTTTCTTTATTGGGCCACACACAATGTACTGAGTTCAATTTTACCATTCATAATGAAGCCAGTCGCGCCATTCAAACACAGCCATAAGCACACAGCAGATAAGAATTTAATTAAATGTAGATTAAAACCAAACAGGAAAACACACTCACTGATATTTTTTTTTTTTTTTTTTTTATCACGTCCTCTGGTCATAATTTTTTTTTTTCTTCGTTGCTCATATTTGTGACTTGTTCCTCCTTGGGCGAGAGCTCAAATGTTCGCCTTTTTTTTGGTGTGTGTGTGTGTGTGTGTGTTGGGGGTGGGGGACGGGGTTCCTTTTTTTTTTTTTTTTTCTAAACGAGGTGCAAAAAGTGGCACAAGACCCTGCCATGCTGCAATGGTATCACTTGGAACAAAAAAAAAAGCAAACGGGAGGTAGTCACCAGATTAATCAGAGGCTTTGGCTCGGTGAGGGAGGAGATGGAATGGAGAAGCATGGGTGGAGGAAGAAGGAGGGGTGAAGGTGCTCGGAAGGAATTAACAGAGTCTCTGTATCCCATACAAACCCCATTCTCTCAGGGACAATTCCCAGCCTTCCCGACAAAGCGCTGGAAAGGGAAAAAGAAAAACAAAAAGCACTCTTTTTCTCAAGACTAATTTAGCGGTTTGAATGAAGCCGACCTGCTGTGGTTGGAAAATGCGCCAGGCTGAAGCGTCGTTTCGGGAGAGTCTTTGCTGAAAGCATGCCTGCTATGACAGAGAGTTATGAATGACTGCATGCCGCAGTCACACACACACCCACACACACACACAGCTCCTGGAAAAAAGGAAACTGGAGCAAGTGCATAATCCCAACTGCATAGATTCGGTGGAGGCCACTTTAAACTGAGTGACATAGCTTGTTCAGTGATGGAAAAGACATGGCAGCAGTTACTGTCATTTTACCTGACACTTCACCTGTTGCTGCATGCACAAATGACATTTATTTTATTTTTATACAATTTTCAAACTTATTCTTTCCTGCATATATTCAATGAAATACAACATTCTGCAATTATCTATCCCTCAGATTCTTGTTGTCTTTGAAAATGCGACAGAATGAAAAATATTACATGTCAAACTCATGATTCTCACATTATTTCATTTTACAAATAAGTTATTAAAACAGCCTCCAACCAATTTTACCTTGAACTTTTTTACAGTATTAATTAGGTGTGCTGTCTTGTACAGTTTCATAAGCAGTTTTGAGATGTGCCCATTGCTGGTGTGTTTGACGTGGATCTAATGCGCTTCAGAATTTTTGCAAAAACAAAAATGTCAGCTTTGAAAATGTACTGGTGATGCTGGCTACACAGTGAGATTTCTTCACAGATTTCAAGGGGGAAAAAAATCTTCTCTGGCCTAATCAACACGCCTCTGTGGATGTACTGTATTTATTTAGTGATTTATTTTGTTGTTTATGTACTTCTGTACTTACTCACCAACTTGAACATTCATCATTACTTCTACATCTGATTGCAACACACACACACACACACACACACACACACACACACACACACAAAAATACTTTTTCAAAGTATTTGTTGTTTTGTCAAGATGGTGTGTGTGTGTGTGTGTGTGTGTGTGTGTGTGTGTGTGTGTGTGTGTGTTACCAAGCAACTGAGGGGTTCTTTATTATTATTCTGACCCACTTTGAATGGTGTGACCTCTGTGTGTTCTCACGTGACCCCTGTAGCACCTACTCTCCTCTGACCGCTGCTAGCACCACCAAGAGCAGTCTAGTTCGTCCGTCAGCCACCGCTGGCTCGCTCTGTCCACTCCTCTGTCTATTTCTCTGCCTGTTTGTCCGTGTTCCCGCTGACCTCTGCGTCCCTTCTTGTCTGTTTACCTCTACACCTTTCTCCCTCCGGTCACGTCCGCTGGCCTTTGTGTCGGTATATCTGTCTGTCTCCCTACCTGCTGGCCCACATTCCCGTCTGTCTGTCTGTCTGTCTGTCTGTCTGTCTGTCTGTCTGTCTGTCTGTCTGTCTGTGTCCAGTCGCCTCCCTTTGCCTCCTCCCGTCCCTTCCCTGCCCACTGCTGCCCTGTGCGGGTGTGCTGTCCTGTCTGCCTGCCATGCCAGCGCGGCATTTCAGTTCCACTCTATTACTCCCGACGCGAGCCATTGGCCTTTTTTTTCTGTGGGGAAAAGAGCAATTTCCTGTCGCAGTCTGTTTGATCAAGTGCTAAACCCTTGTGATCAATAGAGAGACAGATGTCGGCTCCAGATGGCTGTGCGGCGATACCTGGGGCAGCGCCGGGGCTTGCCAGGACCACAGAATGGCAATGAGCAAGGGCAGTGGCTGCCCTCTCTCTCTCTCTCTCTCTCTCTCTCTCTCTCTCTCTCTCTCTCTCTCTCTCTCTTTCTCTCTGTCTTTTGCTCCCTCCATCCCCGTCGGTTCACGGTGCGGCAGGGGCTGGTGCACAGCGCTACACACCGTTAGCACCCCCTGCGTGTGCCGGGGTCTGGGCCGTTAGTTATGCGTTGAGGCGTAGGGGGGGTGGGGGTGGGGGTGGGGTTGGGGGGGTGTAATTAGCGCTCACCTCAAGCGGCCTGAGGAATGGCGGTAGGAGCAGAAGGGTGGTGGTGCGCCCTGACTGGATGGGGGGCAGCGGTGTGGGGTGGGTATCGTGGGTCGGGTGGCATGGCACTGCGTGGTGAAGTGTGGCGTAGTGGAACATAACGTAACGTAAGGCAATGTAAATGTAATATAATGTAACGTAATGTACTGTAAATTGCCCCTGTCAATTTCAAAGCCCCGCGCACATAGCTTTGATTGCAGTGGGAGCCCATAACATATGTGTATGAGAGTGAGGGAGGATGAGACACAAAGAGAGAGGGAGAGAGAGAGAGAGAGAAAGAAAGAGGGGGAGAGGGAGAGGGAGAGATGGGCCCAGCGTCAGCCCGGCCCTGCCCAGCCCAGTGCACTAACACTGCAGCCTGTGAGGTGGCCCTGGTTTAATGTGTTCATATCATGAGGAACTGGTCCACGCCAGACTGCCTGACAGGTGCATCTGTCTGGCTCCTGCTCTCCCCTAAAACCGGGCGGGTGGGGTGAGGTGTGGGTGGGGAGGGTGGGGGGGGGGGTGTTCTGGCGGCTAGCGGGCCAAACTGGAGCGGGCACAGCTCTGGAGCCGGGCACGATCATCGGGGCCGCAGCCGAGGAGCCCATTTGGTGTGTATACTAGAGTGTGTATGTGTGTGTGTGTGTGTGTGTGTGTGTGTGTGTGTCTAAGAGAGTGAGTTCATGAGTGAATGTGCGAATAGTGAGTAGATACATTCGGATGTGTGTGTATGGATGTGTGCGGGTGCGTGTGTGTGTGTGTGTGTATGTGTGTGTGTGTGTGTGTGTTTGTCTGTGTGTGTGTTTGTGTGTGTGTGTCTGTGTGTGTGTGTGTGTATGATTGTGTAGTTGCAGATGGATTTTGTTGTGTTTTGATGTAAGTGTGTGTGTTTGGCATGTCTATATCATGTCTATGTGAGGCTTTTCCATTGTGTGATGTATGTGTGTGTCCTCTGTGAGAGTGGTCTTATTCTTGTGAGTATGGGTATGTGTGTGTGTGTGTGTGTGTGTGTGTGTGTGTGTGCGTGCGTGCGTGTGTCTGGTGTGTGTGCTGGAGAGAGCCCCTCCCTCTGGAGCTGAGCCATTCACCTGCTCCCCGACGTGGGGCATGCTGGGTAAGGGGGGCGGGGGGTGTTGGTGGGGTGTCTGTGGGCCACTAGCCCCAGCTGGGGGCCTGTGGAGGGGCGCTCAACACAACATGATGGTGCTCACTGGTGTGTCACTGGCACGGTGTGTGTGTGTGTGTATGTGTGTGTGTGTGTGTGTGTGTGTGTGGAAGAGACAGAGAGGACGCTAAATTGTAAGTGTGTGTGTGTGTGTGTGTGTGGTTCTCAGCATGTTCCTCAGTAAACACACATTGCTTGGCCACAACCAGTAACCCCCCCACACACACACACGCGCACACACACAGAGTGAAGAGAGAGAGAGAGAGAGAGAGAGAGAGAGAGAGAGAGAGAGAGGGATAGAGAGAAATAAAGAGAGAGAATTAACACAGAATTTGGACATTAAGCTTAGACATTCTGACAGGCGAATGTTATGTTGGGTCTCTGAAGTGAGTCTATTTCAGCTTGACTTGACACTGACATACAATGCTCAGTGTATGGACAACTGATTGGGTCGGGTCTGTATACATTAAATTAGAATGCTAAAAATACGAAATAATTGAAATGACCAATACAATGCAGGTTTAGCTTAAATGCTAAGCTATTTAATGGGAAAATAATGACAGCATTACCAAAGATATTTTTAAAACATAATTTTTCTCTCTCAGTGTGAGTCAAACGCATTACATCACATTTGTTAAAAGATTTAACTGCTCTTGAATTCATTTGAATTCATTTATTTTTAGCCACACGTATTATATACATCCAAAATAGATATGTTACATTATACATTTGAAGTCTTTGTGCCTTCCTGTCATCATTTGCAACCATTAATAGATCTATTTAAAAAATCTAGCATATTAATTCATCAGTTTTCTTTTTTTTCTGCCCCCTTTATATTTAAAGTGGGGAGCAGGCGTTTGCCAGTATCATTTTCAGTACACTGTGAATAGAGCCTCCCGCATCTCAGGGGATTTGTCATAGAAATAGCATTAATTATAAAGGAAGCATCTCATTTTCAAATATTATAAATCATTTGCTTTATCAGATGGAGGCTGGGACTGAGAGAATTTAAAGCAGCATTTTTCCACCCTTATTTGAAAATGGTCTTATGTGCATACAAAAGGGAGGGTGGTATTGGTTCCACATTATATGATCTACATTATTTACAGTACGGGGTTGTGAAAGAAATGTGACCAAATGCGAGCCTATTCATTTGCTGTTTCTGTTTATCACTGTGTGTGTGCACTGTATGTGTGTGTGTGTATGTGTGTGGTGTGTGTGGTGTGTGTGTGTGTGTGTGTGTGTGTGTGTGTGTGTGTCTGTGTGTGTGTGTGTCTGTGTGTGTGTGTGTGTGTGTGTGTTCTGACCTTCATGCCATGTTTTTCCCCTTTTCTAAGAGCTGCAAGTGCGGCTCCTTAGTGCATGTCTCTATGTACCTCTTGGACAGCTCGCCTACTCAATATAAAGAGTCTGTCAAGTTCAAATTAAACCACCATGTAATTTCAGATGCAATTTACATATCATAGTGTTACCGTATTTGGATTGAAGACCATGTTCACCTGTACATCTGCCCTAGTTTATTATAGAGAATATTGCTAATTAACAACATTCAACTCAACATCAGTAAAGCAACGTAAACAAATAAACAGAAGCATTTCCCTGTGTGGCATTACAGTGGTTTGTGTGTGTGTGTGTGTGTGTGTGTGTGTGTGTGTGTGTGTGTGTGTGTGTGTGTGTGTGTGTGTGTGTGTGTGTGTGTGAGTGTTAGACGACATGTTTTAGGAGTCCCCAGTGTAGCAAAGCTCTGCCCTCAACTTCAGCTCCTCTTAGAACGTTCCTACAGCATGAGAAGTGTGCCCCCTCATGGCCGTGTGCAGTATGACAGGGAGAGAGATGTCAACAGAGGGAAGGAGGGAATGTGGTCTGGTTGTGTGTTTGATGGGAACATAGAGAAGGTGGTTCCACAAATCTCTATCAGTCTCTCTGTCACACTCTCTATCATACACACAGGCACACACACACATTCAGGTAAAAACATTCTATTAGACTTGTGTTATGTGTACTGTGCACATTTGTCTAATGCTCTTCAGTCAAGTGATCAAGTATCACTCACCCCTGTGGAACTTTGACATATATTTGAAATCATCTAAAATATGTCACCTTCACACAAGAAAAAACAGGCAATTGTTTTTGACCTATGAATCTTGTATGTATTAGAATAGTTTGATCTATAAAATACTGGAGCTGTTGTTGATTCCTGTCAGTTGACCCTCACAGCAGCATTTGCAGGTCATCTTAAAGTCATATGCACGATTTAATGTTTCCCATCATGCCCAAAACACGCACACGTACTCACACACACACACACACACACACACACACACACACACACACACACACACACACACACACACACACACACACACACACACACACACACACACACACACACACACACACACACACACAGCCACAGTCATACACACACACGAAACAAAGCAGAAAACAAAGTGACCGACCAAAACCAGTCTCAATCAGCTCGTTGATATTCAACCTGGGCTGCCAGTAAGCTTCTCCTTCCCCGACCACAAGCTGATGGAGATGAGGAGACAAGAGTCAAGGTCTTTAATTACTCAGAGCCCCGGGCCCAAGGCTGCTCAACATCCGCCTCACATTTAACATAGAAATTTCACAGGCCTCACCAAATACAGAGAGAGAGAGGGAGGGAGGGGGGGGACTCAATCACGGGCCTGCCTGCCACCAGCGAGACGTCCCTTCAGGCAAACTCACGAAAGAGGAAGGGAGGGGGGAGAGAGAAAGAGAGAGAGAGAGAAAGCGTATGAGAGAGATAGAGATGAACAGAAAGAGAGAGAGTATGGCTGACAGAAGGATTCAGTCAGGTACATAGAGAGATGGAGAGAGTGGATATGACTGCCATGCAGACAGTGAGAGAGAGAAAATGTGAGAAAGAGGTGAATGGAGAAAAAGGGTGAAAGAAAAAAAAAGATTGGTGATGAAGGGACAGAAAGGGAAAAAATGTGAGGAAAGAGGCGTGGCATTGAGAAAAACCCACCGGCGTGTTTTTGTTTTGGAGAAAATGTCTCATCTTGTTTGTGTGTCTTTTCTTTTTTGACGAGCACACGTCCCTGTTGTGAGTTGAAGGCTTTTGATGATTAATATGTTCACTTCAGAAATGCCCTCCTCAGGCTAATGTTCTGGACAAAACATTTGCTGTAAAACTAGCTAGCCTCTAACACACATGAAACTAGCGAGCCTCTAACACAAATGAAACTAGCTAGCCTCTAACACAAATGAAACTAGCTAGCCTCTAACACATGAAACTAGCGAGCCTCTAACACATGAAACTAGCGAGCCTCTAACACAAATGAAACTAGCTAGCCTCTAACACATGAAACTAGTGAGCCTCTAACACAAATTAAACTACTGTAGCTAGCCTCTAACACAAACCTCACACTTGTTTGGCGCACTAATTCCATCGGCATCCTTGGCCACTGCATTTGCCCTGATTAATGCGTCCAGGAATTAATTAAATTATTCAACACAAACACATACACAGAGGTGCATTCGGCGGTCTCTCAGTTCATGGCATGTCATGCTAGGGGGGATTGTTCTGTTACACAGAGATATAGTATACTCATATTGTCTCTCTTTCACTCTCACACATAAGTCTACTCTTTCTCTTTCTCCCTCTTTACATATACGCTACACAGACACACTCTCTCTCACACACACACACACACACACAGCTCAGCCTCTGCAGTGCTCATTTGTGTGGCCAGATGGAAGCAGCGAAAGCTGATGTGCTTAACTGCGCATTTTACAGCAAACTATTAAAGACCTGCGCTGTTTACACACACAAACATTTGAATACCTGTCTTCAGGCCAGTTTAATTATCCAACCCCTTCTGTTAGCGCTGTGGCTTTGTAGTCATCACTCTGACAGAGAGAGAGAGAGGGAGGGAGGGAGAGAGAGAGAGAGGGAGGGAGGGAGGGAGGGAGAGAAAGAGAGAGAGGAGGAGTGAAGGAGTGAGACAAGAGATAGAGGAGGGAAAAACAGATTTGTTTGCAGTTTTTCACTGAGATAGGACAGGAGAGCTGGTTGCAAACATCATTCGGTCTTCTGTGAGTATCACCTTTAACGGCTCATACTGGATTTACATGGGTGCATGCATACACACACACACGTACACACACACACACACATAAACACACACACACACACACACACACACACACACACACATAAACACACATAAACACACACACACACACACACACACACACACACACACACACAGACCTGTCCCTTCACAAAGATCTCAAAGAGGCAGCCATGGCGGTGTGAGAGAAAAGGCCGGCGTTCAAGTGGTTGATGTTTGAGAGGGACCAGAAGCCGTGTGTGGATGCCCCATCCATCCTCCCCGCCATGACGTAACATTACATTACGATTAACACCAGGGGTAAAGGCAGGAGCACTTCAACATGTAATTACATGATGTCTCCTCAGAAGTTCTTTCACACACACACACACACACACACACACACACACACACACGCACACGCCCGCGCGCATCTTCAGTGCGGTGTGTTTTAAAAGAGCCACCTAATGAAAGACAAGGGGCTGCTACGCGGTAGCAGCACTTCTAGGAGAGAACATGCCACTGCTAGCAAAGCCTGGTGCCACGATACAGAGGAAAAAGCAGCTGTTTTTTTTCTCTCCCTTTTTTAATTATCTGGACTACATACAGCATGTGACTGTGTGTGACTATGTGTGCGTGTGTGTGTGTGTGTGTGTGTGTGTGTGTGTGTGTGTTTTTCTCTCCCCTTCGCTCTCTGATTGTTTTAATGAAGCAGCTGGCCCATTGTTTGGCCTTAATTCCTCCTTTGTTTTGGGGAATATGTCATAGTTCTTTATTCTTTTATCAGGTGCTCTGCAGGAGGAGCGAAACAATGGCCGCCGGTTTTTGGATGCCGCTGGCCGGCACACAAAGGCAAATGCTCGCCACAGACAGCCGAGTGAAGAGGAGAGGAGAGGAGAGAAGAGGAGGAGAGGAGGTGAAGACAAGGGAGAGGGAGAGAAGGAGTGGGAGAAGTGTAAAAGAAGAGAGATGAGAGGAGAGGAGAGGAGAGGAGAGAAGGAGAGGAAAGAACATGTAGAGGAGGAGAGGAGCAGAGAGCAGGATTGAGGTGGGAATGAAAGGGGAGGAGGAGAGGAGAGCAGGGGAGGTGAGCGGAAGAGCGCAGAGGAGAGGAGAGGAGCGGTGAAGAAAGGAGGAGAGAAAGGAGGTGAAAAGATAGGAGAGTAGTAGACTGATGAAGGAGAAGAACAAAGGGACCAGAGCAGTCCTGAGGAGGAGTAGAAGAGAGGGGCAGAGAAGAGAAGATGAAAGAAAAGAGAGTCACATCTCGCAGCCTCATATTTGCTCTGCTACCTGACCCCAACCCACTTGCGCACACACACACACACACACACACACACACACACACACACACACACACACACACACACACACACACACACACACACACACACACACACACACACACACACACACACACACACATGCATCCATACATGCACCAGCATAAAAATCTGCTTCCAGGAAGGGTTGTGTGCGTCAAGGGTGACTTCCTGGATTCCTGCAGCACCAGCTGCGCGGCAGGGGTCAGATCAAATCCAAACATGCCACGAAAACATTCCGACACCCCATTTCCTGCCCGGACACTTCTGCGTAGGGATTCCGACCCAGAGCCGCAGCCATATTTAAAAAAAAAAAAGCACAGGAAGGGGAACGCAACTCGGACGCGGACTCGGACTGTGATGTTTGTGATATGATCTACCCGGTCCGCTGACATGGCAGGTGTTTGTTGTGTGTTTATAGGAGAGGTCCGCATGACACCGTTTGTTGCCATAACTTGTGTGTGTCACACGTGTCCTTTTAGATGACGTACAGATAAGTAATCGATGACAATTTATTTAAGTGACTTCGCTGGGAATGTTTAGACTGTGTGTGGGATGAATGGGGTGTGTATAACTGTGTGAAGGTTTCTGAGCGTGTGTGTTTGAGAGAGAGTGAAATGGGGGATAGAGGAGAGGAGTGTCATAGAAAGTTCCAGCACTTTGCGTGGACACTGGGCAGACCTGCTGGCCCTGTGCACGTAACGCAGCGATGGCTCAGATCTACTCGCCTGCTCACTGAGTCCGGCAGCACATCGAGTTTTGTTATTTTAATTAGGAGATAAGGATTCAAAGAGCCTCTTCTGGCAGCCAGTACTGTGCTGCTCTGTCTGTGTGTGTGTGTGTGTGTGTGTGTGTGTGTGGTGACAGAACCCAGCTGATGAAGAGGACAGGACTGAGGAGTGTGTCTTGTTATTGTAGATCTGGCTGATAAGCCTTTCTTTAAGGCATCGCTCTCTCTGTCTCTCTCTCGCACACACACGCGTACACTAACACACACACAGCCGCAGTCACTGCAAAGTAAGGTCAGTGTAGAGAGATGACCTTTATTAATAACACTTCTCTTCTCTGACATGTACTTAAAGTAGACTGCACTCACTTTAGCACACACATTCATACACTGTCTCCCTCCTTCACACACTCTCTCTCTCTCTCTCGCTCACACAGACACAGACACACACAGATACACACACACACACAAGGGCAAGTAAAAATCATGTGCGGTCTTATGAGATGAGCAAATATAGATTGTGTCACAGCATCGTGTCGGTGAGATATGGGCTAGAATATAGTTGAGGGAAGATCCTCTCTAACCTTTGTTAGGTAGTGACAGCCAGCAGTCAACACAGGAGCATAAGACTCCTCTCTAGGCCAGTACTGTAGATGTGTGACTGTGCTAGACTACAGTGCTCTGATGGAATTTTCCTGTGTTGATAATTGGCTGTGTATTGTTCGATATATACTGTTTAGTAATCGCAGTGGTGCACACCAGAGGTATAATTAGCTTCCAGTCCATTCTGCAACATCTGAAGGAATGAGAAAGTATTAACCTTTGACTTGTAATTCTAATGTAAACACGTGCGGCCGGTTTCTGGGGATTCTGGAAGGTTTTCTCTCGCCAGACGTTCGAGGTAGCGTTGAGCCACCCAACGCGGCTGGACTCAAATCACAGGTCCTCTTTCATTCTGACGCCCTGTCGCTGTGTTTGCTCATCTTTGAGAGCTAACAGTGTGGTTTAATTAATTGTCCAGCTTTCCCTCCGAAACAATGTCCTAATTCTGCCATTTAGCGCTGGCATATCATGGTTTGTTGTTATCTTGGCAGCCAGATTTTTGTAAATAGTCATATTAAAAACTTTAATCTCTTCAATGGAAAATGAAGTGCCGCTGAAAAGCCTGTCATGTGCGGAGATAAATATTATCTGAGCTTAAACCTTCCCTCCACCCCTCTTTCTTCCCTCTTTCCCTCTTTCTCTCTCCCTCCCCCTCCCTGTGCCTGACTGACTTAATAAATATGTCCTGAAGACTTCACTGGAGAATGTTTCATCCAAAACTCAACAATTTAATGAGGCGATGGACGTACGTGGCAGGTGTGGCCTGGTACAATTGGAAAAAAAGTACAATAAGAAAACGTTAAATAAGTCAACCATCAACATAAAGCAAAACAGAAAATCCCTTGCGGTTTTACAATAATGTTCTACAAACGTTCTACAGACGTTCTACATAAGAAACGGCACAAGGCAGAGTGAGAACTGCTGCATGGTGGAATTCCCCTGCGCCCGGGGTGCATGGTCACTTCCCCCATATCTGTTCCATTCCATCGGCGTCCGTATCGCTGTCAGAATAAAGTAGTATAAACAAATCCGATGCCTTAGTTTTCTCAGGCAGTGGTTTTGGCTGGTGGCTGTAAGACCGAACACGTCAAGAGGAAATCCCTGCTGCCCAGTCGGAAAGAAAATAAGAAAAAGACCTCGGCTTCCTCAGATTGTCCAGGATAGGCCACAGATAAGATGTGCACTGGCATGAGATGATTGACAGATACAAGTCTCCTGCCTTTTACAGTGAAATCAGCTGAACATGTTTTGCAACAATTAAACTGATGTTAAGCCCAAGGATAGCTCACACTAGGTATATTCTCTCTAAAGACTTAATGTATTTGGAGTTCAGATCTGTTCTCTGATATGTCATTATTAAGATGATATATTTGAACTTTGAATGGGATTCGATGGGAACTTTGAATGGGATTTCCTCAATCACTCTTGGGTATCACATACTGTAGTACTTGCAGCAGAGAGCTTTATTGGCTTCAGCATCCAGACTAAACGTGTATGTCGTATGTGTTTGTGTTGCAGGCGGTCAGCTATGGTGCACCACCACCAAGAACCTGATGGAGGGTGAGGAGATGGTGGCGTTCGTGGTGGACTTTGACTCGCGGCTGCAGGCGGTCGGCCACATGTCCATGAGCGAGGGCATGTACCCAGCCAGGCTGCTCGACAGCATCCAGCTGCTGCCCCAGCAGGCCGCCATGGCCTCCATACTGCCCACCGCCATCGTCAACAGTAAGTACGCACACA
The DNA here is from genome assembly GCF_963854185.1 of Sardina pilchardus. Taxonomy (NCBI): domain Eukaryota; kingdom Metazoa; phylum Chordata; class Actinopteri; order Clupeiformes; family Clupeidae; genus Sardina; species Sardina pilchardus. The sequence goes on from NC_084999.1 coordinate 20,046,843, forward strand.
CACACACACACACACGCACACACACACACACACACATACTCACACTCACAGCAGGCCACCATGGCCTCCATACTGCCCAATGCCATCGTCAGCAGGAAGTACACACACGCCTGTGTCCGCGCACACACAAGCAAGCACACACACACACACACACACACACACACACACACACACCAGGCCACCAAGCATGGCCTTCATACTGCCCACTGCCATCGTCAACAGTAACAACACATATGCTGGCATGATAAGTGAGGCATGTTCACCAAAACACACATATGCACACACACGCACACACACACAAACACACACACACACACACACACACACACACACACCCAGATACTAACTACATCTGGTCACAGTCACCACAACTACTTTATTCACTCAAACACAGTGGTGTTTTACAGATAAACATTAAAACCTATTTGAAGGCAGTAAAAAGTTTATAGTGTGTTACAGTTCAGTACTGTCTGAAATATACTGTACAGTTAGGGCAAAGCAAATAACAAAGCATAGTTAGTGTGGCCTATATTATCTATATTGTGTGGCATTTTGGCTAGCAACTCGGATGCAGTTTTGTTAGTGTGCAACTTCTGTGTGCTGAGACCACCAAGGTTACAAACTCATTCTCACTAACCACGGCGCAGTTAGATTAAACGTAATCAGTAGGCAAACTGGGAAGGTGTAATCAGACTGATTAACCTCTCCGAGTGAGGTGTCATGGATAAGAAAGGCCGACCTTCAGTTTCAGGCATAAACTGCAAACATACACTGACTCCCAACCTTGAACAAAGACTAAACTCTCATGCAAATATGATAATTGACTTAATAAGGGTCATGTGCAGATTCAGCTCGGCAAGTAGGAAGGCAACTGTAAGTGTGTGTGGTCATATTAGTCTATTTGCCCTTGATGGAGATTAACAGTAACACAGACAGCCATGTCAGTTTTTTGTCAGCCTACTGTGTTGACTGCTATTTAGCTGTGACCTTGGAATGATCTTGATGTGAGCGGCTGACCTTGGAACAGATTATGTGTGGTGGTTTCTCTTGGACAAGTAGGTCATTCTACGGGTAGAGATGGTTTCTCAACAGTGGGGAGAAATGTCTTTGCCTTGCTAAAATGTGTCATTGTAGGCAGGAAGAACGGTGTAGAGATGGTGGCGTTTACCTGACCAGGTGTGTATGGTCTTCTCTCCCCTCCTCCAGAGGATATCTTCCCCTGTAAGGCGTGCGGCATCTGGTTCCGGAGCGAGAGGAACCTGCAGGCTCACCTGATGTACTACTGCAGCGGGCGCCTGAGGGAGCTAGAGAGCGTGGCCGAGGACACCGAGACCAACCACCACCAGCAGCAGCCGCCCAGCACCTGCCCCTTCCCACAATGCAACAAGAGCTTCACCAGCCCCCGGGCCCTGGAGATGCACTTAAGCACACACAGCGGTGAGTGTACCATGGCCGCAGTGAAGGGACAGCAGGCAGTCTAGTGTTTACAAGTCTGGAGTGTCATCAAACCCACTTTCATTACATTTCTATCTAATACTTCCATGTGAGGAAATGAATGAATGAAAGGGCTGAAGTCAGAGAGGGGGATTAAAGTCCCGGGCTTAATTGCCATCTTTTATTTTCCGCTCATGGAGCATGAGACTGTCAAGGTCAAACGGTTCAGTTGCCAAGTAGAGAACTTGTGCACCTGGGCTGTAAGGAGCAGAGTGAAGTATTTATCAACTGCTTCTTTCTCAGGGCCCAACGGGAAGTCATTTAAATGAGTTTTCCAGAATTCAGTGATATCTGACTCTCAGCATTTTATTGACAGATGGCTACCGACAGATTGCATCTTGTGCATGTATTTGATGGGATCATATTTGGATTACAGTTGTGTAGCAAATCGCACACACACTGCAAATATACTCATTTCCCTGTCAGCCTCTGCTGTTGACAGTTTATCATGTATTTTTAGTCCAGTGTCAGGGGGTTTGTGGGGGTGATAAGTGTGTTATAATGCAGGCCCCAGTAGCAGCTGTGCTTAATATGTGGGGAGAGAGAGAGAGAGAGAGAGAGACGGGGAGGGAGAGAGAGAGGGAGATCTGCAGGGAAGAGTGCAGATCTAAAACCTGTTATGTTTTTTTTTATCTTCTTCGCAGGCGTCAAAATGGAGGAGACTCTCCCCCCTGGCACCAGCCTGAAATGCACAATCTGCAGCTACACGGCGGATTCGCTGCTCACATTCCAGCACCACATCCTCTCGCACCTGTCACAGGCGGCCTTCCGATGCAATCACTGCCACATCAGCTTCCAGAACCACCGGGAGCTGCTGCAGCATCAGGACTTGCACGGGCACTCGGGGAAGCTCCGGCGCGACAACGACGGCAGCGAGCACTCCCCGCGGAACGCCGCAGACGACGCCCTGCAGCAGGTCCGGGCGGAGCTGTCCGGCAGGAAGGACGTGGTCCTCCCGAGCCCCAAGGGCGGGGTGGTGCCGCCGTCGCTGCCGCTGGGGAAAGACGGCAGCCCGGACGCCGGAGAGCTGGAGCGGCCCGAGAAGAAGCCGGCTCTGGCCATGCAGAAGCCCGACGGGCATCCGGTGAGCAAGGCCAGCTTCTCCTACACCCGCATCAAGTCCGAGCCGTCCAGTCCCCGCCTGGCCTCCTCGCCCGTGCAGCACAGCATGGGCCCCAGCTTTCCCATGGGGCCCTTCCTGTCCCAGTTCGCCTTCTCGCAGGACATCTCCGTGGTCCCGCAGGCGTCGGAGATCCTGGCCAAGATGTCCGAGCTGGTCCATCGGCGCCTGCGCCACGGGGGCAACAGCTACCCGCCGGTCATCTACAGCCCGCTCATGCCCAAGGGCGCCACCTGCTTCGAGTGCAACATCACCTTCAACAACCTGGACAACTACCTGGTCCACAAGAAGCACTACTGCAACAGCCGCTGGCAACACATGACCAAGTCGCCCGACTTCTCGGGGATCACAGAGAAGGCCGTGCAGGACTCGGTGAGCCCAAACAGCGGGCACAGCGCCGTGGGCATGCTCCCAGGATGCCACCCCCCGGAGACAGATAACAACCTCCTGCCATCAGCCGTCCTCAACTCCTCGGTGTTGGACATGATTAATGCCGGGGGAAAAGGGCCCGAGAAGGACCTCGCCGGTCAGGTGAAAAAGGTTGCCACGCCAACTGGCGGTGGGGAGGAACGTCTGAACGGGAAACAGCCGGAGGTGAAGAGCCCTGGCACGGGTCTGGGCGAGGTGGATCCCAACGATCCCAACAAAACGACGTGCGAGGCCTGCAACATCACCTTCAGCCGCCACGAGACCTTCATGGTGCACAAGCAATACTACTGCGCCACGCGCCACGACCCGCCCATGAAGCGCATGTCCAGCAACAAGGTGCCCGCCATGCAGAGGACCATGAGGACGCGCAAGCGCAGGAAGATGTACGAGATGTGCCTCCCGGACCAGGAGCAGAGGCCCCCCATGGGGCCACACCAGCCGGGGTTCTTGGGAGTCCCTCCCCTGGGCAATCCCTGCACCTCCCAGGAAGCCGTGGAGAGCCTCGCAGATCGATTCCACCCCCGCTGCGACATCTTCCCCGGCATGGTGCCCAAGCACCTGGAGGCCTCGCTCACCGTCAGCAAGTCCATCCTCGGGCCCAAGTGCAACACTGTTGATTCGCACGAGCTGGATGCCCCAATCGATCTCAGCAAAAAGTGCTCGCCACTCCCTGACAAGTCGAGCAACTCGCCCAAAAGACTCTTGGACTACCATGAATGTACCGTGTGCAAGATCAGCTTCAACAAGGTGGAGAACTACCTGGCCCACAAACAGAACTTTTGCCCTGTGACGGCGTCGCAACACGACATTGGGCCTCTCAAACCTCCCCCCGTGTTCCCCGAAGTAAAAAACGAAGGTGTCAATCCCGTGGACGCCTACGACAAGAACCCTGTCAAGTGTGAGAAAAATGGCGGCGGGGACCTGATGGTGCCAAACGGCAGCCTGTATCCCACCCACCACCTTGGCCCGGCGCCGGCGCTGAAGGCCTTCCCCGACCAACACCTCGGGCCCAACGGCGATGAGGGCAAGAACATGTTCCTGACCCACTGCCTTTACCCCGGAGCAATAAAGAAGGTGAAGGGCAGTGAGCAAATCTCACCGCCCTACTTCGGGATGAAGCCTGGCGACTTCCTGAGTGGCGGCCTACTGACGCCGAGCGAGGCGAGCGAGCAGGAGCAGTCTGCAGCGAACGGCACCCCCGAAGCGGGCAAGGAGCTGCCAGCACCCCCGCTGCCGCCCTCCACCAACGGGTGCCCACACCCGGGCAAAGAGGCACTCCCTCTGCTGCCCAACAGCCGGGGCATGGTGATAGTGAACGGCGGACACAAGTCAGAGGATCGCCCGGCCACCTCGACCCCGCAGCAGGAGAACCAGAGCCAGCACACAGGCCACGCCACAGACGGGCACACGGGTTCCCCCACGTGGAGCGCGGAGAACCCGGCCGACGCCTCCGAGAACACCTCCCCCGGGGCTAAGTCTTCGGCGGAGGAGTCGGCAGCAGCACCGCTGCCGCCACCACCGCCGCCGGCCGTCACCAAGGGCCTCAACGGCTCGGCCCAGAACACAGGCAGCGGCAAGTACTGCCGCCTGTGTGACATCCAGTTCAATAACCTGTCAAACTTTATCACTCACAAGAAGTTCTACTGTTCGTCACACGCCGCTGAACATGTGAAATGAGGCCCTTGCTCTCCCTCCCTCTTTCTTTCCCTCTGACTCCACCCGTCCTTCCTTCCTTCCTTTCTTCCCTCGCTCCCTCGTTCCTCCTTCTCCTCTTTTTCCCCCCCGCAGCATTTTCTCTTTTTTTGGGTACACTGTCGTGTCTGGAGTAGTACATCATGCAGTTTTATACACTGCTTGTGGACAATCAAGAGAAGCTTCTTCTGTCATCATTTTAAGACTTAATGCAAATCATTGGTTAGGAAAAAAAATGGAAAAAAATGACAAGTGTAATATTGGTGCCACTTTCACCTTTATTTATTTTACAATCAGTATTAATAGAAGTAGTGCTCTTAATTTAAATTCAAAAAGGAAATTTATATCAGAGTTGTTTGTAATGTTATTGTATAGTCATTCTTGTGTAGCACACATATTGTTTACACTGTAATGTAGGTTCAAGGAGACAATAGTCACACAAAGTACAAAAACAAAAAATTGCATTTTAGACACAAAATAGCTCTCAGAAGCACTTGTGTATTCTTATTTGCTGTAACGTTTTTGTATATGCCTAAATGTCATTTGCAGCTTGATATTCATGACTTCTCAGCCTTAAAACACTGTTTTCGGGGGATAACCAGGCACAGGCACCCTACATCTCATGTTCTGGCATATACACGCAGCTTTGCATATGTATGTAACTGTTTGTCCCTGTCTCTTTTCTTCAACTCCGAAGTGGATGTTTTCATGACGATGGCAGCATTCTTTCTTGTATAGTACTCGTATTTCTGTTTGCGGATAACATTTTGGTCTCCCTTTTTAAAGATGTGCTCTCAACGCAATACTTTGTAAATGAGGAAAAACGTTACTGAAAGCAGTATTATAAAAGGGGACTTGGCAGAAATTATTTGTTACCCACTAAAATGAGTGAAGAAAAAAAAAACAAAGAAAATGTAAAAGAAGTACGTTTATTGATGTTGACGAACATAATGGGAAGGAGGGGTGTGGGTGGGTTGGGAATAGTACTGTAAAATGATCATTCCAATGTCCTTATGGGAGAAAAAAAATATTTCTTAAAAAATACGTTGTTGCTATGCATGTATATGGATGGAATTAAATTCCAGAACTGTTGGAAATTTTTATTTTGATGTGGTGTCATAATTAAACTTCAATCCTCAGGATAAGTTCTCATGATTGTTGTCCTCTTTTTTGTTCACATAACACAAATCTGAACTAGAATAATAAATATAAAGACGGGAAAAAAATGAGTCACTTCAATCACACAGACTATAAAATGGCAAAAGTTTATTTACAGATATGAAAGAATTTCACATTTACATATCCACCACCACTGAAAGCAAGCCTCAAAGCTGCACATTCCAAATTCAAACAAGCAGGTACCCTTTACAGCCAGGACGTCTGTGGTTTACCTCCCCAGAACCCGTTTCTGGTCCACAAACACATCCTCCATGGCAGCCCACACCTATAGGTCATGGCTTGGGTTTGGGAAGGGCCCGGGCCCACCATCGCCGAGCGCTTCACTGGCTTAGTTTTCTGGACTGCTGGCGTGACACCAGCGTCCACAGATGTTTGCTGACGGCGGCCGGCTGGGTGTAGAGCATGCGCCGGTCGGCTCCGGGGACGTGGATGCGTGAAGCCTGCGGGTAGGACTGCTCCACAAAGCGCTTCTGAAGCTCCGCCACCACCTGCCACACAAAGCACACCACACACACCACACACACCACACACACACCACACACACCACACCAGGTGGTCCGGGGTGAATTTTGGACTTGGAAGTTTGGGTGGGAAGAATCACAATTAGAGTGCGGTGGGAATGATTGGCACAGTGAGAAACATGGAGTATAAACAATTTCAGCTAAATCTGCTTCTACCATTCTTCCCTTTGTTACTTAAATAAAAACTTCATTTTTGCCATGATAAGTAGTAAGTACCATCTGAACTTGTCTTATCTGAACATGGATTTGATCAGATAAAAAATGAGTGAAGACAAAAGAGCAATGCAATGAGGGTGACGATGAGTGTTGAATGACGAAAGACGATCAGAAGAAAGCTCGAAGATTACAGTTGCAAATAAGTGTGTGGGGGGAAAAGTGAGAGACTTATTTCAGTTGTAGGTGAAAATCCAAAAAGAGATCTTACGTAGAACACAGGCAAGAAATAAAAGCTAAACTTACCTCTCAGGGACACACAGAGGTAAGAAATACAAGAGAAAAAAAAGTGGAGAGATAAATAGAGAGGGATGAAGAGAGAAGTGAGAGGATGAGACAGGGGACTCACTCACCTGGTTGAGGTGAGCAGGCAGCTGCTCGTCATAGGTGTCCCCCGTGATGACGCTCACCGACGTCTTGGAGGAGAGGGGCTTGAACTTGGAGATCTCCCTGAGAGAACCAAAGATGTCAGGACATGCCAAGCTCTAAGGGTCTGCCACACCACCGCCATGCAGCCATCAAAGGAAAACACTACCGGGGGGCTATGCCATGCTATGTCAGCTCAATGGTGTTTTTTGCCCCCAACGGCACCTTCCAGGCAGCACAGCCTAAAAGGCAGCACAGGTTAGCACACGCTCAATGGTGTTTTTTGCCCCCAACGGCACCTTCCAGGCAGCACAGCCTAAAAGGCACTACCTTTATCCTATTCCTAACCTTAACCCCCTCAACCCTCATCCTACCCCTAAACTGAGGGGAGTAGTGCCTTGAAGGCAGCGCTGCCTGGAAGGCACCATTGAGGGCATATAATACCAAAGACCGTTAGCACACACACACACACACACACACACACACGTACACAAACCTCCCCTTCACTAGCGGGGGGCTGTGCCACTGTGCTGGCAGAGCGGCATGTGGTGGTCACGTGACCTGGCTCAGCTCACCTGACTTGTGAAGCGCTCTCGTTCAGGAAGAAGTGTTCATCGACAGCACCACTCTGGTGCGCAGGGTTACTCAAAAGGTACTTCTGATAAGGTAGATGGAGAGATGGAGAGAGAGAGAGAGAGAGAGAGAGAGAGAAAGAGAGAGAGAGAGAGTTTGGGAGGAGAGAGACAAAGAAAGAGACCGACAGGGAGATGTGAGGAGTCAGTCAGTAGTGCGTCACTATGAAGCTGCTAATCTTTATCCAATACCATCTTTATCCTTCATGCTACAAACTGCAGCCCCCTCTTTCTTTCTTGTCTCAGAGACAAAACACCAATGTGAACTGTAGAAAAGTGATGCCCTGATGTATTACAGTTTAAGTGTAAAGGTGAGAATGGAGAATACAACAAAAATGGTCTTTCTTATTTCTCACTAATTCTTCTGTTTTTTTCTAACGGTGTATAATTATGGCCTTAGCAACATGATTGTCAATAGTCTGATCACAAGGTCCTCATACACAGTTAGTAACATTAGCTGAGAAAGCCCATCGGTGCGTCACACACACACAAAAAAAAAACGAATCAGAGGAGGTGAAGAAAGCAGGCAAGCAGAAAAGAAAATCGACTTTCCTTGCATTTAAATGACGGGCCATGAAGCATGAACCATCATCCTTGAGTAAATTAATCTAAGTAAACAATTACCTCTCGCCCGTTTCCCCTCTCCGCTAAGTACACAGAGTGCAAAAGCAAGGCCTCGTCTCTTTTTTAAGTTCAGCCGCTATCGTCAGCATTGGGATGGAATGGTGAGACGTTACCCATGTGTCATTATAAAGACAAGACAGTGAACGTATTGAGCTTGTGTGGTCCAATACCACCCCCCCACTCCTCCACACACACACACACACACACACACACACACACTCGTGCCAGCCAGCCAGCCAGCAGCCCCTCCCCAGACCCCAATGAAAGCGCAGGCACTTGACTGTGTCGTGTTAACAGCAGAGTCAATTAAAGGGGTGCGGCCGCCCTCGTGAGGAGCAACCCCCCCGCAGCTGCCAAAGCAGGCCGAATTAAAGAAGCGACAGGAGCCCCTCTCATCTACATAAAAGGCCTGTGTCGCCATTAGCCATCAGTTGATTGCTTTTTTTTCTCTCCCCTCATCCCTTCCCTAAGCTCCAGCACCACCACCACAACCAACCATCCAACCAACTATACCCTCTTCTCCCATCTCAGCCGCACACACACACACTGAAATCCCTGTGTGTGTGTGTGTGTGTGTGTGTGTGTGTGTCATTTACTCTCCTCCACTAGTGACTGGGCAAGTCGAGACCTCAATGTGTGCGCAATCAAGTCCTTCACTAGCGCATAGAGCGTTTTCAGGCTTTTTTTGTGGCCAACTGAAATGACCTTTCACCCCACTCAAACTTTGGCTTCGCGGTCTTCTCAATGAGCCGCCTCTCTCGTCAAGGAACGCTGATGAGCTGGTTAATTGCAAACACACGCTTCCTCAAATAACTTTGGAATTTATACGCCAAGTCTGAAGCCAGGAAATGAAATAAAAATATAAAAATATTTTTTTTTTAAATAATTCACCCCCCCCCCCCCCCCCCCACACACACACACACACACCACCACCAGAAAAAAAAAACTATCCATCTCCACTCCCTCTGGTGACAAACAGTCAGCTTAATTATAATTAACCCAACCCATAAATAATCAACAACAATTTCACTTCAATCCATCCCACCTTTGCAAGGTGATGGTGGCGGGTGGGGTGGGGAAGGGTGGGGTGCAGTGGGGTAGGGTGCGGTGGGGGGCTGTGATTTCGGGTGGCAAATGGGGAAGCCGCTCGTCTCCGGAAGGCCAAAGGAGCGGCACAAAACCCTAACGGACAATTTGCATATTCGCCGGCCGGTCCGCTAACGCGCGTGAAATTGGGTGGAACTGGAGCGGCGGGTGCGGGCAGTTATCTGACCACGGGCCGGCGCGTCTGGGGGTCCAGACCTGAGCGACTTCTGAGAAAAAAGTTGACTGAAGAGGAAAATGGGGGGGGCGGGGGGCGGGAGAGAAGGCGGAGGGGAGAGGGGTAAGGGGGAGAGGGGGAGAGGTGGAAGAGGAACGGGTGAAGACGAACGAGTGCAGAGCTGATCTGCATGAGGACCGAGCCTCTCGCGCGCGGGCATGGACTCTTCCTCCCGGGAGAATGTGTGTGTAGAATGTCGCGCTGTTGCCTGCTCGCTTAGAAGCGTTTTATTTTGTCCTTCGCCTGCTTACAGCCTAATTACCCAGCAGGAGCAGAGCGCTCTTCTTCCCTTTGAGTCGGCTAGTCTCACTACACTCTGACATTACGCACGCAGCAGCACCACCGTGTGGTCACGCCACAAAGAGGCCTGAAATAAGGAGAGGACCGCCACACACACACACACACACACACACACACACACACACACACACACACACACACACACACACACACACACACACACACACACACACACACACACACACACACACACACACACACACACACACACACACACACACACACACACACACACACACACACACACACACACACACACACACACACCCTTTTCTGTTCCTTCAGCCATCCGCACTGTGCTTTAGATCAAGGTAATGGGACTGATAGCCTGGGCGATGTCTGTACTTGTTCTTCTCGATCGCTCCCTCTACAGCAAGTGAACAAAATTGTCTCGATCCCTGTAATTGATCTCCAGGGGACTGAAAGTGGGGAATTCTCACTCCATGGCCAGCATGTCTGAACTGTCTCCTTCTGAGTGTACAGTTCTGGTGCTACAACAGTGCACAGCGTGACCTATAGCCTTGCAGACTCATTGCAAGAAACAAAAGGGGTTTCTCTTGTTTGTATCTCGGATTTGTTCTTATTTTGCCAGTCCTCATTCTTTGCTGGGATTCACCAATGTTTTCTTATATTTGACTTTTTCATTTTATGTGTGGTATTACCAAGATAAGAGAAAAATATCCAAAGTCCAGAAATGTGTGAATGTGTTGGACATAACAAGAAAAACATGAATACAATACAAATATCACAATAGACTTGCTGAATAAAGGACCAAAACAATGTTAATTGGTGCAGTTGTGAGCAACACCAGAATATGCATTCACAGCTTCTTAGCCTTATGGGCCAGATTCACCAGGTAAAAAAAAAAAATCACACATCTATGCTATGGAGATTATCAAAATACTTCAGTTTGTCTCTGAAGTCGATCACCACACTCTTGTTTTGTGTCCATTGACAGTAGCTTGTGCTGCCTCGTACGTACTTCTCCTAGCAAGATGGCAGCAAGTAAGATTTACAAGGAATGATTAATACTAATGACTGATGATTTACACTGGCTCAAAATACCAAACTACTGTATCCCCTAAATATCAGTTATCGGACATTCAGAGCCATTAGATATTGATATTGATATTAATAAAAAGTGAATATCGGTCAACCCCTAGCAGAGTCCAACCTATCCCCTAAATATCGGTTATCGGACATTCAGAGCCGTTAGATATTGATATTGATATCAATAGAAGTGCCAATGGGTCGACCCCTAGCATTGTCCCACCTATCCCCTAAATATTGGTTATCGGACATTCAGAGCCATTAGATATTGATATTGATATTGATATCAATAGAAGTGCATATGGGTCGACCCCTAGCAGTGTCCCACCTGTCTCTGCAGCATCTCCTCAGAGACGTGCTGGTTGTGCAGCGCCGGCTTCATCAGGCCCAGGATGATCAGCACCCGACTCAGGCCTGCCGCCGCCGCAAACTGCAGCATCTGCAGCGAGGGCACCAGCTGAGAGTACCTGCACACAACACACACACACACACACACACACACTTAATATAGACACTTATCTAACACCAGTCCTTAAAACAGCATACAGTAGTCCTTGTGATACACCCTGTAATGTAATATAATGGTATAATGTTCACAATGAAAACAAGAGCACTTAGGAGCCGATGCACTTCGACAGCCTAGGCTGAGCCTGTCTGCATAAACCACTGGCTGTCCCCTGCAATTTTAAATGGATTGTACAATGCATTCACTTCATCAGGTGAAAGGGGCTCGTCGCTAACCTCCAATCTCATTTAGGCTTCCTGAAACTGAACGGTGTCAATCAATCGTTTAAGAATAATTAAATAATACAGTACAGTATAATAAGATGTAAACAAACAGAGCAATATAGGGCAGGGCAGCAATTCTACTCCACTTAGAACTATTTGTGTTGCTAGGCTATGGCAGATTATTTACTCTTGCAGGTATAAGGAAGTGGAGGATGTGAAGAAACAACAGTCAAGACATCAAAGGGCAAAAACAAAACAAAAGGCTGCTTTTGAAATGGTACAAAAAAAAACAGAACTGGTCTTCTAACTCATTCAGTTCTGTTGCTTCTGAAAGTCTCCAGTATTGACCCATTTAATGGCAATCTGGATCACACACGGTTTTAAAATGTCTGGGAAATACCATAAACATACATATAAATGTTCCACTGCAAGACAAACCTGCACTGTTTTCATACCGGATACAGAAACAAAAATATATATTTTAAGACTTGATACTCCTATTCTTCTCTCAACCTTCCCATGAATGCATATGCATGAGTTCAACACTTATTCAGTACTCCTGTAGCAGGCAGAGTGCAGTTTCATTCATGTACGTTCTGTTCACACATGCGATGCCATGTTTTCAGGGGCAGGCAGCAACAGAAAATGCCCCTCAGCCCCACATCTCTGTCCTCGATCCAGATCATCATGGAGGAGGAGGTACGGTGACCCTCTGACCTTTTACCTGCCCAGGGCTTATTCCACAACTAACGGCATGGGGATCTCAAACTAACAGATCATCTCCGGCCTACTCAGGGTAATGGTACACAAACGACATATCAACAATATCTAACATAGTTGTTTAACCTCTCCATGTGTATATCTAATTGGGCTACTTCAGTCAACTTTACAAAGACTTGTGCAGCCTTGTCCTCTTTGTCAGCTGAAAGACAAGAGGAGCGCTGCACTGTCTAAGGACGACCTCGAGACTTCTGCTCCAAGGTTGAGAGGGGATAACCCACCCATACACCCCCACCTCTCCCAGGTGGGATGCTCTCTTGTCTTCTCTCCTCGTTACGCCTAATGTATCATCCCATTCACTTTGTCCCTGCGAGTCCAGATCAGTACACGTCAGTTCATCTTTTCAGCCAAGACCTCCCCCCCCCAACTCCACCCTCCTCCCCAAAGCCTTACCAGGAAGACATTTGCCTAAAAAATGAGCCTAGAAGCAGCGTGCTGAGCATTAGAGAGGAATTAGGGGGTCGGGGGGTGGTGGGGGTCGGGCTGAGGGGGTGCAGGGGGTTTTTGTAACTCAAGAGGCCCCATCGGTTTCAGTTCACTGGTGCTATGAATTGGCTGGTCTCAGACTACAGAGCCAAATCAATAGGATGGCCCCACACACACACACACACACACACACACATGTGCAGGAGCGCGCACACTCATTCACTCACATACACACAACCACACACACACATATGCACGCACACACACACACGTGCAAGAGCGCGCGCACACTCGCATTCGCACACGCACACACACACCACACACACACACACACACACACACACACACACACACACACACACACACTCACACACACACACACACACACACACACACACACACACACACACACACACACACACACACACACACACACAAGCAGGCACAGGCAGGCACACACACGCATACACACACACACGCATCTTTTAATAAGGTGTCGCTCCTCTCTCTGATATTGATTTGCTTTTTTGATTCCATCTAATATTAAGGGAGGCCAGAGAGAGAGAGAGAGTGCTTATGACAAGGTATCAATACTGGCAGGAATCTCTCTCTCTCTCTCTCTCTAGCGCTTGGCCCTGAACTTTATTCCTCTGGCCCTTTGAAGGAGAGAAACTTTCCTCATAAGTCACCGTGCCACTGCAACAAAATTGTGCCCCCGAGCTCTATGAGGAAATCAGACGGTCCACCACCCCAGCCCACCCCACCCCCCTCATGTGCGGGTCATGACATTCCCCCCTGTGCTCACACGAAAGAGGTTGGGGAGAGGTGGGGTGGGGTGGGTTGTGGGGTGCGGGGTGCGGGGGGAGACTTAAATCAAACTTTTACGGAGACTGACGTTACTGACATTTCTGACACTCATCTTCTCCCGCTAGGCCCCTGCCCTGCTTGGCAAAAAAAAAAACTCATTTCCTCACTCCAATTTCTTCTTCCTATGTGTGGGGACCCGCTCGTCCCTGACACCTTTTCACCTGTCAGCGGTCCAACCCCTACTTCCCCCACTCCCCCCACACACGCTGCACTCGCTCCCTCCAACACACACACACACACACACACACACTATGCGCTGCAGAAAAAAGTATGTGTCCAGTGTGTATCAAGCTGTACTGAGTCTGATTTCCAACCTGAATCAGTCCTGTGGCATTGACATTTATTTCAAGGTTTTTCTCTCTCTCTCTCTCTCTCTCTCTCTCTCTCTCATCTCTCTCTCTCTCTCTCTCTCTCTCTCTCTCTCTCTCTCTACTCTCTCTCTCTCTCTCTCTCTCTCTCTCTCTCTCTCTCTTCTCTCTCTCTCTCTCTCTCTCTCTCTCTCTCTCTCTCTCTCTCTCTCTCTCCCTCTCCCTCTCCCTCTCCCTCTCCCTCTCTGGTCTCTCTCTCTCTCTCTCTCTCTCCCTCTCTGGTCTCTCTCTCTCTCACCACCTGTCCTATTCTGCTCTTCTCTTTCTCCATTTTTAATTCTGCCGGAGGCTAAGGATTATGCGCGGCAAGGCATGCGTGTCAAAGGAAAATTTAGCGAGGGAAAAGACAGCCAAGATTGGCGGGATGAATTAAACAGATAACACAGGGGGCAGATGAAGAGAGAGAGACAGAGTGAGAGAAAAAGAGAGAGAGAGAGAACGAACTAGAAAAAAAAAATATTACCAATGCTGGTCATTTTCAGAGCTTCCTCTTGCTCACCCCATCTCTCCCTTTCTTCCATTCCTCCTTCTCCTCCTCTCTCTCCCTCTTTCTCTCTCCCACTCTCTGTCTTACCCCTCTACTCCTCCCTCTCTTCTTTTTTTTACATGGGCTGTTAAAAAAAAAAAAAAAAAAAAAAAAACGAGGGAAATATCTAAATGAGTGCGCGTGTCGAAATGAGTTTGGGCCCGTGGACTTTCTGCTCTTTGACTTTTCCATCTGGATTAGTGCAGGCTGAATGGACGCTGCGCTGTTGCTTTTGTTCGGAGCACCGCTCAATCCACTGTCGGAATGCCAGCGCTCCGGGCACGATAAGGGCTTCTCGGGATGAGCGGCTCATTAGGAGGGAGGTGGGGGTCG
>NC_084999.1:20067012-20149512 GCF_963854185.1 Sardina pilchardus
GAGGAAAGGAAGGGAGAAGAGAGGAGTCGTCTCTCTGCTACACTGGCTTCTCGAATCCCTCACTGCAGTGTGAAGACTTACGATGACTTCACAGTCCAGGCCACACGTCTCCATCGCCACGGAGACGGAGCAGGGGCTTGTGGGTAAATATACGAGTGGCGAGGGAGCAACTTCATAAAGAGCTCCCTGTTAAACAGCTCTCTTTACTGCAGGAGGCAAGGAGTAGAGGACTCCTCACGGGCCTTTAAACTAATGCCACGGAACAGGCAGACCCTCTCTCTCTGTCTGTCTCTCTGTCTGTCTGTCTGTCTGTCTGTCTGTCTGTCTCTCACACACACACACACACACACACACACACACACACACACACACACACACACACACACACACACACACACACACACACACACACACACAAGGGATGGCGAAAACTACTAATTTTCTTGACCGACCACCGAGCCTCATTAGCCGGTTGAAACCGGTTAACCGATTCGTTTACAATATTCTACGCTATTTGAAATAACAGCCACGCAGTTTTGCAACCCTGTCGCATCTCTCTGTCCCCCGCTCACACACAGCCCCGGCGGCGGCGCCGCACTTTCACTCACGTACTGTTTTTAAAATCCCCTTGAGCGCGAAACATGAGTCCCGCAAACCAAGGAGCTTGTAAATAAGTGGAGGACAAATGGCTCCTTCGTTTCGAAATGGTTTGGGTACAAGGTGATCGCGTTGCAAATAAAGGCGTTTGTCTAGCGTTAAGCTCATTTGAAACTGAAATTGCCGCGGCTCACTTAAGAAAATGACAGCTCCGAGGAGACGCCGCTATAGTTTGAGGAAGTAGGCCTACTAACAATAATAAAGAAAGATGATCATCATTACCTTATCTGTTACCATTGCTGACCCTTCCTGACCCTTCCTGAAATGTAGATGTAATGTGTTTCCAAATCTAAGCCCATCTTGTGCGGAAAGTTGCTGCAACACGATAAAAAACAATGGATAAAACGGGCACCTCCAGATTGCAAAAGACGCACCGGCCAAGGCATGCGTGCGAATGTTTTTATTGGTTTATTAAGTAGCCTACAAGCAGGCGAGTTATTACAAATTGAGTGTGAGGGATAATTTGTTAACTTCACGCAAAAAAGACCTTGGAATGAGATGGCTAGCTGTATAGCGTTTAGTCAGAGAGGGTTAAAGCGGATCTTTGGTTTAGTCCACTAGGGAGGGAAAGTGAAAACCAGCGCCCCAAGTGGTTGCGTTCCTATCGAAGAGCAGCTCCAATGTTAAGTCCCATAGACCGACTTTTCAAAAAAATACTACGCAGCTATACCAGCGATCTTATCCACCAAAAATATTTTTCAGTCTGCATACTGTAATAATCTACTAACTGTGAAAATATCAGACCCTATTTCGCCTTATTTAAAAAAAACGTAATTGCTCGTTTCATTTCATAAATGGACTACAACTTCAAGTGACGTGACACCCTTCCACGACGTTACTCACCTAGCATGGTTTGTTTATTAGCCTGTTAGCTAGTTGGTTAGTTAGTAGACAATCACACTTACTGCCAGCTCTTGTGTGAGTAGGAGCACAACACAAGTTATCCCAACATAAAGGTAATTACCACGCGGTTTACATCGCTCTCTGTTATTACAAAAATATGATAAGCCAGTTAAGCAAATTGCCGTTTTGATCAGTTGGAGATGAAGCGCCCAAACTGGTGACGTCAAATGCTACTGTAGCTAGCTACTGTAGTTCGTTATCACCATGTTACAAACAAACTCAAAACAATTAAACTGATCCTAAAAAATAAAGTATGACCACTCGAAGCAATAGAGCTGACCTACATGCATAGCATATTGAAGGCATTTAACTAACTTCCCATAGTGGGCCGATATATATTTTTTCCAAAAGAAAATCCCATCCACTCCCGCTAGCCTCTAGGAACGCAACCACCAGATGGCGATGAGATTACTTTCCCTCCCTATAGCCTAATTTAGAGATCTTTTTTTTTTTTTAACCGACTAGCGACAACTTTGATCGGCTAACGTGGATACGGTCAACCATCGGTCAAACAGTCACCGGTTAACATCCCTAACACACACACACACACACACACACAAATATGTGTTCTCTTTTAAGAGAACAAATACAAGGGTTTTGGGTTGCACTTAAAGCAGAGGATTCCGCAGCCAGCAGGTTCCTTTAACAAACGACTTAATAACTACAGTTCGTGTTAATCTACCAAGCGGTGCAGTGATTTCCATTGGAGCCATTCAAAGGCAATGACAGAAGTGTTTAAGTGTAACTCATAGAGCTAATGAATCACTTCATCTAGGCTACAGTAGTAGCCTCTAAGCTCTCTAAGCAACTGCTCCATGGTGACACTGTAGCATTCCCTATACTACCGTAGAATGTAACCATGGCACATTCGTTTACAAGGTCACTACAGTATTTCTGTGTGAATGGCCATGGTTATCTTTGTTTTCATTCTAAGCAGGGGTGCTGTCTCATGGCTGAAACGAACTGGCAGCCGCGCATAAACCCGTCAGCCAATCGAAACAAGCGCTGAATGGCGAGCGTGACTCACGTGTGGTGGATGTGACTGTAGAAGCGTCCATTGAGAGAGCCCAGCTCTGAGCCCACCAGGACGAAGGGCGTGGCGATCTCGGCCACCTTCACCAGCCGATGGAGGTCATCCACCATCCTAAAAAAACACACACAGCTGTAGTTAGCCAACTGCCTCCCTTCTCTAGTCTACCACACAGTATTGTAACGGTATAACACAGCATAGTAGAGCATAGCAATAGTATAATAATGTCCCTTTTCCCCTGCCAATCTAGTCCGACTCTACACGGCACGGCACCAGTACTTTTTGCTTTTCCACCTAAACTGTGACCTGGAAGTGGGCGGACTCGACGGGGTTACCACTGACGTGACGTCGGTTTCAGGCGACTAGAAATTGTCATCCTGCAGTCAGTAAAAAGTAAACACAACAGTGGAAACTTTCTCTCTTAATAAGCAATAACAGCATACAAACACAATTGTGATTACAATGTTACTGTCTAAAGATAGATAAGATAAGATAGGTACAGCATACTGTAGCCCACTGTAGGGCTAAAAGGGTACCTCCACTATGTCTTTTAAAGCACAGGAATGAACTATTCGCACCGCACATGCATATGAGTGCAAATGAAATGATCACTTGGAGTGCTGACAGCAGAACCGAGGAGGAGCCACAAAGAACACACACCATAAAAAAGAATGGTTGACTAAATCCAAGCCAAAGAGTCTCCAGTCCAGAGCTCCAAAATAGAGAGAATATGATGGAGCAAAGGAGGAAATGAAATGAAGAGAGAATGAAAAATAGGAGGGAGAGAGAGAGATAGAGAGAGAGAGAGAGAGAGAGAGAGAGAGAGAGAGAGGGAGAGAGAGAGAGAGAGAGAGTGTCGGAGTAGTCAAATGCATCATGATTTGCAGAGCCTCTGCTCTGTATGCACATGTCCATCTGCTGAGGGAACCTCCTTGCATTGACAAATAAGACACGAGCGCAAATGAAGTGATTTCACTGCGGCGGCAGGAAGCTGGCCATCAAACCGCCAGCCCACTGTGCTTACTGGATTCTTGGGAAATTGATCACCCACATCTGGTGAGAAATAAATAAACAAATAAATAAAGAAATAGAACAGACATAGAGAGAGGCGGGGAGAGAGAGTGTCTGCCCACCTGTCTGCGCTTGGCACCGGGGGACTGGCCACTAGACAAGCGGGCGGCGCAGCCAAGTCTCTCTCCCCTTCTCCCCTCCGCCCTCCAGCCCACTCCATTACACCCCCGAGACAGATTTAACATGCTGGGTGGCTCACTGTGTCAGTGACCCACACGCACATGGAAAGAGAATGAAAGAGAGAGAGGGAGAGAGATAGAGAGAGAGAGAGACATACACACACACACACACACACAGAGAAAGAGAGAGGGGGGCATACAGACATACATACAGACATACACACACACACACACACACAGAGAGAAAGAGAGAGGGAGCATACAGACATACATACAGACATACACACAGACATACACACACACACACACACAGAGAGAAAGAGAGAGGGGGCATACAGACATACATACAGATATACAGACACACACACACACACACACACACACACACATCCGTGCCTGTGAACCAAAGTGTTTCATCAACTAGGTCTCGCTGGACAGCAGCATGACCTCCAGGTCTCTCTGGTGGAGAGGGACTCTAACTCCGGAGGTGATGAAAACAACACCATCCAGCAGAGGCGGCGACGTCTCAGGTTTCCACCCACTAATAGCCGAGAGACGCCAGCAGCAGCATCACTCATGTGAAGTTAGCGCACGTTATTACAAGGCTAATAGTGATAAGAGGATCCCGTCTGCGCCTGCAAGCCCAGAGGAGCACAATGCTACTCATTAGCCGCTAAAATAAGCTCATTTGATATGCTAAAGCGGGCTATGCATAATGGTGCCAGTGCACGATTTTAAGAGGCGTGAACAACGAGATTACCCAGCAAACGGACGAAGATGGGGGGAAATTAACATACAACATGGGATAGTTGTGCTCTAGAAAAATTAGGACGTTTCCGTTTTTTTTTGCTTTTACTGTTTTTGCTTTGATGAGGGAGTGTTCAAGTGTCAGTCATGTCATTAGGTATTTCTAAAGGACCGTTGGAGATAAGCTGCCACCTGGTAGAGAGGTGGTTCATTCTCATGCTCACATAAACACATGCGTCAACGTAATACATCTGAAAGGAATGTGCTTCAGCCAATGCAGCCAATACACAAACATTGCCATCCACACGCACATCAACCAGACGCAAATCCCATCCTTCACCTACAAAAAGGGTCACAACAGGTGACGTGGCTTATAAAATGTCAAGAGTGGCAGGTAAGGCTTACCTGCCGGTGGTGGACATTCCCCACACTTTTTCCATCCCGGTGGACTCGTTTTGCAGCACTCTTCTGCTGAAGCCCAGGCCGACGCGGTCATAGGTGCACACCTGATGGAGGACAGACAGGTCACCGTTTAGCCCTTACATCATAGATCAAGTGTCCTTTTTTTTTACACTGGACACAGGACAACAGTACAAAAACAGAGAGAGGTTTCTTCTTAGAGAAACTCAGGTCTAACAACAACCTTTAGTTTTGGTCCCAAATAAAAATGTACACTCTTCATCATTCACAAACAGAGGTTGGTGGTGGTGGTTGTTGTTGTTGTTGTTGTTGTTAGGCTACAGTTTACTTCAGTTTTTTAACTGCTTAAACTTTACTCAAAATGTGGTGTACTACACAAACAATCAATCCCCCTGAGCCTCCAGCAGGCAGAACTATATGGTGTTGGGGGCAGAGTGTGATGGAAGTTGTAGTTTTCCTGTGGCTCATTCTGATATTTACCACAAGAACTGCCGTTCAAAACTAAAGCCAAATCCAAGGACTTGGGTAAGTCTGAAGTCATGCGATAATAGAGTAGCCCTTTTCTTCTTCTTCTAGCTCAGTGATCTTCCAAATCTCTTGAGCCCAGGAAAATCTCTAAGTTGGAATTTCAACCCAGCCCCAACAAAAGAGGGGAATTCAAACCATTCTAAACATACAGCCAAACAGGCACAGGCCATGGCGCCAGCACTTACCACTGATGACAAAGGCAACTATGTGGTGAAATCACAAACAAGATTGCACCTAAGGATGATTAAAGGTGACCTGACAAGTCCGTTTCAAGTCTTAAATGCAAAAGTTTCACCATCTACACCGTTATGTAAGCAACTGCAGCTTCAGGTGAATCAGCAGACAAAGAGTTGAGAGTTGACCTATTTTGGGCTGGTGGCTTCTTTCTTACGCTGTTCCTGATTTCAGGGTGGGAGGCAGATGCAAAGCCGTGTGCATCTGACCGCTCGGCTTTCAGAAGCCTGTCCAAAAATCCCCTGCCCTGGTGAGGGCGCACAGATGAATTTGGACAAACAGCACAGGGCACCCTGTCGCCTCGGATCCCTGCCCAAGCCACCCGTCTGGTGATGAGAGGTGACATGGCAGTGACACACACACACACACACACACACACACACACACACACACACACACACACACACACACACACACACACACACACACACACACACACACACACACACACACACACACACACACACACACACACACACACACACACACACACACACACACACACGGGGGGGGGGGGGGGGGGGGGACGTGCAGGCATTCTGAGAACTGAATTGTTTAAGGGTGCTTTCATCAAGGGGAATTATTGTGATGCATTACCTGCACTTGGCTGCCCACGATGGCCGTCGGAGTTTTATGCACGCTGTTCACTAATCCAGAAATATTACATTAGGATATGTCCCCATTTGTTCCGATTACCTTCACTAACGAGAGCACTTTGGGTTCCTGGGGTAGGTGGGGGAAGTGTTTTTATCTTATTTCAGGAAATGAGCCTGTTTTGAGTCTACAGTAAATATTCTTATGGCCTGTTCAGAGACTGCGCTTACTAGGAGATTTTGAACTCCTGTGTGTCTCAAGAGGGAAATCCAGCAATCACATGAATTCTCAAGATGACTGTATAATGTCATGTGTGCATAATGTTTAATGGCTTGTGTTAGCAGACTAGTATACCCTGAGTGCAGTTCGGCTTGCCAATAAACATGGTGCTGCACAACATAATATAATGTATGTAGCCTGTGAATGTTTTATGAAGCAGCAGGTAATACATTTTATCATTTTATGAGGAATATTTTGCATTTTTGTGTGACTTATCCCAACAATCGATTTGCCAACGGTACCACAAATTCTGTGTGCTTGCAGCTGCTATCAAATACAACTTGATGCCCGGCTGTTAAAGCGAGACAGCTGTGACAACACTTTTCTCCCCCTTTTGTATGGAATGCTCACAGCTGGACCCCAAATTAGGCTCACTATTTTTTGTGCAAATGTTAATAGGGACACACTTCCATTTCCCTGGCGACCTCCCTGGACAGTTTGGACAAGACATATTAGTCTCATGGTTTGCCATCTCTCACTGGTGGTCAAGCTCAGTCTGGTAGCTGCGTTAATTCTCCTTGTGCACGGCTCAAGCAGTACGTTTGGTAGAAAAACAGACTACAGAGCAGCACTAGCAGAGTCTTTAGAAAGAAGTGATTTTGTTTACAGGGTGGACTTCACACGACGCAGCCTGATTCTACAACTTTTCATTTTAAGATTATTGGGCTTCCATCCAGCCTTTAGTGACTGGACAGTGGACACCAGCCAGGAAACAAACTGGAGAGAGATGGATTGGTATTGAGAGATTACCTCTGGCCAGACTCAAACTGGATCCATAGGCCTCGTTTATGGGATGGGATACTGCCCCTTTTGCCACAGCTACCTCTAGATCTGCCTCTACAATCTTGATGTAGGACTAACCTCTGCTCCCCAGGTGCTGTTCGTATAAAGAGAGAGCTATAACATTGGTCTCCTAGTGTCGTTTGTCTTCATATAGCTGACCGGTACATGCATCTGATCGACTCTGACATATGTTTGCGTAAGTAAGTGGATCACACTGGAGCGTATGATACAGTATAGTGTTACAGTCACTGAGACAGAAAAGACTTGATGTGTGTGACACCAGTTCACTGAGAGAATGAGACACTATATCAAATGTTGCCACGTTACATCTTTCATTGTTTAGGGTGTTCACCCTCACCTGCTATCTGTCAGAGAACCAACATGACTTGACAGTGGGATTCAACCACCTACTGTACTTTAGGCACACCATGAACACAAGATAGACCTACTCAAATTGTCAACATCAAACCTTGTTCGTAACAATTTCTTATGAACTTGTTTCGACGCATCATGCTGCCTTTCAGAACTTCTTCACAAATTCTTCCATTGATATGACTCTCTATTGCACAAAGAGCTGTGCTCTGACAGGTATCAACAGCTGAAAAAAGTCAGTCTGAAACGTCAGCCCTCCTACCTTTGTGATCTCGGATAGACTCTCCTGCACATGGTGCCAGATGTCTGAGGACATGCCAGTTGGGGCATCAAGCATAACTGAAACACATAGGTTTATATGTGGAACATCAAGCATCACACAAACAGTTATGTGTCAAAAGATTGCATTCAACATTCAATTTACCAACTGGTTGTCCTTTTCCCTTGCACACCATGTAGACCTTTTGACCTAAGCCAATATCAAAGGACTCTCCACCTAGAAAATAAAAAAGAAAGAGCAAAAAAAGAGTAAAATCTAAGATGAACAGCCTACGTTCTGTCTTTCATAAAGCTTTCAGGTGCATTTTGCAATTATTTGTATCTGTTCAATAATGCAATTTGCATTCAAACTTGATGAATCAATGCACATAAAACATGTTTTTAATATTTAGCTATCTTTAGTTGGTTCGGTTACTTCAAATAACCAATATGATGGCAGTAATTGTAGCTTACTTTCGGAGAGCTACACGTTTAAGTGTAGGCTACATTTATCCTGGATCTCTTTGGGAGACTATGGGTAGGCTAGGTTTAGGAAGAAAAGTAAAGCTACCTTTCGGTGTCAACATTTGTCCCTCTCGCTGCAATGCGGCATAGTTTAGAAAGGGAGGAACGAAGACGATGAGGAGTAGAATCTTCCCCAACAGAATCAACGTGGACCAACACGTCGTCTCGCTCGCATGCTGAGAAACTTTACTTTCGCCTGGAGACGTTGTCTTCTGGAAGAGAGGGATGCAGTCAGGTTACAAACTGCACTTCATGGCAAAGTTGCAAGCTGGATGGTAGCCTACACTCAAGACATTACCGATGATGTTCTCGCATGCACGGTTACAAATTGCATGCCTTCAAGTCAAATGTAACATGTTCAACAAGATATTTTAACAACTCTACAATACACATAGCCTCGACAACAACGGTGGCTGATGTTTCACCAGTGCACCGTGGTTCCTGGTGCATATAACGTTTTATTGGCTACAGCATTCGACGAGTTTAACCAAAACACCTTCTTTTTGTCTGTTTTAACATTGCCATCGCCCTCTTGCCCGTCTGTCCTTTTTCGCAACATTATATCGTTTTTAACTCAGAAATGTTCAAAACATAGGGTTCTAAACAGCGAGGATGCTCAATGAATGGCGAGTATCGCTCATATCGCTGCGTGGAACCTACTTCCTGTTGCAGTTTGACAGAGACGGTGGCCGTTTTGGGTCTAAATGTGTTGTAAGTAATGACAATTTTCTCACCGGAGAGCGAAAGCCGGATGTCTTGATCCTAACCTCCTTACGCCAACCAACTTTGCCAAGACTTAAAATATTTTAGAATTGTGAGTAAAGCTTGAAGGGGGAGCAAAACTTAAAAGACTCCAATCTTCTCAGTGTAAACTCAAGTAAACTAACGTTAATTTGTGAACACGGTCATCTCATAAATGGTGGTAAGCAGAGCCGCTCTGGTGGTAAGTAACAAAGGCCTATGAGAAGAGTTACATACGACCGATTACGCACACTTACGCACACTTAATTCACCCAAGCACTGTTGGAATTGGAATCCTGTTTGTGCTCACTGGAAATGTAATGAATTTTACTGCGCAAAGCACAAATTCCATATGCTGTTGATATGTTATCACAGATTTCATATTAGCCATAGTGTCACCTTCTATGTTGGCCTTGGCCTAACCGCTAGTAGCCTAGTCTGGGCCTGTGGCAAATATTCCCTAAACACAAATACGACAAAACCACCAAAAGTGATGTAATGCATTTACAAATACAACATTTGAACACCAATGTTGGTGCTGTTGTAGTTTATTATATCTAGATATGTGATTAGGCTACTCAACCCTACAGCCCCTCAGTTGTGATACTGTCAGTGGCATTGCGTTTTATTTGTCATTTATTGTAGGCCTACCACATTCTCAAAATGTAGTCTAATTGAAGCTCAGAAGGGCGCAGTGAGTCATATGGTAAATTAAGGTTTATTGAAGGGGTTATTGTTGGCCTTAGGTGTTCAGCCACTGATGCTGTCGCAGGACGTCGAGCTGCTGAGATGGCTATGCATCCGAATGAAGTCAATCAAGGCCCTTCTCTTGCTCTCCAAAGCAGTCAGCATGAGAGACAGATCAAGGCCAGGGTCAGATAGGGTCCTGTCATGGCGTAGGATAGTGGGTCTGCGGGATGTTGCGCTGACCATTTCATCACGCAGCTTAGAACCACCTTCAGCTTTACAGCTTTCCGCGTCAACCACTGGGAATATTTCAGTAGCGATGGTCACTGCGCGCCGCTTCAGCTGGGCCAGGAGGTGCCCGCACCCCCTCTGGAAGTAGCCTAAGGATTGGCAAACACCTGTACAATGGGAGAAGGGGGGGGGTGGGTGGCAGTGGGGTGAAAGACAGTTGGTGCGATCTCAAATTCTCACAGCCTACTGATTGATTATAGCCAAAGATTCCACTGAATAATGGAGAGAGTCAGGTTACTGAATAAGGAGGTTGCCTATTAGGCCTTTATTTAGTCAGTTGATGTAGGCCTAGTCATTGCGCTGGTAAATAGATCACGTCAATTCCCATTGGGAGATACTGTTAAGCTAGCTAGCAGGCAAACTTACTTAGCTAGGCCTATGTTATATTATCATCTTTTTTTATACACGTAGGCTTAGTTAACCTTCGTTTATTGCCACTGGCGCATTACCAATCACGGTTGAGATGCCACCAACATGGTAGACAACCATTATTAGCCTACTTTTAAAGTCACGGGGTGAGTGAAGCAGTGAATCGTGAAACACGCCGCCAATATGCCGCCTCCAGTGAAAGCTTGTTTGATGGGTGGAAGGATAATGTATACTAGAAAATGTAATTCCATGGAAGGAATTACCATTGCATGTAAATGCAAAAAGGTTGCTGACTGTGTAAAGCATTGTATTAGGCCTATAGTTAAAAAGACAACAAGGCTACACAGAAGAATAGATAAATAACAATAACCCAATTACAATTCCACTGAAAAGTCACATTTAAAAAGTGATTTATGAAAATGCATCAAAATTGTGGATATAGGCTATTATGGAAAATAACTCTTCATTTATTAGAATTTAAAAGACTGACATGAAGTTGCCAACTTCAAACGAGTTGCAAGAGCTGACACTTTAGTAGCCTACAGTGAAACGACTGGTAGGATAGCTTACAGCCTTCATATCTACACTAATACAGGTTAAAAGTAGACCATAGGGCCAGGCAATACGGAATACAATCTCAAACAACGCCAATCAACGATGATGCAGCAACAGGTAGGATATCTAGCAAATGTAACGTTAGCTTACAGTAGGATATTTTATGTAGGCTATATTACAGGATGAGCTAGTTCTTCGAAGTGTCTCCAGGTGTGTGATTGTCCTAATAGGAATGTACAATAAGCTGTTAACAAAGGTTTTTAATTTGTGAATGATACCGAAAGCTTTAAATGATTGCCTGGCTGGCAAGTCCCTATAGCTGAAACGACTAGCTTGCTAACAAACAAACAACGCCAATCAACGATGATGCAGCAACAGGTAGGATCTAGCAAATGTAACGTTAGCTTAGAGTAGGATATTTTATGTTGGCTACACATAGATGGCTAAAAGCCCTTGTGTAAGCCATGTTCGCCTTGCAGCCTACCCCGACGTTAAACGTTAGCCTGGAACAAGTTTGGTTGTCGTTAGCTAAATACAGTGTTTACGTTGACGTTAGGTTAGATTGTCTTTAGCTGTTGATAACGTTACCCGAGAGCAAACTGGTTAGGCTACTGTAACGACATAAACAAATCAAGTAAGGAGTAGCCTAACAGGAGACATAACAAGACAATAACGTCCGGTCAGCCGTGGCATGGTAGGCTAGACTGTTTTCACAGCTGTCACAGCTGAATGAGTAGACGTAACGTAACATTCACGTTTAGCCTGGTTTAGCGCAGCCGCAGAGGTGGTGGTGGCATGGCTTTGTATCAGATCCTTGATTACTGACAGCTGAGCACTGACGTAACAATTAATCTTTGCCGCCAAAGGGTCTCAATGTAAACTCTATGGGAATTTTAAACCTTTTTATCGTAAATATCTCAAAAAGTATAAAGTTCACAAATAATAGAACAAATCTCCGTTTCAAGAGCTTTGTAGGAGTGCTTGAATGACGTCAAATGGTTCAGTGGTTTTAGAGCCTTTGATCGTTGATTTTGGTCGGAAGAAGAATAAAGAAGATAACGATAAGAAGAACAGGGATAACAGTAGGGCCTACATTGCATTTACATGCAATGTAAAAATGGTGAAAAAGAAACTTTGCGATATAAAATAGCCTATTTGACTCATTGTCCATGTTAAAGGCTACTAGTCTACCATTTGTGGGCAGGGCAGGCTCATCGCAGTTTTTAACAAAAAAGCATATTGTTTATTGTTTATAGGATCCCCATTAGCTGGGGCTTACATCCCAGCTATTCTTCCTGGTTATTCTTCCATATATTAGCCTTCATTTTAAGAAATGTGCATTCCGGAGGCCTACTGTAATAAGCCATCCATCTGCCACTAGCCTACAATACGCTGACTTTAGTCCATTCAGCAGCATGGAAATGCAGCTGGGCTTTAATCCTACAAGGTTTGGAACAAATATTGTGACATATGGTCACAAGAAATCTATTTGCCACCTAGTAGGCGTGTGAATGTCGGTGCAATTTAGCTTCCCCTAGTGTCCAAACGGTCACCTCAACCTTCATTACCTCACAGTCAGAGTCCAAAAGCATCATGCTGACTTTCAGTGGTCATTAGGGATCTCTTGGGCATAACTTCTTATATTTGATACCTGGGTGTTCTGGAGTGATCACACACACACACACACACACACACACACACACACACACACAAACACACACACACGCAGCCTAGACACTCACACTCCCAGCGAGCGTCACAGTGTGCGGGGCAGCACTATAGCAGTACTTCAGCCTTGCTGATCCTTGACTTTGAGGTGCCCATGACCATGGTAACCTTGACAGGCACAACACGTAGGCAGACATTCCCAGCCGCATTCCCCCCTCCGGACAATAGCACTCATTGATGCACACTTCTTACTTCGCTCTACCTTTTTTTCCCCCTGGAATTGTTGTCAGAATTGCTTTAAAAAGCTTAAAATGTTTCTTGTAAGTTGCTTTGGTTAAAAAGCGTCAGCCAAATGTAATGTAATGTAATGGCAGTAACTGTGGCACCAAGTTGAAGCTTTCTCCACACGGGATGTTTAAAAGCACTGTTCAAATGGGTGCTCAGCGTTAAATAGCCCCCCACAGGCTGTTCTGACACATTGGGGTGCTGAGGTAACCAAATCTCAATTGAGATCGTGAGTGGATCTGGAAAGGCTTCATTGACTTACGACTTCCAGGGGCATAACCAGTAGTGAAATGAAACTTAAACCGATGCATTAAACTCTTAGCAAATCGTTTCAGAAGTGCAGCCATACATTTTTTCTTGTAAACTAAGGATTTAAATACAGTTGCTTACTCATTTCCAAAGAAAATACACATCCACATCTGTTCATTTGGGTTCTCTCAGGCTAGAGAAATCCGTTTTTGTTGGGGATGATGGGGTGGTAGAGAGCTATATGAGGGTAATGTTATGCCATCGTATTTCGGAATGGGTGTGAACTCTGTAGAGTGTGAAAAAAAATGTTTCTCCCTTCCCAATCCTCTGACCCATGTTTCTATCATCTAGCCATGAAGCAGATTATTGGGTGTCAAGAGTGTCAAAATCATACTTCACCTCTCATAAATTCAGCATATCTAGAATGTTCCATCCCAACAAAGACAATGCAATACCTTAACCAGACTGTAGGGGCCACTGCCTCTTGCTAACTTGCTCTATCTCTTGCTTGAAGAGGGAAGAAGACTTGCATCCCATTCTCAGGCCTACACTGATAACCCAGCTGTAAAGAACAGGTTGGGAACATAATGTAAATCAGGTATCATATGAGCCAACGATGTAGGGACTTAGTCTGAACAGAAAACAGGACTCGCCAGCAGAAACATCAAATATGATTATACACTTGATGTCCTTGAGTCAAGACCGATGCGCATTATGCCACAGCTGAATGGTCATTCACATTGACCCCAGAAGCTAAATGTCACAGGGATCAGACCCTCCATTTCCCTGTAAAGCCCTGCTATGTGTTAATTATGTATGCAATGCTAATGTTTGGTTGCGCGGCAGGGAACATTTTGACTTAAACTACATGCAGTGCTGTAATTCATGTAAATAGGCAATTTTATGCTTCTGTGCTTGTTCCAAAGAGAATCAGTTTGCGTCAGCCAGGCTAAGAGTGACATCCATATTGAGTCCTGTCTGCATCATTCAGCTTCCGTGAGGCAGCCGTTTGGCATCTGTTTGTGAAGCAACAAGGCTCTCTTCAAAATGGATGGAGGGGACTTGACAGAGGAAAATTACACATCAGAGCATACATTCTCAACACTCTATCCAGGAGAAAGAGTGTGTGTCTGTGTCTGTGTCTGTGTGTTTGTGTCTGTGTGTGTGTGGGTGAGAGAGAGAAAGAGAGAGAGAGAGAGAGAGAGAGAGAGAGAAAGAAAGAAAGAGAGAGATCTCTGTGGCACCCTGAGAGGCAGCTCAGCAAGGAAACATGAAGAATAAGAGATCGGTCATAGAGAATGGGAGACTCCCCACAGGGCCTCCTGCAGACAATCTCTCACACAATCAGAAGCGTCGTAACTGCCTGGCAATCAGAGTCGCCGTGCTGAAATTGTTTTTGTCCCTCATAGGTCTGTGAGCCAAGCAGAGCACCACGGCAGATGAGGCGAGTAGGCGGTGCTCGCCCTGTCAATCATCCTATTTGATGGCAGAATGACATCACCCCACCTTGGCAGACAAAAATGGTCAAACAGCATGCCGTGTGCTACTTGCACCAAAATATCAGATTCCGTGGAGATTGAGGATAACCTAAAGCATTGAATCACTTTTTATAGTGGAAGGGATCCAGAAAGTAAATACGTGAAGTGAGTGAGAGGGAGAAAGAGAGAGAGAGACAGAGAGAGAGAGAAAGGAGGAGGATTGCAGCCATGCGATAAATTCATTGCAGTAATTAAAAGGGCCCGAGTAGAGAGGCCGGATGATGAATGGCAGTTGTTGACTCAACTGTCAGGGAATGTGGGCGTCAGATATTTTTAAAACCGCAGGAGCCGGGGACCTGGCGGAGGGGTAACGTCTTACCCGTGAGCGCTGCGCTCACCCCCCGACTCCCCACAGCTGTTCCCAACTCCTGGCCTCATTAAACTTGAGGAGGAGCGGGAGCGCTCGTCACAACTTCTGACAGAGACGTTCACCATCAGCGTCCGCTGCTGCGCATGTAAGCAAGTGCCCAGGAGCCAAAGTCAAAGTGTGTTGGGTCTGTCCCATGACGATCTGTGGCTGCATGACTCATAAGGCACTCATTTATGCAGTTGAATGATAGTTCTGGAAGGGATGGAAATAAAGCAGGAGAAAAAGATGATGATGGTGGTGGTGGTCGTGGTAGTGGTAGATGTGCTACTATCTAGTGATCCCACCCTTAGTGTTAGTGTCATGACTACCAAGATACCATTGTGTTTGGATGGGAGGGGACGGCGCGATATAGAATTGATGTGTTTGGGCCTGTTGGAGGCTTTTTTATGGCCTGTGTTTTGGTCTATCGATTAAATAAATTAAGATGTCAGCCGGAGCATCCATCACTTCATGCCATTAGCTGTCCCTGTAAATTTACTTGCCAGCTCGGCAGATGCTGTATAAAAAATAGAATTGCAGGCCCACTCCACCTATCCATTGATTTACAATTTAGAGAGAAATGAATTTAGTGGCTGCTGAAGACACGCAGGAGCCAAAGTTCAAGGTGGCTCGCCACATGCAGGAGGAGTCTATCGTCTACACACTATCATATTTTATGTTTGTGATCTGTTGCTCTGTACAGAAATACACTGCCGTCTATGCACTATTGGTGCTATATAGAACCTTGCAGGCTTTAAAGTACTCTTAGGGGTTCCTTTGATGAACTCTTTAAAATGGTTTAAAGAACCATTTAGGGTTGCCATATATGAAGCATGCAATAGAACCATTTTTGGTTCTATGTACAGTAGCACCCTTTTTTCTAAGAGTGTGTGTTCAGTCTGTCTGAAGTCATGAACACCAATTAATTAGTGGTTCTTTGGGTGAGGCTTTTATTTGTATGCGTACACCAATAAAGCCAAGTCTCTGACACACAGCCAGTATCCAGTGCTCCTCCTATCCTCTGAGTGCATTTTCTGCATGCCCAAAGCACATGTCTCCTACCCAGACATTCTCTCAGACGGGGGATACATTTTTAATGAATCATTTAAAGGGCATAAACTCTTACAGAGTCGATAGCACATCCCATGAATTTTAACAGGCGGCGTTGGCTTTGACATTTAAGGGCTATTCTTCACCCTTCTTCCCTCGTCTGTCTGATGAGCCATATTTTAAAAGCTGCTTGGTACGAATCACACTGGCTGCAGGTAGTGGCACAACATGGTGAGTGGTGCATCGCTGGGGCCACAGTGTCCTGAAGGCACAGCATGAGTACATTGGGCTGGTTCTACTAAAAGGCTTTCATTAGCGGAAAACGCAGGCAATATTTCACATAAATCTCTGTTTCTTGAGGTCACAGAGTGCTGTTGGATGAAACTAAACAAAAATAACGGTGCTACCTAGCTCAAGTTGCGTCAACCAACTGCAGGAGCAGCCAGGCAGTTACAGTGCTACACTGTGGGCATGATTTTTTTTTTTCATACCAACACTATTCAGTGACCTTGAGAAACAGAGATCAATGTGAATAATGGTTAGAGTTCTCCTTTAACTGATGGTTGGCTGCTGGAACAATATAGTCTCTGTTTTATCAACTGCTGGTTAAATCAATTCACTTAGTCATTCTAGATTCTACCATCTAAACCATGACTCACAAAGTCACAATACTAACCTTTATTAATTGTATTTGCTACAACCAAATAAAATAATTAAAGCAGCTATATTCTTTGGTGTTCCATTTTAATTAAAAGGGAACACTGTTTAGCCCTATGGAGAAACTACTATACAGTATGTAGCTACTAACAGAATACACACTACATTAATATCTTAGAGATATATTAGGCCACTGTTCTAATAGCACTTTTACTATTTATCCAACAGTTAAAAATTGACATTCTATTGCGCAATAAAACTGTGGAAGCGTAAATGTGATGGCACTAGGAACGCATCCATATTGCAAAGTGAAATAGTATGTGAGAATTGACATTAAAGGATAACCTTGACATAACCTTGAAGCTATCCTTGTTATTTCTTCAGGTCAATGTTTACGATAACAGTCCCAACGATGCTATTTATGTATAGGCTGGCTGCGAGAGCCATGCATCTCAGCAGCCCAGAACTAACATTGCGGCATTACATAACCACATTGTCTTTGTGTTTGCCTTGCGGTGATTTTTAGAGAATGAGGGATGAATAATCCTCGCAGCATTTCACATAAATGTGTGGCTCGCCCGCTCGCCCGCCACACAACCAATGTCCTCAGCAACCTTGGAGCTCTGTCTGTTATTTGTGCACTGGATTACTCATGCAGGGTCCCAGAGCTTTGCACACTCTAGATTGTAGCTAAGCCCCTCACAAATTGGTTTGAGTTCACAGTCCCATGTGCTTTTCAGGCTAGATAGGATTGGACTTCTGCAGGGCCATGAAGATGTTATATGGATATGATGACTTTGGCCCGGTGATTGCCAAAAGTCTTTGCCTCTGATCTGTTAAAATACAGGGCAGGTGCCCCCCTTGAAAATTGTTTCGATTGCATAGCCCCAACCACAGACAAAAATGAAATTGAAATGAAAAGACTCCATAATGCTTGATATTATTCAGATGTACACCATAAGAAAAAGGTCGTTCGGTGAATGTATGTGCCCTGTAATATCTTTTTGGAAATTCAAAAGCAATCCACCACTGATCTCCTGAAATAGGTTTTTGTTTGATGATAGTCATTGGTTGGCTCTAGAAATAGCCTCAGTTTTTTTCTCTCTCTCTCTCTCTCAGGCCAAACGTATAACAGCCCAGACAACCATAGCCTACCTCATTTGAATCTGAGTCTGAGATGAATCTATAGGCTGTGCATCTGCATGGATCAACATGGGCACTAATGGGTCCAAAGGTTGGGCTTAGCTTGGCAAATAGACCCTCCTGGTGCTGGTTGGGGCTGTGTGTGTCGGCTCTCTGCTGCTGAGGAGATACACTGACGAGATGAGGGGAGCGGGGGGACCATGCGGTTGAGCAGGTTTCAGCAGCAGCGTGAGGTGCCTTTGACATCTTCCCCTGACATTTGCGTCTGTGTCGCCGGGAGACAGGCGGTCTTCCTCTGTGATTCTGTCCTCTCTGCTGGCTGGTCGCTACCTCCATGACTCTCACACACGGCGCAGCTCATCTCTCCCCATAGGGTTCTTTTCACAAGAACGTTCTGCCGAGGAAACACCCGCAGTGTGCGGCTCAAGTGCTAAAAAAACAGCCAAAGGACACACACACACACACTTGCACACACACACTCGCACACAAGCACACGCACACACACATACACACTCACGGTGACTCCTGAGTATACTAAAAGTTTGTACAGAGATCAATTGAGTTTGTGAGTGTTTTTATACCCACAAATTCAATACTCTTTGGTTTATATAACATGCTCACTATTCAAGCACAAGCAAACTGGGTATAATTGGATGTTCTCAGTCCTCAAGCAGTGATAATTTATTTTTTAATTAAGTGTGGTTCAGTTTTACAAATCAGAATACTCAATACGTGGAATAAATGGTGATTATTTATGCATAGTGCGTCCTTTTTTCCCTGTTTTTCACTCAGTACGTGCCATATCAGTCAGCATGCAGATTGTGTTATACTTTTTTTTTTTATCAGTATGCTCTCTCTCCGCACTTCAATAATTACATCAAGCACTCCATGAAAACACACATATTGGCAATTCACAAGAATATTTCATTGAATTTCTACATGCAGCATAGGGTGAAACTGAACTATAACCTCCCATTTTTGCACATCTGGTTAGTGCAGGTATGAGATGTAGTGGTGCCCTAATTGAGATAACACAAAAGCCTGGGAAACTCCATTTCCTGTTGTGCCTCTATCGGTTCATCAGATAAAGCAGGTTAACAGGAAAACATATCCGTTGAAGGCTGCATTTCCCCCCCCCGCTCCTCTCTTTATCAGCAAAGGGCATCGGCAGCCTGCATCGGCCACTCAGAAGCACCGCCAGGTGTTCATATCGCCTGCCGCGGCTCTTTGCCAATATTAATTCAGCTCTGCCTCGAGCAGTCATGGGGCCAGGGGCTGATTTCTTATTCCGCTTGTATAACATAACAGAGAGAGAGACAGACAGACAGACAGATAGAAAGACAGGCAAAGAAAGAGGCAAACGCAAAATGAAAATTGTGAGCTACTCTTGTCACCTCTTAGCACATCCATGTTCTCAGACATTAATGAGCTGCAAAACAGACAAGGAAGGTGCTTTCATAAATGAGAGCAGTCTCTGAAATCCCACTGCATGTGCCAATAGCATATAACCCGTTATGGTTTTTTTTTTTATATATTTATTTTTATCTGTCCCGGTAGGGTGCCGGAGGGGGTAGTCTTGCCACCCGACTCAGGCTCCATGTATAAAAGTCTTGTTCTGCCACTGAATCTGTCATAAGCCATTTCATGTAATTTGATCAGACAACATATAGAACTGAGAGAGTGAAATCGATTCGTAATTGGGGGCCAAGCAGCGAAGCTGCGAGGCAACCCATAGTGATTGTACCTTTTCCTATTATTATTCTTCTCCAGTGGAAGTCTATGGCAGCCCATAGATCCATACAGTAAAAAGTTCTGAAATTTGGCACACTTATTCTACTCACAAATCTAAGAACTTTCACCAATTTACAGACTCCAGACCTCAAACCTCTAGCGCCACCAACAGGTCAAAATTCATCAATTTCTCAACAACATTAATGCAAATAACTCTCAAATGCTTAGACCTATCAAGCTGAAACTTGCTCAGTGTATTAACGCAAGAGGTATAGCCCCACTAACCAATTAACAAGACTTTTCCACAAACGCTGTAGCGCCACCAATAGACCAAGGTCAAAACTTTCAAAAAGTTTCACAGGTCACACATTTCATCCGATTCTCACCAAAATTTGCACACACCATCTTCAGACCATGCCTTCTTATTGCATTGCTTTTTGGAAGAATTGACAAAATTATTTGCCCTTAACAGCCAATCAAAATCGGCGGCAAAGCCGCCACACAGACATTAAACCTATATCTCTATGGAAGCCATAGAACCATACAGTAAAAAGTTTTGAAATTTAACACACATATTCCTCTATGGCCAATGACCACTTTCCCCAATTTACAGACGCCAGACCCCAAAACTCCAGCGCCACCAACAGGTCGAATTTTATACATTTTTCAACAACAATAATGTAAGTAGCTCTACAATGCTTTAACCTATCAAGCTGAAACTTGCTCAGTGGATTAAGGCAAAAGTAATGACCCCACCCACCTATTAACAAGACTTTACCATTCAGGCTTTAGCGCACAGGTCACAGGTCACATATTTCATTCGATACTCACCAACATTTGCACACACCATCTTCAGACCATGACTTATTATTGCATTGCTTTGTGGAACAATTGACGGAAGTGCTCGCCTGTAATAGCCAATCCAAATTGGCGGCAAAGCCGCCACACAGGAAGAGAACCTATATCTCAGGAAGGCTTTCACGTATCAAGACCAACCTTAGTACATGGGCTCAGGACCCAATGAAGAGGAGTCTCAATAAATTTGGCAAATTTTGACCACTATGTGGCGCTGTATTCAAAGAAAGTAGGCTCATATTTCAACATTAATGTAACACAAACAAACACATCCTCCTCTATGGTGGTCGTGGGGGGGGGGGGGGGGGGGGGGGGGGCTCCATTTGCACCCGCCCACTCTCCCATGTCATGTCTTTTGACTACTAAGGGGGCACTATAATCACAGGAAGTAGGCTCATATCTCAGCAACGGTTTCAAGTATCAAAACCAAACTTGGTATATAGACTCAAGACACCATCCTGAGAACACACAACACATGTCATGTCTTTTGACCACTAGGGGGGCGCTATAATCACAGGAAGTCAGCTCATTTTTCAATAATTCTTTCATCTCTCTCTCTCTCTCTCAAACCCAGACACAAGCACACAAACCCTCCTCTATGGTGGTCGTGGGGAGGGGGGGGGGGGGTTCCATTTGCACATGCCCACTCTCCCATGTCATGTCTTTTGACCTCTAGGGGGGCGCTATAATCACAGGAAGTCAGCTCATTTTTCAGTAATGTTTTCATCTCTCTCTCTCTCAAACCCAGACACAAGCACACACACCCTCCTCTATGGTGGTCGTGGGGGGGGGGGGGGGGGGTTCCATTTGCACACGCCCACTCTCCCATGTCATGTCTTTTGACCGCTAGGGGGGCGTTATAATCACAGGAAGTCAGCTCATTTTTCAGTAATGCTTTCATCTCTCTCTCTCTCTCTCTCTCTCAAGCCCAGACAAAAGCACACAAATACTCCTCTTAGGTGGTCACAGGGGGAGGGGCGGAGGGGGGGTTGTCTTTCCAAATTTCCAAAGCTTGGCCCCCACATTGCTGCTCGCAGTTTTAATTAGACTTGAAACTGTTCTGAAGTTCAGGTTATGGAATGACAGCATCTTCTCCCTGATGGTTCATTATCCTCTCTCATACATGACTATGGATTGTGTGATCACTATTATGACATGATGTCTCTGTGTTCTTCTCACAGATGCAAATAAGTCTTACAATCACCAGGTGGGTTGCGTGTGTGTGTGTGTGTGTGTGTGTGTGTGTGTGTGTGCGTGCTAGGGGCGCTGGTTGGGGTTAGAGGCAGTGGGGAGTGGGTTTGATGAACAATGCGCTGGCTGTCAGATGTGTCAGAGTGTTGCCAGCGTCGTCTGCGACAGCGCTCCCCTTTTGAAGGTCACTTCACATGCTCGGCGTCGGAGTCCCGCAGTCGCGGCTGGTGCCCGGCGCTGTCACCGGTGCGGAGCTTAATGATGTCCTCTCAGGTGCGCGAGCAGAGCAGAGCGGAGCTGCTGGAGGGGGTGGTGTGTGTGTGTGTGTGTGTGTGTGTCTGTGTCTGGGGGGGGGGGGGTTACTAAGACTGTACCTGTGGCTGTGTGTGCAAATGTCATCTCCATGTCTCCTGACTCGGTCTCTGTCTCTCTTTCTTTTTTTTTATCTTTCTTTTGTTTATTCTTACTTTTATTTTCCCTCCTATTCTTGGTCAGTTTTACCACTCTCCTTGTTGACTTCATAATGCATCAGATTATTTTCCTACAGTATACTGTTGTTTATTTAGTCAAATCTAATCTAATCAAACTTCATTTAATTCCTTTCGTGCAAGTAGCAATACAATGAGGTTGATAGTACCACACCATTTTGTTGTCACACTCCGCATTTTGTTGTCTTTGTACTTGTACTCTGCACAATGACAATAAGGTTGAATCGAATCGAATCTAAAATAAAACTGTATAAAAGAAAAAAAGTATTGTAATGGTATAAATAATATTCTTTCACTATACTGCCCATTTCTTGCTCATTCTCCTCCCTCCATCTTTTTCTATTGTACTTGTTTCTTATCTATCTATCTATCTATCTATCTATCTATCTATCTATCTATCTATCTATCTATCTATCTATCTATCCCATGTTTTTTTCATCAGCATTTCCTCCTCCTCCCCATCTCCAGCTCCTGGGAGTCCTGTGGGCTCTTTGACTTATTTATGAAATCCCAGCAGGACTTTCACAGGAAGGCTTCGGCAGCATCACTCATAGTCCCTCTCGGACTTCACGCCGCGCCCATCGATTTCCGCCCCGCGCCGCTGACACTCGTAATCAATCAATACGGTAACAAGTCTTCATTTCTACTTGGGAAAACATACTGCTTTCAACTCAACCACCCCCATCTTCACACACACACACACACGCGCACACACACACACACACACACACACACACACACACACGCGCACGCGCACACACACGCACACGCACACACACACACACACACACACACACACACACACACACACGGACACACACGGACACACATACACACAGTTCCCAGCTTCTGAGGACAATACATGATGCATTAACTTTGAAATGTCAGGTTATCATGATGAAACACGATGAATTCTGGAAAAGGAGCACAATATCTCTTGTAATGCACTGTAGCCTATACCTCATTCTTTAATAAACAAAAGGCCAGTAGGGATTGATTCTGGAATTCTCATAATACAGTACAAACATTGCAATAACTGCTGTTTGGATATCCAAACACTGGTTTTCATGTTGCAACGGCCCGCCACAAGCCAAAGCATATAGGAGAGTTGGACATCAAGTTACGTTCAGGGTATTTATTTGACAAAAAAGGTTTCTAAGACCAAATGGTTTTGTGTTTGAAAAGTGAAAAGTGAACATAGCATGAACGTTGGGTGGACCACCAAGCACCAAGCACCAAGCAACCAGCATGCATCTCAGCTCTCTCTCTCTGTTGCATAATGGCATAGATTGTATACTGTAAGTACCTCCTGCCAGAGCTCAGGTGTAATCACCCTAGTAATCAACAGGTGAGATGAACAACAAAGAGGTGGAAAGGTCACCAGAGGTCGCTATAGTTTAGGCCGCTGCTATTATGTAGGCGGCCACCAGGATTGGGAGCACGCATCACATGTGGAGAATTTACCGGCTTTGATAATGAGCATTGACTGTTCAGAAAGATATCAATGTGTTCTTGTTCCTGTTGTAGTGAATTTTGTGTCACATGGGATTTAACAAGTAAATAATCTATAGGCTAGTGCAGTGGTCTCTAAACTGTTTCAATAACTAGACCCATAACATCCCAAGATAGATGTTTTGAAAGCAAATGATAAAGGACTATCATAGTTATAAGTTAAGTTGCTTGATTTATTAGATGATAACAATATACAGCATGCCATTCAGATTATTTCCCAGCCATTGTTATACCTCATGTATTTTGTGAAAACATCAAATTTAACCGAAACTTTAACACCAATCCCAGGTGTGCTTAGAGGCAACACAAGCTCAACAAAAACTCGCCATGCTCATCCGTCAGATCCACCCAAAGGAATTCATAGTTGACATGAGTGTCGGGAACGTGTGTGCAATGGACACACAACAGACACACGCTGATGCAGTATTCCTCACGACCATCCCCTCCTACACTAATGAGTTTTCTTATTGTATTGATACCTTGATACCTTTTTGTGTTTCCAATAATAGATTCTATCTCAGTCCCACTGGCCTTCAGACTCAAATGCAAAACACCACTCTCTTCTTTGCTACATGCATGCTATCTCACAAGTAATTATTATAACTCCATCCTGTATATAATGCGCTAACATCAAATATCATCTTTTCAATATTCGCCCTCAGTCTTACATCAAGAATCTACTGTACATATTCTCCTCTATGTACTAAGAATCAGGGAGCCAGACTCTGATCTAACCCCTGCATATCTGAACTCTGAAGTATAGCGGAGTTGGCTGCAGGCACCTCCTATGGGCCCTATGCAAAGCACACAAGAAGCCCGCTTTCTCTAACATGACAGAGAATGATGCAGTACTGCCACTGCACAGCATGAAGGACTACCCATTTTTTTTTTTTTTTTTTTTTTTTTTTTTTCATTTTTCTGTTGTCTATCCTCCCCAAAGACGTATATGGTACGGGTAACAAATGCAGCACTGATTGAAATCCGTGTGTCCATGTCAAATCCACTGGACTGCCCAGTAGCTGGATCAAAGACCAAAAAGCATGATAGTATTAAGGATTTATTGGTCAGGAGGACTACACCGGGTCCACAAGTGAAGCGGTCCATTTGAGGACTGAAGAGCATAGAAATAGTTTTAGAAGACTGGTCTCATTTTTTTTTTTACATTTGCACCGCTATCATGTCTGGTGTCACCAGTTCCATTGATCGTAATGGAAGCCAGGGTGTAAGGGAAAATGACACTCCCATAAGAGAAAATGGCAGCACTTTTACATGTCAGTTTCTGAGTTATGGAGACTCCAAAAGTTCCAAAAAACTGCCTCCGAACAGCATCCGATAATACATCATTGTTCTCCTGTGTGAAACAGCCATACAGCACAGGTTTTAAGGAACTATTGAGACGTAGCCTGGTGAAGCTAATTGTTGCAGCAGATGCTCTGCGAATGGAACGCTTCAGTGACATGCCTGGTGTAGCCTCCCTGTTAGCAGACTTTATATGTCTGTACTCACTACTACTGGCATCACATGCTGTTTATTTAGATGCATTCACATTGGACTCCCAAAACACCCTTGAGTTTGCCTTTTAAATTCCTGTGCTGTGCCTTGCTGTACCGACAGAGCATCAATTTTGACCAAGAACTAGCACTCACGCCAGAATATGACTGTGCCGAAAATGAGACAACAGACCCAGCAGCACGTCAGAGAAAATTGTTTTTGAAGGCCGCAAGAATGGCAGGGCTCCAAACAACCTGCTCATCGTCAGCCTGTAGCCGTTACACAGTACATTGAGGGTGGGAAAAAGGCAATTACTTGGCACTAAACTCATAAATATGATTTTAAAGACCATCTGGTCGTCTAACAGGCAACAGCTTCAAGAGCTCCTGCTTCAATAGAGCAGCTATTACATCCAAATGACCTTCGCCTCCATGCTCTCCTCCCCTATACCCTGATGATTTATGGGCTAAGAGAGAAAATGAATGCTTGGGCATTAAAAAAAGGACAACAAGACATGTTCATAAATGAGAGAGCACAACAACTCTGCCTGAAAGAGCTCTAATTTGTTTTAGATTTCACATCTGCACTTAAATCATTAATTCTCCATTAAATGCTAATTCTGACATTCTAATTTGACTAAATATATTTTTTTTAATTCTCTATCATATTAGTTGTAGGAGGTTCCAGAACGGTGTTTATCTCATTCTTTGCTATCGCAGATGCTTGCAGGCTAAGTTACATGAAAGCTGTCATACAGTATGTTCAGCATTGTTTTAACCTCGATTATGTTTTCATATAGAAGTGTAATGTAGATATTGGAAATACCATTATTCTTGATCAATAAATTACATTCACATGTGACAAGAACAAATAAGAATGCACTTTTGTCGGTTTTGAACCAGTTTTGATATTTATATTTGATCCATTTTCCCCCCAAATACAGACCTCTTGATGTCGTAAACTTCCCTGTGGCATTTATACATACATTTCACATTCAAATGCCCAGTATTGCATAGAGCGACAGACGCATGAATGTTAATGTATTCAAATAAAAAATGATTCATAATGCCCCGTGGTGCGCCGCCTGCGTGCCAGGGACCACTCTGTGCTGGGTTCACCGCCTCTGCCTGTCGCTCCCATCCCTGTGTGTGTGTGTGTGTGTGTGTGTGTGTGTGCAGCCACACTGGGGCCGTTTCATTTGCCACCAGGCCGGAGTGCCAACGCACGCTGGCAGCCAGAAGCATATGCTGGCGACCTGCTGGACCTGACACACACAAACACACAAACACAAACACACACAAACACACACAGAGATGTGTCGCACATGCCCACTGTCGGGCTTTGCACAACCACACCACAAAGTTTTCTTTAGTAGTGGTATGTCTGAAGGACTGTATGCATGAGTCAGGGGTTGTATGTGTGGATTATGTGTTCATGCATGTGCGCGGGTCACGCATGGTTGTGTGTGTGTGTGTGTGTGTGTGTGTGTGTGTAGCTGCATGGCCGAATGTGTTGTTTATAATGTTGTTGTTCACAATGATGTTCTGCTTCTTGAAGATGACTCAGCCATAACAGCTTGTGTGAGTATGTAACACGCAAGCAGGCAGGCAGTTATGCAGAGCTTCACAACTCTGCTTAATAGGCCTACCTCGACTCTCCTACCCAATCTACGCCAGCATTGTACTGTATGTCTCTTCTCTTTGCGAGCCCTGGCTCTGATTCATTGACTGTGCCCTCAACTTACTTAGCATCACATTTTGACTCACAAATATGCTCTTAGTTCGCCTAATGCCTTCCACTGATACTGGGGTTGTGATGCACTTACATAAACGGTGACATCAGATGGTCTCAGAAAAACCCATTAAAAAGAATTGAATGGCGCTTCATAACACGTTGCATAACAGGTGTCAAACGCTCTATCAGAGTTATTGAAAGCCTTTCTTACACCGGCAGACCTTGAGACCAATAGCTCTGATTACAAGCTCAGCTCATCTCCTTAAAAGGGTGATTAGTAAGGGGGCTGTTTAGAGCTAGTGGAAAGCGAAAGTCCACAGAGAAGCACCTTACACTTAAGGACCTGTTGGGAATTGACATCTGTATCACCATAAATGCAACCCCTAAATCAGAAAAGTTGGGACGTTAGTACTTGTGATCGTATGCAAGTCTTGTGAATCC
Source organism: Sardina pilchardus (assembly GCF_963854185.1). Taxonomy (NCBI): domain Eukaryota; kingdom Metazoa; phylum Chordata; class Actinopteri; order Clupeiformes; family Clupeidae; genus Sardina; species Sardina pilchardus. The sequence continues at coordinate 20,094,558 of NC_084999.1, forward strand.
ACACTTAGCAGCAAAACGGACATAGACAACATATCAAAAGTGGAAAATGATTTTTTTTTTTTACTATTTCATGGACAACAAACATATCATAATGTCATGTCAGCAAGATGTTTCAAAAAAGAGTTGGGACAGAGAATGTTTACCACTGTGACACTTCACCTCTTTATTTAAAACAATTCTGTAAATTGATAGGAACTGAGACTGTTTTAAGAATTAAATGTTGTCTCATTCCTGCCTGCTACTGTGCTACATGATTTCAGTTGTTCAACAGTATGGGGTATTCATGTTTTTCATTCCATGATGCACCACATTTGACAGGTCTGGACTGCAGGCAGGCAATTTTAGCACCTGGATTCTTCCTCATATGGAGAAATACTTACAGCAAAATAATGTAGAATGTAAAAATGTGCAGAATTCATTTCGGCATTGATTTCCTGAAATATTCAAGGTCTTCCATCGAAAAAAAAAGCATTGACTGGATGGCAGTAGGCCTATATGTTGCTCAAAACCTGTATCATTCAGATTGTGGCTTGCCAGATGTGCAAGATATCCATGCTGTAGGAACTAATGCACTTCTATGCCGTCATAGATGTTGGGTTTCAAATTGAGGACCAAAACAAGTTGGAGAGCTTATGCTTGGATGCTTGGATAGACCCTCTTCTCTTCAGTCCAGATGAGACCATGAAGGGCAAGAGGAATGGCACGTTTCGATTGATCTAACCATAGGACATTTTTTTCATGTTCAGTCCATTTTAATCATAAAAAATAATAATTATATTATTAATTAATTATATATATCATATATATAATTATATATATTATAATAATTATAATTATTATTAGGACATTTTTTTCATGTTCATTTTAAACAAGCTCAGACCCAGATATGATGTTGTATCGTGTCTCAATAGAATTTTGGCAGCAGTTTTTGAATTGATGGCAAACTGTGCACATAAACAATGGTTATCAGAGGTTTTCCTGAGCCCATACAATGACAAACAGGTTTTGATGCATTGCCATCTGAGGTCCAAAAGCCCATGGTAGCCCACTTTGTTTCTCAGGTCTTTGTCTTGTTTACAAAGATTTCTCTGGATTCTCTGAATATTTTAATAATATTATGTTATGTAGATGATGACCTCTACCATGGAAATCCAGAGTTCTTGTGAGAGCACAATTTGAATTGTGTCTGTAAGATACTCTGGCAACGAGCAATGATGCATGCTACTTTTGCCCCTTGCTAGGGGGGGAAACGAATCACATCGGTGTATCTGATACAGGCAGGCCAAGTCAGTAAACATTGGTTGTGGTGTTATCCAATTGTGTCGAAGTCCGAGTAAACATTGGTCGTAGTGTTATCCAATTGTGTGCAGTGAGATTTTCACATACATGCTTGGTGCTGCCCCTCGAGTTGGACCATTTTCATTGTAGCTAAAAGATTACCAGGGTCTGGATTTTCCAGCAAGATGACCTCCCCAAATACTTCACAATTCCATGGTAAAAAAACATAAAAATTACATTGTTTCATCATTTGTGCACACAAGTTTCAGAGTGATGGATACCCTATCTTTACTTCTTACCCTACAGTGCATCTTTAACCTGTCTCTTTTCATACTCAATCGTGTTGCCAGTTACCCTAATTAGTTGTGAAACATTCTTGCTTTTATTTTCTTAATCATTAGGCCTACATAACTTTCCCAGCATTTTGTTCCCCTAACCCAGCTTTTATTTTAAGCATGTTCGTATCAAAATAAACATATATTTTCCATAAAATAGTCAAATTTGTCTTTTTCAACATTTGATATGTTGTCAGTGTCCCTTTTGCAATGAATATGAATGAGAGTTGCACAGTATTAGATTTGGTTTTTATTCACATTTTACACAATGTCCCAATTAGGCCTACTCCTGATTTGGGGTTGTAGGCCTACTTGAAATTACATCAATTATCAACAAAGGGTATGTTGGAGCAAAAAACGACAACACCACCTTAATTTCAGTTTTATTTACCCTTCATCACTTTTCTTTGAGTGGTAAATGATAACAGGTCTTGTTCATCCAATGAAGCCCGGTCATTTAGTGCTGATGAGGAGGTTTGTCTGACTGGATTTGGGGAGACATGACAGTGAGTTGCTATGACAACCGAGGACATTATTAAGGTGTTCAAAAAGCAGAAGACAAACGAGTGTTGTGGGCAAACCTTTGTGTTGACATATTTGTCAGGTACTTGGAATGGCTGAGGTGTAACTGTGTGTGTGTGTGTGTGTGTGTCAGTAACAGCTTTCTGTCAGAATCGCCAGTCACTGGCCCTCATCACTCATGCCGAGCACAATGGATGGGCCTGTCTTGACTCATAAAAACAACAGCCAGCCTTGACACCTCCACACGCAATCTGATCATCATCTTTCCCACACACGTATCACCAGCCATTCAGGGCATTCAAACCAACCCCATTATGCCAGCCCAGACTTGGTCCTACTGTAGCAGAAGTGCTTATATATGGAGGACACACACACAAATGGAACAGAGGAACAGCATTTGGGCTGTTAGTCAGACTCAGACACACTTTGCTGTGCTGTGTGACTTGTGCGATGTGTGTGTGTGTATGTGTGCGCCATGTGCTGGGGGAGGCTTACAGAAGCTGACAGAGAGGAGCTGGAAGAGAGAGAGAGTGGGAGAGATAGAGAGAGAGAGAGAGAGAGAGAGAGAGGGAGAGTGCACTGATCAGCGCATTAGGCTGCGTTGCCGCCACCGCCACGACTGAGGTGACACAGCAGAATGTGGGACGTCAGCTCTGCAGCCCTGGTTTCTCTTCAGATGAAGGCTTCGCTTTGCTGCAGCGACGACAGAGCAGGGCACACCGCACAGGCACAGCAGTGCATGGGGGCCCTTCACACTTTGACATCCCCCTCCCCAGTTGGATGGGCAGAGTATTGCTAGTGTATGTCTGAAGTCCCTCCTCCCTCCAGGCATACCCACCCACCACTGGCTCTTTGTCACTTTGGTTCCACCTCTTTGGATGCAGGTCCTTCCTTTCTTTCCTGGTGTATTTTTTATTATTATTACAGTATTTCTTGTGGGATACTCCAGACGTCATCAGTTGAAGCGGCACAATCAGGTGCTTCACAGGGGTAGACTATTTAAAGAAAGGAAACAGACTGGAGCTCAGAAACACACTGATTCAGTTTGTAGTCCTTAATTCTTTATTTAAACATTTCATTCATTTGTTTCTCTTTGCAGAAAACACACAAGACTCATACAGTGTATACACACACACACACACACACACACACACACACACACACACACACACACACACACACACCCACAGAATGGGCTATTTTATATAAAATTCAAACCTTACAGATAGGCTACCATCACTACTGTGATACTCAAGTTGTTTGTATAGCCTACTTGTGCATCCTTGAGACCATTCATGTTTCATGACTTTTTCACTGGCTTACTTTCCAATATGTGTCTCTTGCAGTGTGGTTGTAAATGTGCAACAAAACATTTTACGAACATTTTCTCATATTACTGCAACGATTCACTCTACTTTACGCGCTGCGCTACATCAGTGAAAGTTATGACAAGTGTAACGTGCACCTCATTGGTTCGGTCCGCTCCTCCCCCTCCGCCTGTGATGGTACTTTCTCTTCGGAGAAGGTCAAATTTCTGTGCATGTGCCTGTAGTCGGCAAAGATGCTACACCTGACCAATTAAATTCCCTACCCCGACTGTTGTTGAACTAGTGTCTGCCCGAAGACAGACGCCGTGGCATGTCATCTGCTTTGAAGTAAGTAATACTTTTGTTGTTATCCATTAGGACATGTGTAATAGCCCTCAGCCATTGAAGCTGGTGTGCAAATGATGCTCACCGACGTCCCGTAGTACAGTTGACTCTGAAGTAAACTGAACTCTGGCGTTGAAATAGTAGGCTACAGTCTATGTTGGTTTCACTCGACTAATTTACACCGAAGCTCTTAACGTGGTCACTGTAGTAGTCTAGGCTTGTTTTGTTATCTGGTGGGCAGGTGGGCTACTACTTCAGTCGTCAAATGCTCAGTCAACGTACGGTTGAACTGGGCACATCCATCAGCACGCAACTCTCTGAATGAAACATTTTATGACACGTTAGCAATCGGAAAATAAACTTCTCGCTGCAATTTTCTCAGTGCTATGTTAAAATATAAATGTAAACGATATATCATTATTATAACAGGTACTTAAATATCCATGTTGTTGTCAATGAGAAATGCAATATGTGTTACGTCGAATTTGTTAGGCTCCAGTGAATGTTCAGGATCGTGTCAGCTCTTGACAGTAGCTACCTAGCCTGGGCTACTACTCAAAGGCTGACTGAAGGGGAGAAAAAAATAAATATTCATTTCACTTCACGAATAGAATGAATTCTCCAGTGTCCTTCAGCGAGTTATTTAGTAAAGAGTGTAACTCGTGGCTTCCAGATGTGAGCACCCTGTTCCTCACAACAAGAAGTTAATAGGATTTTATTATTTATTTATGTTTGATTAATTTATTACATGTCTGGTTGCTTTTATTAATATCAACTGAACTGAGCAAATCAACCCTGTCGTTGCATGTTCCTATATTTCTTGTGCAAGAATCTCTGCCCCTATCCCAAATGGTAGCATTGAATAAACATGGTGATGGATGCTGCAGAGGGGACATGCCAGATAAAATAATAAAAATAATATATATATATATTTTTTTTAACAAATTGTGAAAAACGGAGGTATTTTCCTGCAGACATCGAGCAAAATCTGTAAGTGGCTGTGATGTCAACTTGCCTCTCTTCACAAGGAGACAGGATAGCATGTCTGAAGACATTTACATGCCAGTGTCATTAACTTGCTGGAATTAAGCTTCTGAATGTGTCTAGAAAGATGATAAAGGGATACAATAACCATTTAACTTAATTTCTAGCCTACAGTTCTGCTTGTGTCAGTTCTGAGTGACGTATAGTACGATTAAGTTTAAAGTTCAGACAGTGCTGCACAAAATGAAGAGATAAAACATAAAGAAGTGGAAAGACTTTGCAATCTCCCCTACAGTACATCTACCAAGAACCAACAACCACCCCTCCCCCAACACATACACAGACACACGCATGCCCGCCCCACACACACACACACACACACACACACACACTCCTCCTGTCTATCTTACGCCCTTTCCCAACAGAAATGTTGAAAATCAAGTGAGAAGTAGTGCTGCAGTCAGAGACATATCTGAATCCATGTGAAGATCCATGGAGCTCCTATGAATATTGCGAACCACTCGCATCCCAGGGCATGTAAAATCCTAACAGTGTCCCAGATTGCACATAACATTTTTATCTTGTGTAATATTTAATCGTAGGTATTTATCTTGTTCTGCTCATGATGGAAATCAGTATCCGTTACCACTTGCAGAGCACAGGCAGTTGCTAGTGGTGGAGGTTCACAAAGACAAACAGAGAAGGTATAGAGAAGGATCAGGTCGTGAACGTAGTAGACTCAAAAGCAAGGTACACTTGAAGTTCGAGAGGACTATTGGAGAAGCAAGGCTGCTTGGCTGACTCCAGGCACTTACATGAAGAGAAGGATAAAGTAATCAAAAGCCATTTATTTAAGGTATAGGGGCATAATGTTGTGGTGTCGGAGGTTTGTTTTAGATTGACACTGAGGACCAAGACAGAGGTTCAGGGACTGGCATTTGTGACTCATTCATTTCATAAACCCATAAGAGTAGCTGCTCTTAAATTAAACTATGCATTCAGCCACAGTAATTTCAACACAAATAATGTGATAGCTACTAATGTGCACAACGAGTAATCAGATGCACACTGTACCTTTTGACAAGCCTCTCGTAAGCATTCTTAGCTCACGTCTATTACTTTTTTTCAGCATCCAGAGCGCTATTATAATTCCGAACAATAACATCACAAATCACATTGGGTTTTTTTTAGTTTTTTTTTAATATAATCAGCCATTTCAGGGGAAATTGTGTTATATTTTATTATGGACATTTTGCACCTTTCTTGGCTGTTCAGAGGTCAGGTTGACTCAGGACATTAGTACTTCAATCTAATAGAAAAACAAACAAATTACCCAGGAAAAGTTTAAATGAATTTTCATTTATATTTTCATTTGATGATCCCACTGTGTAGGTCTTTCAGTGTCTCCAGCAGCTTCAGTGACTCGGAGTGATTTCTCTACCAATTTGCTATTGAGTTCACTGCTATAAAATAATGTGTAGTACTGTTATGCTCTAAATGCTAGCAGTGTGATATGCATTTATCATTCTTAGTGTTTATAGGGCTATAGCATGATTAGTTGTTTTTGGGACCACAGAATATAGTAAAATGGCTGAGAATGTATTGCTATAAATGATTGGCCAACAGCTGCCAGTAAGGAACTGTAAAATTCTTTAACAGTGTCCCCTCAATGGCTCGCTGTGGTGTTGCTACTGGCTTCTTTTAGTGACATGCTGTGAGGCTCCATTGTCTTGCCCTGGGATTCCATCAGCAGTTCCAGTGAGCCCGTTTCTGAATTTTCTGTTTTACGACCTCCAGGGACGTAACCAGCAGCGAAATTAAGCTTAAGTTGGTGCATTAAACTATAATCAGACCGTTTCAGAAGTGCAACAAACACATCTTGTAAACAAAAGTGTTAAATGCAGTTGTTTAATCAATTCCAAAAAATAAATACGTTTTTTTTTTTTCTGATTTGGATACGGACGTCGATGGGCTCCTTTCCAGACAGAGCAAATTCAAATTTGTGAACTGGAATAACATTGTGCAGGATGCCACACTACAGAGGGTAAAGACTTAGGAAGCAGGATCTTCTCAGGCTTGGTTTGAAACTGTAGCATGTGTATGTAAGTGAGCGAATGGGTTAGAGTGTATGCATGTGCATGGGATAGGGATGTGTCTGTCATGCAACCACTGATCTATAAAGAATACCTGGATAGACTATCTCATTGTTGCTGACCCATCAACAATGAAGCCAATGGAACTGTCCCGAGTGGTCCCATAATGGCGGCGAGGTGTTCCAATTCCATTGTTGCAGAACGGCAACATTCTTTCACTGTCTTTTACTGTCTATGCATTCCTATGGCAAGTGGTCCCATAATGGCCGCCCCCATGTAGGCTTCAGAATTTTGACGTAGATGCTCTATCCAGGTATTCTTTATAGATCAGTGCATGCAACCCACTGGGCTACATTACCAGTTCCCTCGCACAGTGTCGGTACCAGCGCTCGCTGAAGAAATTACATAATGTTGTTCCTAAACCCTTAGGACTCATTTATTAGCCAGGGCTGGATGTAAAGCCCTGCATTGCAATGCTCTCAGCATGCTAAGCTTGTTCAGGTTAATGAGCAAACTTAATTTGTGGGTGAGTTTCAACATGCATAGTTCAATTAAATATAATAATATAAGAGGCTGCTTTCACCTATACTGGCAATTGGAGAAAATGAACAGACGTTTCGACAGCATGTTAAAATGTATACTTCATATATATAATTTAGAATCATTTTGAGACCAGTTCTGATCTAAGCTACAAAGGGAGTAGCACTTTTCAGCAAAAGATTTCAGCTTCTCATTTCATAAATAACCCCACTGTCCCTGTGCTGAAATGACCAGCTCTTTTTTGCATGCAAAGGCATGCAAAAATGTGTGTGAGTGTGTGTGTGTGTGTGTGTGTGTGAGCTTTGACTTCCTCCACACACACACACACATTGTAAACAGCGCCGCTGCGGGCTGGCTCAGGATTAGCGCGGATTTGCCACGCTAAGCCCCACTGACCCAGCCCACTGACCCTGCGGCACTGGCTCCACCCTATCGGCGCTCCCCGACGCGCGCCGCCACCTGCCCACGGCCCGTCTCCTCTCTCTGGGCATCCCTCCAGGCGACCCACTTCCTGTCTCGGCTCTCCATGGAGATGGATGGGAGAGATGGAGTAGGGGCGAGCGGAGGAACGCGTTAGAATGCAATACGCGTTGGTATTGATGCGTCAGGTTACAAAATGACCCCCACCCACCTCCGTCCTGAACGTAGCGCTTAGCGTGGACGTCCCCAATATGTTTCTTTGCGGCAAAGGCCCCTAGTGCGTTGGCTTTCTTGGAAATGTGAAAGTCCAATCCAGTAAATCTTTCAAATTGTCGGCAGGCGCAACACCCACCCGACCGCGGAGAGAGCCGACGGTTGACAAAACGGGAGATAAATATTACAAATAACTGGCATATTTCATGCGGCCATGGCAGACTCACTGATGAGAATGAGATTCCTGTCCAGGCAGGCTGTGGTTCTCCCAGGGAAAAGGTCCCATCCCATGCCTTGCATGGCATTGAAATAAACCTCCCCGCCTCGCTCCTGTTTTCCTCCGGCTCATGCGATTGAATTAAAGCCGTGGAAACAAAGTCATTTTTTTGAAAAAACACGTCCCCTGGGCGCATTTGTCACTGTCAGCGTAATATCATTTTATGTAATGAGTCGGCAGAGGGAATTCAAACCGCCCATCTCTGTGCCTTTAACTGAAATTGACAGCCCTGCACCTTGCCAGGCACAAGCAAAAGGCAATTTATTTCCTGCTGTTTCGCAAAGCAACATGGAAATGCTGTGGGGAGTGGAGAGAGGAGCGACTTACAGTGTGTAAACACCAGAATCTAGAGATGAAGGCTTCACTGCTACTGCTATGGGTTTAATGTGTGATGTGGATGTGTGTAGTACACTTACCAAATAGTTCTTATTTTGTGCTGTATGTTGCTGAATATGGACGCTAGATTAAGATTCCTATTCTTCCTCCTTGTCACCCTTCTTCTGTCCTGTAAGGCTGCCTTTTTCATTGTGTCTATCATGCGACTATTACTTTTAGATGGACACTTCAGCCCAAAATCAGTTTTGGTATATATTCTATAGTAGTATATTCATAGATTTCAATATTGATTTGTTTGAACTGAAGATGGTCTGGATGTTTCTGAAAGATGTGTAAGGCTATGTGTTTTGGTGAATGGCATTTTTTGGACATAATCTTGGGAAACGCTACATATTTTTCACCCTTTTCTGACATTGTATTGTGAAAATAATTGTGAAAAGAATCTACATGTTAGTTGAATATTAAATCCATCTTCCACGATTTAATGTGTGATGGATGCACACAGTCAGTCAGTCAGTTGTTCTCTGTTTAGATGTGTTTGTGTGTCCTTGTAGTTTCTGACCTTGGTGTTTGAGTGAAGAGTAGCTTTAGGCTAACTGATGTAACTCACTTCCAGTGAATAAGATTGCCTAAGGGTGCTACATTGGGTTATTGCACATACAGAGAAGAGAAGGTTGTCCCCTTATCTAAATCAGGAGTAGATGCCAAATCAGCTGATTTCCTAAAAGTTGTGTGTGTTTCTTTAAGAGAGGGTTTTGCAGCAGGTTTTCTGTGACCACAGAGTTAGATCTAAATGAAGGATCAATAATTGATCCAAAGCCTGGGGGTGATGAGGGCCTGTGTGAATGATACCATGTACAGCCTGTATTTTTTCATATAACATGTTTATAAAATATTGAGTGATGTATTGGTCTATGCTACTCTCTTAATGAGTCCAGTCTCGCCCATAGCAAAAGTATGTGTCCTAGACGTGTCAGTCATTATATAAGAGGCTAAATGGACGGACACGTGGGCCAACTCTACGGCCCTGGACCAACCCTAGCGGTCTCTCTGAAGGACAAAAGTGGAGCTCAGCCGCCTTTCTACCCAGAATCAGAGTCAGAATCAGGATTGTTTGGCCAAGTCAGGAATCCAACGCGGGGTCCTAACACAATAATGACAGGGAGTCTGTAAGTCTGGTGATGAATACTGTAGCTGAGTGGTCTTTTGTCACCATCCTGAATCGTCCTCCATTTAGGTTCTTTTGTGAAGCTAGCCCAACAGATAGCTGGTGTGTTGCTTTGGACAAGGTATGTTTTTGAAATGGAGCAGTTTGAGTGTTCTCCCGCTATGCCCCAAGGTCACCTTGCTACAGCACCGCATACGTGGTAGTATACTGTTTTAAAGTAATTATAACCAGCATGCTCTCTGGTTTGCAGCCTTGGCTAGAATGCCAAATGATGAGAATAATCGGTGGTGCAATGCCGAATACAGTGGCTTAGTCTTCATTAAAAATGAAAAATGAAGCATTCGTAAATAAATCATTCCATCTCTGATGGCTGGATGGTCAGCTATTTATATAGTTTTCCTTTCTATACGTCAGACAGCGCAGAGAGAGATGAGAGAGGGGAGAACGAATGCTTGTCAACAATTTCAGTTCTACTGTATATTGTACTTCTGTATTCTGGCAGGTCTAAGGGTTGCCTTCAGTCCACAGAGGAGGTATTTAAACGTTTATAAAACGTTTTGTTTTACCTGATTGTGGCAGGTTGATTGTCATACTGATCCTTTTCAAAGCCACTGTTGACACAAACAGCGTCGGTGTTAAGAAGTTGCACACTCTATACAAATAAGTTTCTATTGCTGTGCGAACAAGTGAACCATATTGAGGAAAGGTACCTCGCCACTTAAGATGGGAAGACCTGCTGTGTATGGACTAAATGTTATGAAAAATAAAATTCCGAGAAAAGCTGAGACCAGACATACGATACGAATAATGAAAACTTTCCTCTGTACTTCAGGAATGGAAACTGGAAAAATGAACACACTCTGGGTTAGCGCTCACGGTTCTCCAAGGCTCTTCATTAATTCATCTTGTTTCAAAAAATCAATTTGAAATTACATTTCCGTGGCCTGTTCCGGCATTTTACAGGAGTAAAATTCACTGTAAAGCAACTAGCACTGGAGTTGGCTCGTTTTTTACCCTTGGCTAACAGCCATGACTGGTATAAAGGCTTGGCACCCAGCCTTCACGTTAGTGGCTCAGGAACCCTATGCTTCTTGCAAATTAATCAGCAGACTGGCCCTGCTTTGATGTCATTTTGAGCTTAACTTTCATGGCTGTTTTTAATAGCTTGCTGTTTGCTCTGTGAAATGATGCTAACTCGGGTGATATGACCCAACTTATTAACTTTTTTTTTACATTTTTTATCTCTCAATAACTTTGGGTCGGGTTGGGGTCGGCACTTTCACGGGCCATGGACGTGTTATAATAGCAGATAGCAGATGAAGAGGGATGGGGCAATAACACTTCACATGCTTTTATCCTCTTGCATGACACACGAGTGCTGCAGAGTGCACTTACCATCCCATTTGGCTCCGATAAGCAGGAGTCGGGTGGGCCGGTCCTGACATTTACTCTCGTCCATATGTGCGAAGTCGGATGGGTGATTGGCATGGACGTTGTGAGTGCCACATGACTGTTAATAGTGTCAAGCTATCTCGCTCGTTATTCAGAGCACATCTAAATAGATTCCTATTGACGTAGGAGTTACAGTACACTATAGGCCAAGGCTGACTTTTTGCTATAATTCAGGTATATGTTTAAGAGTTATCTAAATTGACATGAAGTCCTGTGAACATATTCAGTATTTATTCAAGGGATAACGGCCTCCGAGGTGTCTTTTATACGGAATTAATGGACGAAGCAGAGGCAAAGAATTCAAGGCCTTTCATTCCGTATAACAGAGCGCCTTGAAAGTCATTATCCCACTTATCACCCGGTTGCCATCATTGGCAATAACCATGCTTGATAGCACGCAAAGGAAACAAGCGGTTCTGTTTAAAAAGAAGTCGACTTATTTGTTGTAGCCTACAACTTTCTTTGGCCCTAATAGTGATAGCAATGGACATCTTTTTTACGGATGATTTCTTGCAAAACCTGGAATTCATAAGCATTGATATGGAACGGTCATAAACATTTTTTTTTTACCAGACAGACGTTCTTCAGAATTAATAGCCATGCGCCAGCCTATCAGAAAATAGTGTTTCTTCTCTCCGGATGACAACATTCTTTAACTGTTTTCAGACATGTCCTCCCCACTGCTGTATAATATGCAAATCTTTGTCAAACAGATGTCCGACCCTTTGGGTGATTCAGATATGACGCTTACATGAGGTCATTATGCAGACATTATGTGTGAACGACACTGACGCACATGAACAGAATATCTCAATATCTGCATGTTCTTCACTTCTTCAGTCATGAGCTTATTTCCATAATGTCCGTCCCGAAAAATTCTTGGAGTAGTGTAAAAGCCAAACGTGTGGAGTTCCAAATGTCGGGATGTGTTTTTCAGATATACGTTCAGATACCCAACCGCTTGATATCTGCAGAACATGTGGACTTCTATGTCTAAAAGCAGCTCATTAGTGGCGTTGAACACAGCAGGATGCTCGACCATGGCACAGTCTGTGTTCTTTGTATACCAGCCAAGCAGAGGCAAGACAGACGGCAAGCCTCGATTGCAGTGGGCCCGCAGTGGATGAAAAATGCATTGTGCGTGTGCGCCGTGCAGCTATTTACGTTAGAGAGCCCAGGCAAAGTGGGGAGGGGCGGCTGCCACAAACAGCGTTAAGGATATTCCAGCGTACGGTATGCCGTAATGCCACACAGCTGACCTGTGCTTCGAGAACCCCAGGGCTTCCTAACGAGATTCATTTGTTCGACTGTGGCGCGTGCGAGGATCCCAGGCCAACTCATTGCCATATTTATTTTTCACACAGCTCGGCGTGTTTTGCTGAAGATCGTGGCGGCGTGGTTGTGTATTCCTCACCATGCCCCCTGTGTGTCCTAATTAGTTCCAACGCACCTCACTAGATCTCGTTCTCCGGCAACCGAAGGGCCTATGCGTCTTGCACTTGTGTTAACCGCCAGTTTAAGGCACACTCCCCGTCTGCTGATGGGCATTGGTGGCAAGTGATTGCACTAGGTCTGATCCCCACGCCATTCCCACACAAGAGAGGGCAAACACAATGAGTCTGACGGAGCAGAGGTGGCTGCTTATTCACGGCATAATATGGGAGCGCACATTTCCATAATCACACTGTGCTTCGCACAAGGCTAATGTGACCCCTATTAGTTGCAAAAAGCATTGCAGGGCCCTTCGGAATGTATTGAAAATGGATTTTGAGAGAGGAGATTGGGGTTTGACAAAGGACTGGAAAGAGAGAGAGAGAGATGGAGTGAGGGAGGTTTGCGAGCGTGTGTTGGGAGAGAGCGTAACCAAACGCAGTCTAGATGACTCATACCTCTGCAGTTAGACAGCCATTGATTTACCCCCCCCCCCCCCCCTCCCATAATCCCTCTGCCGCTGTGCAAAAGGGGACAAATAGGTAGTTTGTTTTCCCTTTTTTTAGGGCGTGGGGGGTGTGTGAGGGAGTGAGGGTAGGTTTGGGCTAGATGCGTCGGGGCTGAAAATAGAAGCGAGGGGGGCCATATTAAATCCTGTTGTTGTTGTGGTGGCTGACGTTGTAGCGCGTCTGCCATACAGACAAGCTTGGCAGCGCACCAGCTGCTTTGTTTAGTGTTTTGTTTTGTTTTCGTCTCTCTCTCTTTCGCATGGCTTAAACGCACTCCTGCGTCCTTGGGAGTAAGGCAGCAAATGTTTGTCAGCATATTCTCCCTCCCTCTTTCTTTCTTTCTATCTCTCTCTGTCCCTCTCTCTCTCTCTCTCTCTCTCTCTCTCTCTTTCTGAGTGTGTGCGCTTGCTGTGTTTGCTCCACAGGCATTTCACCCGCTCTGTCCACCAACTTGTGCCTCCTCAATTGCCCGACAACATGGCCGCCGCTGGTGGCTGTGTGGATGTTAATCGTTTTTGTTGTGGCGTCTGTCTGGCCAGAGACAATTAAAGCCACGAGGCCGTCTTTATGAGCATTAGAGTCAGAGTCAGAGTGCCCTGAGAGATGTGGAGTCGGCAAGCCTCCTATGGTTGCAAACGCAACCCGCACACCCTGCTTTGTACTGACTTCAGATCAGGCAGTGTAGGTGATTAAGTGATGAAGAGGCTTGGTACAGTAGGTATCATAAGAATCATTTTGAGAGCTTAAAAAGGGTATGAATAAATTTGGGCATGCCATTTTTCATACAAATTCTAAAAAAGGGGAAAACGATTATTTTATTTATTATATGTTTCTACCACACAAAATTGGTCAGGAGAAAATCCATATTTGCCAGGGCTGTGAATAATTTTGTTCTTAACTGTATCTCATTGTAAGAGTGTAAGAGTGATAAGTAAATGCATATTTTTTTTATTTAAATGACTTCTCAGTATCTTTTGTATACTGTGGCTGCGCTGCTTCCTGGAGTGGGAGACCTAAGCGACTCTGGCATGTGGACTCTAAAAGTCTCTCTCTCTGATCTCGCTGATTGGCTCCAGTCTTGCTAAGGAGCAGAGCCATGGAGATGAGATGAGTCACCTTCACATGAGTTAACAGAAAGAAAAAAAAAACATGTTCTCTGAACATATTTTGTGCTTTCACTTTTGCTCTCTCTCTCTTCCTCTCTCTCTCACTCACTCACACTCACACACACACACACACACACACACACACACACACACACATGCACACACACACACACACACACACACACACACACACACACACACACACACACACACACACACACCTTTCTCTCTCTCTCTCTCTCTCTTTCTCTCTCCATTTATCTGAGATAAAGCACTAGAGCACTCAGAAATAAATAAAATGTTCTTTTAAGAACAGATTTTATAACTGTAATTGCCCCCAGACCGTTAAGGATTATTATGAGTTTTTTTTTTTTCCCCTTTACAAGGCTCACTTGGATATTCTCCATAATCATGGCTATTCTCCATTATGTCATTTTCTACCTACAGTAGATGTCGACTGTGATCTCAATCCTTGTTAATCACAGCGTCCCCTCTTTGTAACAAAGTCCGGAACATGCTGTTCTATCCTATTTGTATTGGACATGTAATCTTGATGATTTGAGATGATGGGCCGTATTTTTGGAATAATGAATAGAACATCATCATGTCCATGTCTTGGCTGCGCTTTAGCCTGAGGCTCATTCAGTCCTCGAGTGGGAGCTGAATGAGTCCTGCATCCTTTCAGAGTTCCCTTCATCAGTGACATGTAGCGGATGAATTTCCAATTTATGGCATTCTCAGACATCTGGGTGGTCCTGCTCGACCAGTTATACACGCAAGCGAGAACGAGCCTTGATGCAATCCCTCTCCACCGCTGCACCTTACTATACCTTTCTCCTCCCTCTCTCTCTCTCTCTCTCTCTTCCTCTCTTTCTCTCAATCTATCCATCTTCACTGATGAAAACATCAGACTTTCTTCTCGGGTCCTGTCGCCGCTGCCGCTAAGTTCTGTCACCGTGTAGGCATCAAGGGCAGAGTGATGACGCGTCACGGGAGCCCCCCCTCTGTGACGTTGACATTTAAAGCGATGAGCCACCCTCATTTCCCGCCCTCTTCCCCTCTCCCAGAGCATCTAACCCTTCCGCGGTCCCCAATGGCGCCCATAAAAGAGGGCAATGAAAGAGGCGCAATAGAAAAGATTACTGGGGTCTGGTGCAGATGGGGTGGCGCGGAGAGAGCGGGCGGGTCAGCGCGGCTGGTAATCACCGGCCTCTGACTCCGCTTGGCTCCGCTCATTACGGAGCGAGAGATAGAGAGGCCCACGCACCGCTCCGCATTAATAAAAGAGTCAGATCACGCTCTCTCTTCTTCTCTCTCTCTCTTTCACTTTCTCCCTCTCTTTTTCTCTGCCTTTCTCCCTCTCTTTCTTTCTCCCTCTCTTTTCCTCTGCCTCTCTTTCTTTCTTTTTTGTTCCTCTCTCTCTCTCTTTCTCTCTCTGCATCTCTCTTTCTCTCTGTCTCTCTCTTTTAACCTTTACATGAAAGTGCAAAAGAGCCCAGGCTCCTCAGCTCCAGCAGTTCCATCATAACATATGTATGTGGATCCATCCATAAGAGGCTTCCTGTTCCTGCTTTCTCCCCCTATTCCATGCTCTATATTCTCCATTCATGGTTGAAGCCCATTTGTGTAGAATGTAGGAGGACGTGTATCTATTTACCCAATCTAGAAGGTCAGAGGTGTCCATGATTGGCAAATAAAGGTTTAAAAGGCACAGTGACGCTGGTGACCGGACTCATTGTCTCTAGTCACCTGCAGGAGAAGTGATAGGGCAACCTGGATGTTTTGACCAAAAAGGTCAGCTTGTGTTAGCAGATAGGATTGAGAGTGATTGTTGAATGCCAGGAGATAGATTATGTAGGTTTTCTCTGAATGCACTCAGCGTAACTGAAGAGGCTAGGTTAAGTAGACATGTCAGCAGTTTGGAGATCTGCAAATGTATTGCCAGTTAATTAGCAGAAACGGACTGAAAACCTTGAAATACATATCTGCTATCTGGCCTCATATGTCCAGATTATAGATCAGAGTTAGCCTTTATTCACCATTTTAGCCTCTTCTGTCCTTTTGGATGGGGGAGATACAGTATATGGGTATGCTAGCCTGACATTGTCGTACTCAAAATTGTAGTCAGAATATGAGTCTAGTACTGCTAAATATGCGTCTACAGTATGTGTCCCCTCCTTCATTTTTAAAGATAATTTCGTTCAAACCGATGCCACAAACATGCCATGAACAGCTGGGGAAGGGTGTCGCAAACACAACGAGCAAACAGAGAATTGAAACAATTTGGAACAACATGTCACGCAAACATGTGGAACCGGATTTTCCCCACATATCCACTTTGGCCTTTTCAGAAATGTTTTCAGAAATAATCGTGTAAT
The DNA here is from genome assembly GCF_963854185.1 of Sardina pilchardus. Classification (NCBI taxonomy): domain Eukaryota; kingdom Metazoa; phylum Chordata; class Actinopteri; order Clupeiformes; family Clupeidae; genus Sardina; species Sardina pilchardus. Next base: position 20,111,252 of record NC_084999.1, read on the forward strand.
AATCAGTGATAAAACCTCGGTTTTCATGTAAATGAAAGGACAAACTGCATGGAAATAATATACATTTGTAGCCACAGCGTTCCTGTTGCAAACAAAATCAACCCTAAGTGTGCTCAGATGACGTGATAGACGAGGCACTGTTGCTCATCTGTCCATCATTGAATAAAGCCCGCCCTGACAATTTGACTGGTACGAACAGCTCTGATTCGAGCCTAGTTGCACCACGACGGAGCAATGCCAGACCGAACTTCCCGACCTCAAATGTTGTGGGCGGGGCTAAGTTCGGCTGGCACCCAGGCTATGAGTATGCTGTAGAATGTATTTATTGGTAGGTGCATGTAATGCTATCTCTTTGCGACGGGAGAAGCATGCCCTGTAGTTTGCGAGTGAGAAGATGTCCTCCTCGCTGTTTAATTGCTGAGCCTTAAAGAGACCCTATGCAACTTTCTGCAGGAAACGATCGCTCCTTGTTTACATCTGGAAGTCTGAGACGAAGAACCACGCTTGCAATTTATATATTTAAATATAGCTTATACATGTATAGATATACACGCTAAAGCTGTCGGGGAAGCTCTGCAGAGAAAATGCAAGCATAAAACGAGCGAAAACGAAAAACGAAACCGAAACCAGAGATGAAATCGCCAATCCTGCATAGTTCCTCTTTAAGCCTTGTTGTGTGCACACATGGCAGGGCCTCATCAGCAGGTGGCTGTTGTCTTTGAACGAAGACTTCCTGCTGTTGTCAAGGTGCGTGACTACAGTTCTAATCCCCCCCTCCACCCTCCGCTCCTCCTCAGCCGTAGTCTCAGACGTCTACGTTTCCATCTGCTTCTGGTCCCCTCAGTCAGCATGCAATTAGCTGATTGGGAGCTTGAAGGGAAAAGGGGAGGGAAGGGGGGGGGGGGGGGGGGGGGGGGAGCAAGAGGATTGTTTACTGTTTACTCATAAACACTGCTATTTGTCGACTTCAACCCTTCCACCTACTGTAAACCTTTCCGTGACTCGTTTGAATCTCTGTGTGAGGGAGGGTAAGAGGAAGGGTCTTACGACTCAGGTGTTTGAGTTTCAGGTGTACTGTAGGTTGTTGTATGGTGTTAATTTTGACTTTTCATGTATCAGTGTTGGAGCTCAGACTGGGGTCTGAAAGAGTTTGTCCAGTTTCAAAAATGACTCTATGACTGTTAAGTCATAGGTTGTCGTAGGTGGTCATGACAACAACATGATATATTTAACCCAGATGCAAAGTCCAGTTTCTTGTCCAGTTACAGCAGACTGTAAAGATAGCTAATGGAAGTTACTGGGGGATATCGGGCAATCTAACCTGTCTCTCTCTCTCTTTCTCTCCCTCTCCCCGTCTCTGTTCTCATTCTCTTTTTAAGGTTTATTCTCTGAAGAAGTTGAGTCTCACTTCAACCTGCAGAAGAAGCATTCCAACAGACAGCCGACGCCGACGTTGCAAACATGTTCAGCACCAAAAGGTCAGGATGATATCACAGTCTCTTTTTCTTAAATCTATCTCTCTCTTTCTTTCTTTCTCTCCCCCCTCTCTCTATGGTTCCCTTGTTTCCATATTTTCATGCTTTCTGACTGGCAGCCATGCCCCTCCCCATCTTTCTGATGCATTCGTCCTGGTTTATTATGGTAAATAGGAACAGTCTTGAGGGAACTAAAAGGTCCAGCGGCACTGTAAATCTCCCCTTAAAAAACTCACAGGGAGATCGCTATCTGTGTTTGATTGGTTCTCCCTAGCCGTAAAATTGTTTGTAATAGTCACATTAAAGTAATTACAACAAGTAGTCAACTTTCAGCTTTTCATTAGTTTGCTGTTCTGGCAGCCAAGCCAGTAGAGAGGAACATCTCTCTCTCTCTCTCTCTCTCTCTCTCTCTCACGCTCTCTCTCTCTCTCTCTCTCTCTCTCTCTCTCTCTCTCTCTCTCTTTCCATTTTATGATGCCAGGGAAATTTCCCCACAGATTTCCCCACAGTACACACATAGCCATGCACAAACACAAACAAAGAGCAAAAATACAAACACAAACACACACACACACACACACACGCACACACACACACACACACACGTACACACACACACACACACACACACACACACACACACATACACACACACACACACACACACACACAAACACATACACACGTACAACAGTAATGGACTTTGCTTTTGCTTTGTTTTTGTTTCCATTTTTTTGCACCTGATTGTGAAAGGACCGTTTAGAATTGCCCTCGTATTAATGGGTCAGTGTATACCCTCACTTGTATGCATGGTGTGTAAACATGGCCTCACACACATACACATTTAATCACCAATGCAGGGAGGTAATTGAGTCTATGGGGATACAGCGGTCTATGGTATTGATGAGGAAGTCTGAATTGGCTGACTGCGGGTTTACATGGGAGATGAGATTATTATTCAGTGCAAAAATCCTCCTCCTCGTGCATTATACATGCATCATTCAAAGCATGTGGCCCCGGTGTGCATGGCTTGAACAAAACAAAGGTTAATTTCATTAGCGGCTACATACGTTCTGTGTGCTATAACTGTTGAAATGGCCGGAAATCAGGCCTGGATGACCCTGAATATTCAATGCAACAAGGCCACCAAGGATCTTCTTCTCAGTGTGCACAACAATTGCACAATTAATGAAGGCATTGTCCATATTAACCCCCGTCCATCCATGTGGGTGCAAATCCCTCTGGTGAAATGCATTCATGTCCAACATCAGCCCAGCAAGATTAGTACCCCCATTTGTGTGTGCTTTAAACTCGGAGTGTTGTATTATCCCGAGGACTAATTGTTGCCAGCTAAACAACTCCGTCGGGAAAAGCATAAACATGTGGCTAAATCTCTGCGAAACAGATAACATAATGCAAATATCGGTGGTCTGCTGAAGATAACATAATGTTGCGTTGAGTGAAACACAAAGCTGGGGGAATGTTAAAAGCCGGATATTATGAACACAACGGGAGGAATTTCAAAAACAGTCATTTCGCCTAGCTCTAAAATCATAATGAAACCCATTTCAATTATGTCAATTTCGAGAGGATGTTTTTGTCATTGTGCGCGGCATGAAAAGGCCTGTGCATTTTATGGCCTTCACCTAGAGACAGCGGAAGACAATGAAATCAGCCTTGATTCAATTCGCCGCGGCGCGGCTGTCACTCAGCACACAGTGTGCCGCGCGGCCGTCAACTCGGCGACGGTGAAATAGCAGGGTGCGTAGCAGCCTCCGTCAGATGTGACACTTTGCCCTCTAATCAAAGCGCCACTGATGTCGCAGGGGCAGTGTCACCGCTCACGGTCGCTACACATAACCATACACGCAGACGCACAAATACACACACGCACATATGCATACGGTATATATTCGTGCACACCCTCTCGAGCTGATGAAATAATGGGGCCATTATGATGCAGGTGGTGCCAATCGGAGTGGAGAAAAGCATGATGGGAAGGGGCCGTGACCCCTTAGCCTGTGCACATGCACTGTGAAATGACATTCACGGCTCTTCTCTCCTCATTCACTTTCTCTCTTTTTGTTTTCCTACCACCTTGTAGGAGCTTATTTTGGTCATCTAGCAGGTCTGAGAAATTGCATTATACTTGATATGTACATTTCAGGGAGGATTGATTGCTGTTGCCGGGTCAAATACTCTTTGCTACCACAGTACAGTTAATGTGTTTGCCAGAATTTATGTAAGGGATAATGTATAGAACGCTGGTCATTATCGGGAAAATAAGTACCGACAGGGCGAACCGGAGCATCATCTTGTGTCGCCCTGAAGGTACTTACTTTCCCGATAATGACCTGTGTTCTATACATTATCCCGCTTATTATACGGCTACTTGCCAAAACAAGAAAAGAAACTTAGCTCAATGTGCCTTTAGCAATGACTTGGCCACCGTTTTGTGGCTTCTGCTGACAAAATAAATACAGTAGTTTGCCACACAGATACAGTAGAACTTGACAGTTTCAGGTGTTGCATGGCTTACTAGCTGACTAGCTTCAATTAAATTCCATTGCAATAAGCGAACGTACTTGTTGCGGAGTGATATGTATTAGAAGCACAAACTCCATTGCCATTGACAGCGGTCATTTTCACAGGTCCTCTAGTCAAAAATAATGACCCACTCCCACTCAAGTCAATGGAGCATTCTTCTTACATTGTGAAGAGCCGTATTACATTAGAGAGATGAAGAAGGAGAGATACTGTACAGTATGTTTGGAGTGGATACAGCAGAAATGTTGCTTGGTGACTCTTTCACAGACACTGCAAGTGCACAAGCAGTCAATTTTATATTTCATCTAACATTGAATGTAAGTGTAGTTGTGTATTATTTTATTAACTGTGTACAAGCATGTGTTCTCCATTTAATAGCCTTAGCAATCACCAGCGTTGGTGAAAACAACCAAACCTGCATCCCAGTAGCCAGTATGAGTGCACCTAGTTCAGTGCACCTTTGGGAGGAGGAAACAAAATGTACAGTTGGCCTGGCACAGATCTGCAGATGATATGACTCAAGTCCCAGCTCCAGAAATAGAGTCGCACACACACACACACACACACACACATGCACAAACGCGCACACACACACAGCCTTGTGTTTCCCAGAGTGGAAGAGGAGCAGAAGAAGCCAAACGTGACAGTGGAAATCTGTTTATCTGTCTGGAGCACCTCCCTAATCTGCTCTTTCAATATTCATTTTTCCCCTCTGCTGTCACGCACGCACACTAACACACACACACACACACACACACACACACACACACACACACACACTGATACCCTCCACCGAGCCACCAGAGATTTTTTGCAGCCAATATATACTGATACACACACACACACACACACACACACACACACACACACTGCGACTTTAATTAAAAGTCTTTCATTAAACCTTAATCAGTTGAGCGGCTGACATAGGACTCCTCCTTCGATTCTATTGGAATGAAGTCTGGAAGAGAGGCGTAGGTAATAAATCGCAGCACTTTCAGGGGTAGAGCACATTAACATAGTGTGCTTGCGAGTTCATTTAGCCTTCTGCCTTCCCAACGCCACGCTCTGTTTTATTGTTATGGATGGGCAGGAGGATGCAGCACTGGCCAGTTTAATCGTTCGTGTTTACACACGCTCATTAAAAAGTAACTGGAGCTCGGTTAAATTGAATTCTTTCGTCAGAGGAGATTGTTGATTAAGCGCCCCGTCGTAGTTTAAGCAACTCATTAAAACTTAGCCCCATCTCACACAGGCTCACATATGCACACACTGCCATAAATCTTATGCAGGGGAAGAACATAAACAGTGGGTGGGCATCAGTATAGTTCAGGTGCAGACCAGAGCAAAAATTTGGAATTAAGTTAGCCATAAACTGCTCGGACATAAACTGCATAAATTGCTGAAAGACACTGGGCCCCAACCCACCTACACATAGGCCTACGGACACATACAGTGTGAAACAGCAACAATATATATACTGTATAGGAGAGAGGAGGGTTACTTGCCTTTATTGATATGACAGAGATCAGACAGTGGGTCGGAGTAGTGGAGATAACTGGGGTCCCAGTTGGCTTGAAAGCCGAACAAGACATGGGCCACCTGTGCACTTCTGCTCCCACAAGCGTGTGGCGTTTACACACAATCAAATCCAAGACGATAAGGTATGATATTCTGCCCCATTCACCTCTTATCTCCAAAACCAATGCTAGTGCCATAAGCCTGAAACCTACAGCATAACCGTATATGACAGCTTATATAACTAGCAAGTATAGGTAGTGTAAGGTGACATGTCACTTGAAAATCAACTCAAAAAAATAATGACATCTTCATGGTACAGTACATTATTGTGGATTGAACACACACAAATGAACAGTGGGAGGGCATCACAGTGACCAAACCAGTTTTGGAATTTTAACTTTGGAGGTGCTACAGTACCTACAGTATATTTAGTCAGTATACTACTGCACGTATTAGTGTACAGTAATCATTTATCTCAACTTCAAAGGAATCCTATTGACTCAAAAAAAGCAACAGTTGAGATGTTTCTACAACACCCTCATCCCTTTACACCCATAGTGCATACATGTGGATAGAATACATGGGTATGACTTTGAAACAGCTCTACTCTCTCAACTTTGGTTGATTTCCTTTCCCCTCCAATCCATTCATGCAGAGAGGGAGCTGTGAGCAAGCCTGGCGCTGTTACTGCTGCTGTGTCTGCTTTGGCCTGTTGTGATATCTCCGTAGCTCTGAGTTGAGCTGTCAGGCTGCCGGCTGTAATTGCCATCAGTGGGGGCAGTAATGAAATTACAGGAATATGAGTTGGGCTCATTAGCGTCCAAATATGGATAGGAGCTGCAAACCTCTTTGAGTCTGTCTTTTTGCCGTGCTGAAATAACGGCTGGAGAACTTGAGCATCATCATCGAGAGCAGCGAAGATGTCTAGTGTTGCTCAGGACCCTTTATCTTCCACATTGTGACAGTTTGTTTTGTTTGAGGCTGATATTGTCTAAGGCATCATCACCCTCCTGATGAGAGAGGAATGACTCTTCCCTCACTTTGCTTGAGCTGTCTGGATTGTCTCGCCCTATGGGTGCCTGCCCTCGGGAGTGTGTTAACACTGTCCAGGAACTCCGGGAGTGTCACTGTCTCTCCTAAATCCCTTTGTCGGAATTTAGCCACAGAGATTCCGTCCAAACGGCTGACTTTGGACGGCAGTGCTGATGAGGAAGAATACTGTAAAGTGAAAAACGCAGCACCAGAACGACATTGACCTCCCCTCGCTGATCTTGACCTTCATTATGTGTGATTACCATTGCTAAGCACCTGACTGATAGCGTTGCAGCTTTGGCATGTTGACATCAAGGGCCTGGCGTACCCATTATGTATGCCAGAGGAGGAAGCATACTCTCGGGAGCACAATTCATGCAGGGATATTTAACCCCCTGCATGGACATGCCTGTCCAATCAGGATGAAGAGAGCCTCCCCGCCCGCCACCGCCCCAGTGGTACCGCATTGGCCTGCCAGTCTGTTCTGACCTTGAAGAGTTACATGACACAGGAGTTTGCTGATAGAATCTCAAAGAGATGCCCCCATGTCCTCCCTTCCTCTCCCCACCAATCAAAAGACTTCAGAGCCAATCAAAAGGGGCAGGAAAAAATAGCATTTTCCCACCGTTACTTATCTTTGCCCCACCATTGGGATCAGCAAATCACTCTGCATTACCAGGGAGGTTTTGATGGGTTTGTTTTATGTGGAATTGGTGTTTGATTGACAGCAGGTTGTTTTTACATGTATACAGTGATTGGCCGTGCTTTGAGGTACTATGTTCAAGCTCAGGGAACCATGATTGACATGATTCCAGTGGATTGCTTCCAAAAAGGACACGGGAAAACATGGAGCGTGTGCATTCAAATGTAGTGACTTAGTGGCTTCAATCTGAGATGAAAAAATTGGTGTTAAAGTATAAAAACAAATTTGCACAAATACGATGCCAGACAAACGGTATACATAACTTCAAAAAGGGGTGGATAAACCTCACTCTAATCTGGTGTGCAAATGACTGTAAGCTGGCAGCAGAAGACCAGGAGTGCTTTTTTACTCTGTTTAGGTTTTTTGAGTGCTTTCACTAATTACGTGTCCTCGTTTGAGGGCAGGAACTTGGCATAGAGAGACACTTCACAAAAAAAAAGCAGTGTCCATATTGGGCTGTGAAGGAAAATTCTCATGAAGTAGTCATGCTCACACCAGCCTTATTTCAGCTCTAAAAATACCACTCTCTGTGTCACACAGTGACAAGGAGGAAGTGCACAAAGAACACCTTAAATATTACGAAACGCCCACACAGGCCCCAAAATAATCGTAATGCAGCAGTATAAATTTGGCTTCAACAGAAAATAATTGCCCAAAAAGTGAATGCATGTGAAGACTTGAGCCACATCAGGCTCATGCTTACGAAAAGCATCCAAAAGTCACATTTTCCACCATAATGTGTTTGGCAAGGCTCACTGATACAATACTCAGATAAATGACATAATAACATTAATTTATTTAGCAGACACTTTAATATCAAATATCAGATTGCTCAGGGTGGGAAAAGTATGATATCATTTGTCATACAGTTCGTTCTGAGAGACTACAACGTTAGATCATTATAATCTGGAAGCTGTGAAGGTTGCGGTATGCTCCCCCCCACACACACATACACACATAGACACACACAGTAATCTGTATTCCTCCATCTCCGGACAAAGTGTTTGGCAAACCTCTGTGGCTGATGTACGAAGACAGCGTGTTTTTCTGTCAGCAGAAAGTGAATGCTGTCCTTTGCCATATTGCGTGAAATTGACTAAGATTTCAATTCATCGGACAAACAGCGCTCATCACCACCCTTCACCGACCTGTAACTTAATTTGTTGTGCCCACAGCTGAATGGTAGAATTCAACCACAACTGCCATTGAATGGAGCCAACCGATGATATGAAGGTATCAAAGTTAGCGATCATCAAATAATGCAATACATAATAATAAGATGTCAACAAGCAGAGAGTCAATGCAAGACAGTAATTCCACTCCAAGAATAGACACACTACTATGTGCCTGAAATAGCAAGTGGGAAACTATCTGTTTTTTTTGTTTTTTTCGTAAACGAGAAGTGGGTTGTAGTGGCAGGATGAGATGTGGAGGAGTGGTGATCAAAGGAGGCCTGATGCAAACTGAAGTGGCTTCCCCTTACCCATGAGGGTCCCAGAGGATCTTTCCCCCTCTTTCAGGAGAGCAGGAAGCCTCATGTGCAGTGAATACTGAGATGGGAGCAGGAACTGCACACGGAGTTGCATTTCTCATGGGAGCAGTTGCGTTTCTTTTATTTCCATAGATGACAGTTCCAGATAAATAAAGAACATTTATATTGTCATGTCACCACTCGGAACACTCGGGAATGTGTGTTGGAAAGGCAGTGTTTATTGTGAATTTTATGTTTCATTTATGTTTTCGTCTCCAACTGAACACAATTCTTTTTTAAAAGAATCAATTAGTCTCCTTCAAAGACCAACGCTTGCGCTATATTGATTGGCCACATCAGAAGAATTTGACTTTTTAGCCCAAAACATCGGTACAACACACAATGAAAGGACTCCCAGTTATGCTTTGGGGGAAAACAGAGACAGAAAGACAGGGCTGGTGTGTAGCGGTCATGTTTTGGCCAAGAGCGATTCAAACCGTCGGCTATGTTGAACGCATAGACAGGCATGGCAGCTTTCTTCCCATGGCTACTGGTTGTACTGTCACAATGGAAACCAGGCAAGTAATATTTTTTGGCAATTTCTTTTTTTTTTCATGTTTGCATTTTTTTTCATCCTCTCACTATGTTGCCAGGTCTCACCAGTGCGTTGCCAAGCTCAAAGACGCAGCTGTTGCACTGCTTTCCTATGCTTTTAAATCCACCATGGATTTTTCATTTTTCCTTTATACTTCATAGACAATATCCCCTTTTTGGAGATTTTGAACCACATGATAAAAAAAAACTGAACAGAACAGAACTGTCCCTTGAAGTGTGGCAGTCATTAGAAGAGCATGGGGAGAGAATGAGTGCACTGAAGCACTGGGCACAGCTGAGAGAACACCCTCTCTCCAACATGTAAAATCTCTGTGCTTGTAAACTAGGCTCTGAAGGTGTGGAATTATTTCAGTATTTACAGTATCTACACTTTATTGAGTAGTTTGCCATTTTTTCCCTTATGTTACTTGTCCATACATTCTAAAAGAGCACTGAAATAAAGTCTACCTCTCTAGTTCATAATCAATTTAAGTTAGAAAACAATTGAGTGATACTGAAGGAATGTGAAGGTCATGATTCTGAAATTAAATTGCAGCACTTTAAGTAATGCATAGCAATAGCATATGCACATAAATGTGTCAGGCACTTGAAAGGAAATTGTCTAACTGGAAAGAAAAAGGGGTAGCAATCCTCCCATTTTCATAAAAATTGCAGAGCTCCAAATTGCTTTAAAGTGGTTTGGCTTCATGTGAAGCTGTCGAGAATAAAGAAGCCTTACGGCGATAAGGTCATGATCAGCTGCTGGCCAGAGAGAAGCTGTAGTAGCGCTCTCTACAGTACCTTACCTTAAATTACCTTACCTTGTCTCATCCTATCCCCTCTTCAAATCAACCCGGCTCTTTTCTTCATATAATTGTATCTACAAGTTCCAAACATAAATCAAAACTTTAATGAAGTCCACCCCACCCTACCCCTGCCCTCGGGCTTTAGATTGTTTCACCTTCAGAATGGACACTGTGAAGCTGCATGGTGATGGAGGGAGGCGTATGGAGAGCTGGGATGCTGTCCACTAATCTCGCACTGAGGGGTGCGCTCATGCCAGCCATTCCATTTTTTTGCCGGGTTATCTGTTGTTGTCGTCCTCCTGTTTCTGGCCTGACGAATGGAAAGGGGTTTGGCCCGTGTGGACGCGTTCCCTCAGGGGGGCTAACAGGTTAACAGGCTGACAGGTTAAGCGTGGCCGCCGCTTTAACCCCGGCCCATTGCACCGTAATTCAGCCTCGCAGCATGGCCACCGGCTGATGCAATTTTTATGCTTCTGCATTTAGAGCTCCAGTGTGGTGCCCCAACCCCCCCTCTTTTTACGGGATTACTTTCCAGGGCTCCATTTCAAACTTCAAAGGCAAAACGCTCCAGCATTGCTGGAGGTCCTGTTGGAAATAGCACTCGCCCGCATGCACTGTTCTCCTCTGTTTGTCAGGCAGCATTTCGCTCACTTTTTAAAGCTTTTGTTGTCAGCGAAGCAGACTGTATTGCTCTTGCTATGATTCGTCTCTGCCCCTTTCCTAGCTTAATCTTATGGTAATTAAGTAGTGGGGGGTGGGAGCATTTTAGGATAGCTTGTCCAGTATGCCTCTATGATGCCATTTGTTGACGCAAATTTCATCTTTGAGGCCTCTCCTGTCAAACCAATGTGCGACCTCTACCCAGGCCTCTGTCTGCCAACCCAGCGTGCCCACTGCCCGGGTGCCAGGAGAATGAACCTCGCTAGGTGCCAAGGGGCTTGGCATCCCAGGGTGAACATCTTGGGACAGTCAAATGAATGTCTACTTTCATTACTCCCCCTGAAACGACCGTTGTGTTCAAGGGTGTCTGTAGGTGAACCACCATGCTGCTTGCTGTTGCCACTTCTTTGGATCTCCTCTTAGGCATCATTTTGGCGTCAAAAGCCATATTTCAAGCAGCGCAAACAGTTTTTTAAAAAAGATAACCTCCAGCCTCTGTTTTTATTACCCTTCTGATTTGTTTTTTTCATTAAACAAAGCTCGTAAACATGCTGCCATGAAGTCCTTGTCTTTTTCTTCTGTTTTAGACCTCCCTTGCTGATGCTTGGTGCCATTTTGTGTGTGTGTCGGTGTGTCTGTGTCTGTGTGTGCGGGTGTAACTTAAATGTGTGTGTGTGTGTGTGTGTGTGTGTGTGTGTGTGTGTGTGTTTTGAGCGTGGTAATCGGTGTTGTGAAAACGGGGCCGTTCCAATTTATATATCCTCTGAATCAACTCTCATCGTCTTCCTCCTCCTTTATTTCTTCTCATCCGATTCGCTATCTCTCTTCCTCAGCGTGTGTGTCAATACTCTCATCCTGCGGATCAAATCATTTCATACCTTATAGCGCTCCAGATTAGTCGTGCATGGCGTGTCACTGTGAGAACCTCCGACCGCCTCTCTGCCCGTGACCACCCCAGCTGTGACCGTGCAGCACTGCGTGTCCATTGCCGTCTCCCCTTTTGCTGACCACCACTTGCCCCCCCTATCATTTCTCATTTCAGACAAAAAAGAATGGTGAAATGGCTGCACTCCTTTCTTTCTTTTCAGCCTGTGCCATTTATCCATTTGGATTGGAATCCATTTATGCAAGTGGGCTCTGCTCTTAGTTTTCATTCACTCTCTCTGTGCGCAGTCCATTCCCCCTGACTACATCTCTTTGTAAGCGCAGACATTATAACCCTGCGCGATCCATCAAAGAAGTGATACTTCGCCCCAAATTTCTTTGCCGTAGTAAAAGCGGAGGCTTAAGTCTCGGAGACCCTCGGAGACCCACGGCTATTAATTTTACAAACTAAAAGGGCAAAAGATGTACGATGCGAGATTCACTAGCTTTCTTGAAGGTCGGCGTGTCGGCCATAATTCATGGCTTGATGATGACTAAAGATGCATTACTCATCCTGAAACTAGCTCTTTCTGGATGCGCCCCGGCAACCAAATGGGCTTGATTATGCCGAGGACAATCAGTCGCACCCCCAAAGCCTCCCTGTGATGCGGGCCGCTTGAGAGGCCAATCACAAGATGACACCAACTCCAGAGCTGGTGGCGGTGAGGAGAGCGACGAAGGCAGCATAGTAGTCCAGTAGTGTCCTGCTTCAGCCTTCCCACACACTAATCACAGAGCTGTTGAATGGACTGTGTTCCATTACCCTTTAGTTCTCAAAGCTGGACTTGAAATGTTACAGGCCTTATCAGGGAGCAAAGGACGTTTGGTGAGAGTGAGTGTGTGAGAGTGAGAGTGACCATGTGAGGGAGCAGAAGAGTTGGCCAGACTAGAGGGTAGCTGATATAATTTGCCAATATATTTGTCCGGATTAGTTTTTTGTTGTATAATTTTATCCTTCCATGCACATTTCAATCTAATACATTTTGAATAAACACTGGTGACTGAGGGCATTTTGGCAGATGTTTATTGGCAGATGTTTGTTTTAGTAGGTTGCATGCTGATTAGTGGTTAAGTGTCCAGAAGCATGTTTTGTTTATATTTGTTGACAGACACTGTTGCTAGGCAAATGGCTGTAATGATAGCAAGTGGTAAGTGAACGCACAAAATAATGACTTTGTTTACTCATAGGCTTATTCTATAGCCTGCTGTTCGTTATCTGCTGTGCGGAGGACTACACACAGACCACCAGGGATGGTGTCACGAAGGCTGTGTACTGTAGGACAGCTAGACCGTAGACACATTTAATTACTCTTTTGCTTGATGTTTCGACAAATTGCTCGTGGTTTTTGCATTTACATAGACATCACTTTGTGCACTCCTGAGGAGCGTTGTCAGCGTCAACTCTAGTAAAATGTAGTCAGACTTTTAAATGCCCGGGTGTGTGCTGCTGTTCCACTCCACACACAGACTCTGGGGGAGAAATTCTCTGGAACCAAAAACAGAATTGATGATGTTGTAAGTTATCAATACTCCTGTCTCTGATCATTTAGTTAGCCCCAGGGCCAATTATAGGCTGGTTGAAGGCTCACTACTGTTCCAAAGTAGCCCCAGTATTGTTTGCATTTTCTTTCCAAAAATAAATTGAAATCTAACCAATTAAATAAGGCTTTGAAAGGACACAAATTTAAGCCTTTCTGTTGTGTTCTAGTAGTTACACCGATCTCACTGGACTAGGCAACATCACCTGGTGCTCTGCCCGGTAGAGGGGCAATTTGTGGCGCACATGTTCCACAGCAACAATACTGGGCTACCCGCAGATGTGCCCGCCTATTCATCAGCGTAATATGCTCAGGCATCGGCTGATTAAAGCAAAGGCCTGATCAATTTGTCGACCTCTAAGCAAGACTGTGATGGAGACAGAGATGGTGCGAACGAGAGAGAAAGAGAAAGTGGTAGACGGCTGTTTGATCAGAACTTGGCGCCTGGTGTGGAACAGGCAGCTCACCCCAACTTTCACCCCGGGAGTCCTCTGTGAGACGGAGCAGGGGGAAGGACCCTCCTGTCTGCCTAATTCCTCTCCTGCTGGCACCAGTGGCTGACACCGTCTGACACCTGGGTTGGATTCCACTTAACTTTTCTCTCCAGCCTCCGTCTGTCTCCCTAGCTTTTTACACACACACACACACACACACACACACACACACACACACACACACACACACACACACACACACACACACACACACACACACACACACACACACCTATAGGCGACAGCTCACCAGGGGGACGATATGCATATGAGGATGGTGGGGGCTTGTTACAAGGGAGGCTTGTTTGATGTCTTCTCTCTAGTCAAAGGGAGAGGTTGAGGGGCTTGTCTTCCCAAATCCCAAATCATAACGCTTCAAAAGATGGTGATAGGAATTCTCCCAAGTGCAAGGGCAGAGTCTGGTCGACCTTTCCGCAGTTCTCCAGAAGGCTGTGAGCCCTGTGATCCTCTAAAACCAGAATGATGAGCCTTTACAGCTAGTGGAAGAGTGTCTATTGTTTGCTCTATTTCGGCAGTGGAACTGTTGGCCAGCATTACACTGTGCTCTAACTGCAACATGAGACAATGTATTAACTGATAACGTTTATTAATAACATATGTTTGTTCATTTGAATATTTAAGAGGATGCAATGTAAAACAGTGCTGTGCTATGCGATGCTGCACCATGTTCTGAGCAGAGCTTTTGAAGTTTGACTTTTGAACAAGAGATGTGACGCAATAGAACAGCATGTTTAATGGATTCAGTGTGGACAGAGAGCGCTCGATGCTACGCAACGGTTGGCCACTCGCATGCAGTTAGAGATTATGCTGTTATGCTAGCGACACAGCAGCTGAGCTCTGAACTTGGTTTCAACTCAACGTGACGCTAGACTCATCAATGTTAGTTTGATGTATCCTAGGAACATTTCAGACATTCTGACTAAAGCCATACAATTCTTTAAATGTAAGTGTATTCCATTGCACATAAAATATAGATGTATACTAAACATCACTTAGCAACAAATTAGAACTTTGTTTGAATGAATCGAATTATTATGGTCTGAGCGTTGCATTGCTCGTTGCCAGTGCTGCTTCTGTGTTTTTAATGTGAGATGAAGAGGGCAAGGTGCAAAACAGATACAGTACATACAGGCAAAGCACCTATTGTGCTCATGACTGTTGGCTTCGAAACTGTTTGTTTATGTTTTATGCATGCAGTATTTTAGTGTATTCAGCATTATTTACAAATAGGTACTCTAAACTATCAAATAAGATGGGACAAAAGGTTTCCGCATTTAAATATTGCAGTATTTATTGAAACATCACAAATGTTGATGTGTATTTTTGCATGTGTGGTATTTCAGAATGTGCAGCAATATGTGCTGCTTTTAGACTACACTGTACAAGCTTGTCATGGCATGTTGGATGCCATTATTCACACAGTAGAGTAAGGCTATAATGCATGTAAGTGCAGTCATTCACACATGCACAGAGATGTGTCACCCCCCACCCCCCCCCCCCCCCCCCCACACACACACACACACACACACGCACACATACGCACACATCCTGACACATACTGTACCTTTGTGAGTATATGTGTACTTATTTATATTCTCTCCCTCCCCGCGACTTTCACACTAAAGTTCGATCCTTCTCAGGGTATCATTTAAGGTCGTATGAAGCATCTGGAAATGACTCCTGACAGGCTTCCCCTACTGCTCTGAGGCCATCTTATAAATAAACCTCCAACCTCCTCCCTCCATTCCTCCCTTATATTCTCTCTCTCTCTCTCTCTCTCTCTCTCTCTCTCTCTTGCTCTCCATCTATCTATGTGTGTGCAGCTTTAGTCAGAGCACAATTATTCCAGCCGTAGCTAGCGCTCTCCCACCCAGCGTACTGTATGACTCATTCAGAGGGGGGGGGGTTGAGCTGACGAGTAGGTGTGGTGGGGTAAGCATCAGGTGACCGTGAGCAAGGGACAGTATGGGAGACCTTGTTGTTGTCCTTGTGAAACATCTAGTTCAAGCTGTAACGTTGGCGTGAGACCATCTGCAAGTGTGTGTGTGTGTGTGTGTGTGTGTGTGTTTGGTCCCAATTATTAAGTCGATTATACCACACAGATGTGTAGTCTCAACCTACTTTGCCTGCGAGACACACACACACACACACGCACACACACACAGACACACAAGACACTGTCTGTGATTGACCTCCTCCCTTCCTGATTTCAAAATAGCTTGTTGCCGCTCTGGGCCTAGAACCAGACAGCTCTTGGTGGGGTGTGGGTGTAGAGTGGTGGTGCTGGTGGTGGTGGTGGTGGTGGGACTCGGCTAATTTTAAACAGCCCTGTCCTCGGTCCCCCGCTTTGCGTCTGGCTCTGTCCTCCCCTCTCTTCTCTGTCCTCCCCACTACCTCTCTCCCCTCTCCTCTCTGTCCTCCTCACTCCTCTCTGTCCTCTACACTCCCCACTCCTCTCTCCCCTCTCCCCTCTCCTCTCTTCTCTCTCCTCCCCTCTCCTCTCTCCACTCCTCTCTGTCCTCCTCTCCTCTCTCCCCTCTCCTCTCTTCTCTCCTCTCCTCTCTGTCCTCCCCACTCCTCTCCCCTCTCCTCTCTCACCTCTCCTCTCCTCTCTCTCATCTCCTCTCCTCTCTCCCCTCTCTTCTCTGTCCCTTCTCCTCTCTTCTCTCTCCTCTCCTCTCCTCCCTCCCCTCTCCTCTCTGTCCTCCTCTCCTCTCTGTCCTCCCCACTACTCTCCTCTCCTGCCCAAGTGCAGTGTTTGCGCTGGTGGGGTAGCTGACACAGTGCTAGGTCAGGTGTAACTCACCAGCTGCGTCCAAATTAGAGAGCGAGAGCAGGGGGTGTGGAGGGTGACCCGCTGCTTTTTTGCCACCTGGCCGAGCTCTCTGGTGCGCCTCGACTGTAGTGTTAGCAGGGCTCGGCTCCCTGGGGTGCAGCACACACTTGCTGTATTCTCCTCTCTGAATACGCCAGTCACCCCTCATACCGCACACACTCACACACACCCTTCCCACACACGCATGCACACACATACATGCGCACACACACACACACACACACACACACACACACACATGCGCACACACACACACACACACACACACACACACACACACATGCGCACACACACAAACACATACACACACACACACACACACACACACACACACACACTCAAGAAAGAGTGGCAGAATTGTTTAACCCCCGGTGTGTTGCTCCCTGTTGGGAGGCTGCTAGAGGGATGGGTTGGCCAGGGTATGGAGGTAGTGAGGAAGGGGCTTTATGGGGGTGTGGGGGGTGTGGGGGGGGAGCCACCGTCTGGCTCTGGCTCTGTCTCCAAGACATATCTCCCAGCATCCCCACCCAGGAGGGAGCGAAATTGAAAACATTCATATTTGATGTCCGCTCCCCAGGATGCATCCCAGGGTTCCAGACACTCACACACACACACACACACACACACACACACACATACACACACACACACACACACACACACACACACACACACACACACACACACACACACACACACACACACACACTGACTCCAGCTCTCTTCCCCCATCGTTGGTGTGCTGATATGCAGATGATCTGTTTTCTCGTTGGGCCAAGGCGACAGGGCCCATCCAGGTCCCATCCAAGCTGCCAACGCATGTATATGACACAGACACTGAAAGATGCATGAATCCCATTTCAAGAGCATGTAAAGTAATTACGGGTGGCTTGCAGCAACCTGAGCGAGGAATTAAATTGTCCATGTTGCGATAATACTTAACAAATCATCCCCACGGCCTATGCATGCATACACACACACACACACAGACACACACACACACACACACACACACACACACAGTCTGTCACAGAACAAATGGAGCATTGCTCCCTAACATCCACTTTTTGACAGACTAACAGAGGGCAAGTGTATGTGTTTATGTCCCTTGTGCGTATGTGTGTGTGTGTGTGTGTGTGTGTGTGTGTGTGTGTCAGAGAGACTAGTGTGTATGTGTGAGGGTATGCCTGTGTGTGTCTGCGTAAGCGCCTGTGGGTGGGCAGCGAGTGGGTAGGCAGGCACACACTCAATTACCGATACCAGCTATCACCTGGGCTAAATGCTGGGAGCGCCGCGCTCAGCTCCTCCCTAATTACTTCGTTTCATCTGGCAAAGTCATTGATAACAAACTGGAAGCCCTGTGGGACTTTGATGGTCTCCCACGCAGGCACACTAGTCTTGCCTTTCAATTTTGTCCCTGTTTCAAATTGGAAAAAAAAGATGAGAAATTGAAGGTTATGCACCGAACGGTTGGTGGAGTGGCAGAAAAAAAAAAATGTTGAAACTAATTATCTACTGTAGCTTAGGCTCTGAATCCAACTGTAGATGTCCTTTATTGTAGTTGGTGGTGATATCAGTGAAGATGCTGACTTTGCCACCCTGCTTGATGTAATGGTGACGACTGTATATGGAATATGGAAGATGGATAAAGTATGTACAGTACACCCTTTATTGAAGCTAACAACATACTGTAAATCAATCCTTGTGATCCACATACAGATAGTGTTTGTGACATCGACTGCTGCCCTGTACTGTCAAGGTCCAGGCATTGTGTATTGAAATGTGAAAATGGAAGCCAGATACAGTATGTGTACAGTGAAGTAAAGAGAGGCTTTTATCCGAAGAGACGGGGACAACATGCAGGTATCAAATGGGCAATGCACCATTCAAGTAGCTGAAAGTAATAGTACAGGGTTCCCGTCGCCGGTTATTACATTTTCGGAAGATAAATGTTATCTTTTTTGGGGGCAAAGTCATGGAATATCACAGAATTGTGTTGAAGCAGTTTAACATTTACTTGCCAAAATTCATAGTAGCCCAACTTTGTTTATTCAGTGGCCATTGTACCCTTCAGGGAAAGTCAGGAAAGAGTTATGGAATTTTCCATTTGACTTAAAACGAATGTGTTGGACACAGAGATGTGTTAAAAACAACACAAGCTGTGTTATTTTCAACACATATTGCGTAACACATAACAGAAGCAATGTGTTGGAAACGACACATACTGTTGTCCCTATCTGGACCTATTGTGTAACAAATAACAAAAGCAATGCAGCACAAGCGGTGTTGTCTTTAGTTTAACACATTGTTGTGTTATTTCCAACACACCCTGTTTGAGAGTGTAGGAACCCTGATGCAGTAATTCCACAAAGCTGTGGCATTAGACTGAACATGTCTCCCAGTGATCAAAAGCAGACTGCACAGCACTGTACTGTATGTTGATGTTGCTCACTCCTATGGGTGAATGCTGACCTGCTTAGTTCGCTCACCTGCAGCTATTTGGAGGGGGAGAGGAAGGGAGGGGTGAGAGAGAGAGGGGAGGGGGGGCAGCATGGACTACAAAGTTGAAAGAGAGAGAGTGAGAGAGAGAGAGAGAGAGAGTCAGAGAGTCCTGGTACGGGGCGCCAGAGGAGACTGCTGTCTGCCCTGAAGCAGGCGGCACGGCGTGGCGGGCGAATGCGCCAATGCAAGGTGACATGTGCCAACCGCAGGCACAGCTGGCCTGCGCTGATGTGACAGGGCTGCTTATATGCTTTAGAGACTCGGCTGCCAGTGCTTCCACAGCTTATTTTTAGCCAACAAACTGTCTCAAGTCCCTTAATGTGTGTGTGTGTCCATGTTTGTGTGTGTGAGAAAGGGAGGCAATGTGTTTGTGTGTACAAGACAGTTTGTACAAGTAAAGCAAATAGCAAAGCATTTGTTCAACAAAGCTGTAGGAGAACACTTTTTTACTGACAAATATTTCACTGAAAAACCTCTGTAGTATGTATTGTTAAAAATGAATCAAAGGTGTAGCCATTTGAAATCTTGCACAGGACTTTGATGCTCAGGGTGTTTTCATTATTGATTTGATCTCTGCTTGTCAGTGTTCTTGAAAGACCAAATCATTCGCCCAGACACACTGCTTCAGGTTACTGCAGGGCACAGTCCCATATCAGAGGGTCGCGCCAAGTAGGCTGTCAGTTAGAGAAGCGACGCTGTCAGTCGCAGAATGTTCTAGATGAGGTAAAAAGTCAGCACTGATACACTTCAAACATTCCCGCCTGACCTCTTAGATATTCTCTGTGTCAAAATAGCCTGTGGAAAAGATGCTATGACCACATGTCAGATGACCGAGTGTCGCTGCAAACATCTGGGAAAAATGTGTTTTTTTTACTGTAATGTGATCGCCGTAGTTACAGTGTAAACATCATTGGCTTGGCCCATAGTGTCTGTTGGCAGGAGTGCACATAGGGAAAATGGAAGGGTGGTTGAGGCACGTCTGCCATGGGTGATTAGTGAAAGGAGCTGTTGCAGAAAGGCAACATACTGTACCCCCATTGGCTGACGACTCGCTGTGTAGACTGAGTGTTCCGTGAGAAAGAGAGAGAGAGTTCCGTCTCTGAGGTTCCGGCATGTTCCCTCTGGGTGCGGGGAGCCCTGGGGCGTCACATTTTCCGGAGAGGAGTCATGCGAAGAGCACCTGCAGCCTTGCGATGTGTGGCAGCCAAGAGTCCCACAGCAGCCCGACAAGCTTCCATGCGCCTTACGCATCGCACGGATGCAGTAATCGTTGAATCGAACGCCTTTTGTCCGCGCCACATATTACACATGTATGTAGCCCAACACAGTGCCGCAGAGTGTGAATCAGATTAGCATAATTGCGCTTGCATGAAAGCAGGTGCCGTGGGATGGGCGAGCACCTCGGCGGCGCTGAAGATCCGCAGACACGTCTGACATTTCCTGAGACGGATGCTCGGGCTGAGTCATTGGCGCCGTTGCGTAACTCAGACGCGAGATCGCGAGCCGCGGCCTCCCGCGGACACCGTACCGTAATTATCACGAAAGGTCACCTCGCGTGGCAGAGAAACGCCAAACGGGGCTTTGGTGTGTGAGATGGCATTTCCTGCGGCCTGTGTGGGCTCGGGCTACGCTGTTGTGTATGTTGTTCAGCACGAGGGGTTTGTGTGTATGCGTAGGGGGTGTAGAGAGAGAGAGAGAGAGAGAGAGAGAGAGAGAGAGAGAGAGAGAGAGACGTCGGCTCTTGAAGTGGATTAGCCTGCTGTGCGTTTGAAAGCTGAATCTCCCCACACGTACAGTACGTGGTTAAACATGTTGTGCACATCTATTGAGATGAATTCACTTAGCTGTGTTGACAGGAGTTTTGGAGATCCTTCAGTGTGTGTGTTTTTTTTTTTTTTTCATTATAATTTTCCTCTATTTTTCTGAACCCAGTTTCAATGGTTATATATTCACAAGCAATGTTTGGCCGTGGAAAATAGCGAGATCATCCCTAGCTGTTCAATGTACTGCTCAATGTAATATTCTGTGCATCCAGTCAAGTCACGCTATAAAATCCTTCAGAAGTAAAGATTTGTAGTGCAGGGCTAGTGCTTATGGTGTTATGCAGGTGTAACATCAGTGAATTTCCTCTCTTAACATCTCGTGGGGGTTTGCTTCCCTGAGTCTCCTCTGGAGATGGGAAATGCCTTCCATATGTTCTCCAGTAAACACTTACTTTTCCGGTCTTCTCCACCTCCTCACATCCCCCCCCCCCTACACACACACACACACACACACACACACCTCTTCCCCTCTTCCCACCTCCCCACCACAGCGGTGCAGAGCTACCTGTTTGTGTGATCAGCGGATGCCTTCCTGAGCCAATTAATTGACTCTTAATTATGCAGTGATTCCCCCCCGCTAATGAAGACGCATAGCTTTGCCACCACAGGAGTGAATCTGTGGTAGTCACGTGACCAGGGAGACCAACTCTGTCAACTGTTCAAGTGAGGGAGGAACGTCAAACGTCTGTCCTGGGAAATTCAACACAATAGACTTTTTGCACTCACATTTGCTCACTGCCCTTATCAAAGAAAGTAAAGGTAAAGTTAATTTTATCAAGTAAACTCAAGTGCAGCTGAAGTATAATTCCCAAGTTTTCTTTAGGCAGTAAGTTTATTAGTACAAATGTACTCGTGGTGCATTTGTGCATGTACTGTGTTTATACTTCTTCAGACAAAAAGGTGTGCTAGAAGTATATAACTAGTATCTCTAGTAGTTTACTTACAGTGTACTACTAATTTATTAGTATAAACTGAAAGTGGGCCGATTTAGTCTGGATTTAACAATCTAGCAAGAAGGCGCTGGAGATCACGTTTCCTATAATACTGCATACAGTACATACAGTACCTGTGTGCTGCCTGGCTAAAGATTAAAGATTAAATGCACACACTTTGTTGAGCGTTGTTTACCTCATACAAACTGAGCTACCAGAGGAGGAAGTGCCAGGGATGGAAGTGGTAGTGTGTTAAGCATTTCCGTATACTGTACTGTATTAACAAAAACATGAATCAGTTTAGATACCAAGCAGGACAATGAGAATTCTTTGTTGTCTACCCCAGAGTTAGATAAGAGGTTAGATTTATTGTCTGTGCGTACAATAAATTGGTCTGACAACCCCACCGTTAGCCTAGCCTAACTTGAATTTCCCCTTGGGGATCAATAAAGTATCTATTTATCTATCTATCTATCTACTGCATCTAGCTTTAATAGGTACATTTACCCGTTTGTCCATTTGTGTCCAGTTGTGCTGGTGTAGATGCCAGTGCTGCTGATGGTGGGTGGATGAGGAGGCTTCGGGGATCCAAGGGCTTGTGTGCCCAGCGCTGTAGTGCCCCAGGCAGACCGCACCTCTGTTTCAGCTTAGCTGGTGCTCCATATGCCTCCCAAGGGGATTGAGGTTTGTGCACATGCACATTGTGTTTGTGTGTGTGTGTGTGTGTGTGCGCGTGCGCGTGTGTGTGTGTGTGCCGCACGTGCGTGTGTGCGTGCGTGTGTGTTTGTGTGTGTGTGTGTGTATGTGTGTGTGTTTGTGTGTGAGACTTGCCCGTGTGTGAGCCAAACAAAAACAGAGACGTGCACTGTGATTTGCTGAACTTCAGACAGGTACAGAGAGATGGAAAGAAATGGAGAGAAAGAGAGAAATGGAGAGATGGAACATTCAGGTACTCAGCTCTGAGCCAGTACATCCGCTCCACTTTCCTCGTCACCCTCCAGCTAAACCCCCCCTCCTCCCTCCCCTCCCCATCTGGAGGGCCATGAGAAGGCCAGGCACTTCACTCAGTATTCAGCTCCGTGACAGCACCATTCTCTCACATTCGTGCTTGAGGACAACCCCACTTTGTTGTCTGGTGTCAAAGCCAGACTTTGTTTTTGTTTTTTTTTCTTTTAAAGAAAAACTGGATCTACTTTTAACAACAAAGAAATGGTGTGCTGTTTTTCTAACAACTAGACTTGGTCACCCTGAACTCTTGCTTTTCTCACTTGCGAATCTTTTTCTGGCGGTGACTAATGACCTTGATCCCGACTTTCACTGGTCAGAGAGGTCTCAGCTTTACTTCCTGTCTGTATGTCTGTCTGTCTACCTGGATTCTTCATCCACGTCCAGAGCGCCATCCTCTCGCGCTTTGACTTGCACTTTGAAATCTCATTTTGCCCAAACGTTTACCAAATCCAAGCAGAGATCCAAAGTGTCAGTTTTAACAACAGATCCCTCAACTGGACCAGAGCCCTGAACTGTTGCTCTCATCGCTCCTGGACCTTTTTTTTTTTTCTTGTCTGTCCTTGGCCTTGACCTTGCCACCGATCTTCACTCTACTGCCTGCCTGGACAGCCAGGGTCAAACTGGCCTCTAATGAAAAGGTTTGCCTTCTGCCCGGCCGCTCCGGCCAATACATCACTCCGACAGCACGGGGAAGATGACCAGCCTCCTGGCGCAACGTCCACCCTTTAAGCCTCCCGGTGCGGGCAGGAAAAGAACAAATTTCAATTTACTGCCCACACGAATGTAATCTACTCGTGCTGGGAACTTCAAAGGTGTCAGTGTAGGTGGGGGGAGGGGGGGGGGTTGGACCAGAGGGCTGGCTGGTGGCTAGAAGGGAAGGGTGAGCAGCTCTTTAGAAGGTAACATGTGACCTGTTAGAAGCTGCAACAGTATGAAGGCTGGGCTTAAAGAGGAGATGGAGCGAGCAGGATCCCAGTTCCTGTTGTACCCCAGACTTTGGCATCAGTGTCATGGTACAGCAATGGTGATGGGGGAAATAGATGAGTCCCCTTGAAGTCTCTCTCTCTCTCTCTCTCTCTCTCTCTCTCTCTCTCTCTCTCTCTCTATCTCTGTTCCCGGTTGCCTTTCATTTCCTGCATGTAATCCAGCCACTGGTCGGAAGAGCAGAGCTTCAAATTAAACCTCCGTCCATGAAAGCGGATCAGCCGCCTCACATAGATGGAGCACTTTCCATGTTCCCATACCGGAATCTGCTCACTTCATATTTCTGCCCACCATTCTGACCCACAAGCATCTGGAGGTCCTAACAATGTGTGTCTGGGTTACTTTCACTGAAATTACCCATCTGTACCCACAGTGTGTATGTACTTGCAGATAAACAGACACACACACACGCACGCACACACACACACACACACACACACACACACACACACACACACACACACACACACACACACACACACACACACACACACACACACACACACACACACACACACACACACACACACACACACACACACACACACACACACTCTCTCTCATTTAGCCAGGTGCATTTGTATTCCACTCTGATGCCCCTGAGCCATTTTGGATTGGGGGCCTATTTTTCAGCTCTGGCTTTGAAATATAATCACGCAGCAGACAGCGCAAATGGAAAAACAGCATTCAGACAGGCCACGCCGGACCGATTCATTATTGAAATATTTTTTTGCAGGAGGGCAATCCTCAGAAAGATAAAAAGCCTGGCTGGACGTTGAGAGGCCTGGCTCCACACAGCTGAACTCCATTTGGCCTGCACTCACACACAACATGCATGCAAACACACACACACACACACACACAGACACACAAACACACGAATAGAAGACAAAGAAAGCAAGATTTCAGTCTTTCGATCCCCAACAGTCTCCATTAAAATAAGCAGCATGGGTGAATGTCGAAGGATACGTTTCCTCAAATTGATTCAGGTTACCTTTAATCTCTTTGGAGACCGAAGTGTGCCAGTGTGCCAGTGTGCCAGTGTCTAGTTTAAGGGACAGATCCCTGCCTTGCCCCGTGATCTCCGTGATCAATCCCAGTTCATCCTGATTTAAGGCGCTTTTCCATTTGGCAGTCAGCGACTTCCATGGTGTCTATCAAACTTGGTGAACTTTCGCTTTTGGCCAGAGCACAAAGTCCTCTTACGGTGAGCAGGCCTTAACCTCACTGAGTGGTGTGACCTACTGTACTCTTCCACCTCCTGTTCCCACTTGCCATAACATACTGTATTTAGCGAAAAACTCTTTCACGACCTCCGACCTCGTCAAATATTGCAAATGGGGGGGGGGGGGGGGCTACAAACCTTTACACACCATTTAAGCTAATGGCATGCATCACTCTCTTCTACTTTTTAGTCATGTACATGGTTGGAGCACAGAGATTAGCAGGCTAATTTTAGATATTAATTGCTGTAAATTCTCCCTCTCATCCTACGGGGTGACTCACACTATAGGTCAGTGGGGCCTTTTGATGCACAGGTCTATTGACCTCACCCTCACAAACCTGAAGGAGGCGTAGAGGCACATCAAAGCCCTTTGCCTCTGACATTACTGAGCTCAGACATTATCTTTGACCCTGTCACTCTCAAGCCCCCCCAACCACCACCACCACCACCCCCAGCAGAGACAAGGGAAGAGGGGGGTAATCGACAGTGCGTCACCGAGAGACAGTGTCTGGGTGAACGCCTTTGATGAGTTTTGTTGTGCACTGACGTCAAGCAGAGCAAAGGGGCCAATTACGAGCCCAGGCTCACACATTTTGGGAACATTTCACTGAGCTGAAGATTTTGTTTGAAAAAGGAGGAAATTGCAGAAACACATTCAAAACAAATTGAACAGACACAAATACACATTCATGTGATCACTAAAACAAATTTATAGGTATAGCCTCGTCCACATACTTACAGGTAGTCCTATACATTACTATCATATTCTATTGCACACATTCACGTATACGTATCTATTTATTTATCTATCTAGATAGACAGCCAGACAGACAGACAGACAGCACACAAGATGGAGCCAGCGGACAAAATTGTAGCACACTCAAAGAAACACATGCGCGCACACAAACACAAACACACACACACACACACACCCACACAAGCCCGGGCTGCCCACATGAGCAGACATACTCTGGCACTTGCCCACCCGTTCTGCTGAGGGAATATGGGTCAGCACTAGCCGGGGGAGTGGAGCCGTCGCCGTGGAGCTCCATCGGACTATCGGCCGCGCTCATCTCGCTGGGCGCTCCGCTTGCCCGCGTTAGTCATGCATCACATCTCAGTAGTGTGTGTGTGTGTGTGTGTGAGTGTGTGTGTGTGTGTGTGTGTGTTTGTGTGTGTGTGATTTTATGTATTTGTGTGTGAGCAATATTGTGTGTGTGTGTGTGTGTGTGTGTGTATGTGTGTGTGATTTTATGTATTTGTGAGCAATATTGTGTGTGTGTGTGTGATTTGATGTACTGTATTTGTGTGTGTGTGTATGTATGTCTGTGTGGGCTTGTGCAAGATTGCATGTCTCTGGGCGTGTGCGTGGGTTAATACGTCTATAACCGCAGCCTCCAAACTTTCCCGTCTTTTTTGAAACGCGGCAGCGGGGCGTCTCGTGTCCTGCCATGTGGGCAAGAGGCTGCAGCTAGCTGCCCGCCAGCTTCAAAAGGGCCACTCCGCTCACCTCTCAGAGTCACAGAGGGAACCCGGCGTCTGATGCAGGAGGTGTGAAAGCCACTCGCAGGAAGTTTGCAATTCTCACCGTCACCGCCCCAGTCTTGCGCTGGGTGAGAATGAAAGGAAAAAGGGGACATCGCACCCCTCTGTTGGAGTGTATAATCAGACGGAAGGGTTCTTACGGATCGCTTGTGTGTGCACTGTGGACTCATGCTGAGGATGAGAGGACCAAGTGTGTGGTTTTCTTTTGTGAGAGAGAGAGAGAGAGAGAGAGAGAATGATTGAGTGACCAAGAAGTGACAGAGAAAGATCTAGTGCATCGGAAAGGGGAGAGAAAATAGGCGGGCGTGTATATTTCGCATTTACACCCCCACCTATTTTCTCTCCCCTTCCCGATGCTAGATCTGGGTTGGATGCACAGCAGGGGCGGAAGCAAGCGAGACCGGGCAAGCGCTGCCGAGAAGGCAAACGTCTCACGTTGGATTGAGAGGCAGCGGAGTGCAAAGCGGTGATGAGCGACATTGTAGGAGTTCGGCTGTGACTGTGACTGCGCCGGTGGCTGTGACGGAGTAGGCCCTAGATGACAGCTTTATGGCTTCCGCACCACTGTCCCTGTTCCTGGATTGGATCCTTACGCCACACCTCTGGATCCCACAGGGGGCCCCAGAGAGCCCGCGTGCCCAAGCGCTCAGCCACTCACTCACCCGCCCGCCCAACCTCCCGTCCTATCCGGCCTCCTTTCTCCCTGTTTCACTCGGCGTTCTTTGACACCCTCACTAGCAAGTGCTAACAACATCAGAATTGGCTGGCCTGTCCCAAGAGACTGACTCACTCTCTCCCTCCCTCCCTTCCTTCCATCCTTGTGCTCTCTCTCTCTCTCTCTCTCTCTCTCTCTCTCTCTCTCTCTCTCTCTCTCCTCTCTGTCTTCCTCTCTCTCTCTCCTTGGTTGCTGGGTTATACTGGGTAAATACATTAGCCTAGTGGCCCGGTGTGTTTGGGGGGGGGGGGGTGGGATCACGTGACCCTGGGCTTTCTCCCTCTTAGCTTAACTTAAGCTGCAGGCCAGGTCGATGTCATTATCTTAGCGAGCGCTCATGGAGTCGATGGAACCTGTAGGGCTTGCCGCTCGGTACGTACACATGCTTTCCTCTTGTTCCACTTGCCAGTGTCATCAGTCACCCTAATGGACATTTCAGGAGGGGGGGAAGGGGCTTGTTCACCGTAACCAGGCAAAGGGGTAGAGAAGTGTGTTATTTCACCGTGTTTAATTGTGCCTGTTGTCAAACGGTCTTCAGCAGCTACAGTAGTTTGGTAATGGGGTCAGAAGTCAAGACAAAAGGTTGAGCTATAACGACTGGCTAAGTGGGTTTCAGCGTTTTGGAAATTCTAGTGCCGCATTCAGAATTGTATTCCTAAAAGCTTATTTCGGAGGAAAGGGGTTAGGATTTTTTTTTTTTTTTTTTTTTTCTGTGGAAGCTGCTTTGAAGAGGAATTAGCCATAACACTCCAAGTGCAGCTGCGCTTACCAAACTCCCTTAAACTCTGCATAAAGCGATCCTGAATGCTGTATTTGTCTTAAGCCACGTTCAATCAATACCTCAGGAAATAACAACCCTCTTTACTAAATGGCAGATTTGCCTTAAGTCGACGGCATGGCGCCATTAGCATTTGGAACAGAATGTGAAGATTTGGGGGGGGATTGAGAGATCCACAGCTGTGGAAGGGGATACACACACGCAGGCAGTTTATCCCCAGCAGAAGCAGAACAGGTTTCCATCTCCTAAGCATGGAACTAGTGGCAAACCAGGAGCCAGGATTTTGTGTGTACTGTATGTAGGTGATAAGTGATGTTTGAGTTTTAAAACCCCCAAAACACCACAAGTTAGATCCACTCTGTGGATGGTGTTGTTTACACTGGCACATCATTTTGAGCTTTTTTGTTTTCCTGGTTTTGTTTTCTGTGTGCACTGCACGTGTTTTGTCTGTCTGTCTGTCTGTCTGTCTGTCTTTCTTGCTGTGTGTGAATGTGTGTGTGTTTTTGTGTTTGTGTCTGTGTGTGTGTGTGTGTGTGTGTGTGTGTGTGTGTGTGTGTGTGTGTGTGTGTGTGTGTGTGTGTATGTGTCTGTCTGTCTGTCTGTCTGTGTCTGTGTCTGTGTCTGTGTCTGTGTCTGTGTCTGTGTGTGTGTGTGTGTGTGTGTGTGTGTGTGTTTGTATTGTTGATGGGTCCATGTGAGAGGCCCCTAAGTCAGCTCTGTGAGATCTGCAAAGAGTCGCGTCGTGGGCTCAGAAATGAACACTCCAGGCCACGCGGCTGCCTAATCTGAGCCAGTGCCCGCGCGCCGCTTTAATCCCACTTGATCAGAAAAAGTGGATTGGACCGTTATGGACTCAGGCTCTAGCGGCCCAGATGCACTGGCCTGATGATGGATGACTTGGCTTTGAGGGAGAGAGAGAGAGATAGGAGGCTTCTTTATCTATTTGTTGCAGTTTCACACACAAACACACACACACACACACACACCACACACAGCGCCCGAGAGAGAGTGAGAGAGAGAGAGAGAGAGAGAGAGAGAGAGAGAGAGAGAAACATTAAATGCACATACTCACACTTTCTGTGGTACCAGTGCACGTCTCTCTATTTTGTATGTATGTACTTTGTGAGGGACCAGGCAGTAAGGCAGATAACGTTTCAAAATAAACATTTCTTCTCGTAAAAAAATAATCGTAATCAAAACCAGCAGAATCTTCAAACAAAGCATCAATGTGCATGTGTGCTCCATGTTGTGGACGACGACCGTACGGCCTAAAATGTGCTAATGGAACACTGTGCTGTCTATTATCATTCCTTGCGTACATGACACCAAGGTGTGGACATATTTGTGTGAGACCACCGAGTAGGAAGGCAAGGGCGTTTCGCATTTATGTGTAATGAAGCAGTGTGTGTGTGTGTGTGTGTGTGTGTGTGTGTGTGTGTGTGTGTGTGTGTGTGTGTGTGTGTGTGTGTGTGTGTGGACTAAAGGAAGTGTAGCGTTTGTGTTTGTCTGATTTATGCCTGAGGTTGATGCCGGGGTCTGCAGGGCCATCAAGACACACTGATAATGTCAAGCAGCACAACTAAGCTCCATGCATTTAATCAGGAGAGGAAACATAATTGTGTTCGTGTGTGTGTGTGTGTGTGTGTGTGTGTGTGTGTGTGTGTGTGTGTGTGTGTGTGTGTGTGTGTGTGTGTGTGTGTGTGTGTGTGTGTGTGTGTGTGTGTGTGTGTGTGTGTGTGTGTGTGTGTGTGTGTGTGTGTGTGTGTGTGTGGTGTGTTTGTTTGTCACCACGGGCAAGGTCACAACAGTGGCAGCAGCAGCCTCCTCTGTCAGTTACGATTAGAGTTGAGTGTGGAGGCAAGCACAGTGGCTTGCTGGCAATGAGCCTTGGACGTGCCGTGGTGTAACATGCAGCAAGAGAATTTAACCTGTCAGATAGCGTTAGCAATGGTCTCCCTTACCCACCCGCTTCAAATGTGAACCCTGTGTGATGTTCTTATGGGTCCCGACCTCAGGAAATGGTGGCGATGCCATTGTTATACCCACTCCAACTTGACTGGCTATAGGGCTAGGATCCTAATATTGTCACTTAAAGGGATAGTTCGGGTTTTAAGACACGAAGTTATATGGGTTCTCTGTCAGCAACGTTGTGCATCAGCACTGACTTACCCCCCGACAGCGTCCTGTGAGCCGAGATCCAGCCGGTTTTTGATCGTTTTTGATGCCGGACTATTTTCTTCAGCAAGTTTTTGGGGTCACGAAAGTAAAGTGTTTTTCTTCTCAAAACCATATGCGTTCAACAGAGTGATATATTTGCACCACAAAAACGTTGTCCAGCTGTCAGTAGCGCGCAGTGATAGGAATCGCGAAAAATAAGTAAGTGATAACGAGGTTTGAATTTTTCCTGGACAACGTTTTTGTGGTGCAAATATATCACTCTTTTGAACGCATATGGTTTTGAGAAGAAAAACACTTTACTTTCGTGACCCCAGAAACTTGCCGGACTACTTTCTTCTAGGGCTGTTCGATTTTGCCCAAAAATAAAATCTCGATTTTCTTTTCTCAAAATCCGATTTTCGATTACGATTACGATTATTTTGTGAAATGACAAAAGGCAAGAATTTATTTAAAATATGCTGTTTTTTAATGAACATTTTGCAAATAATTTCCCCATTGGGATTTAAGTGCAAATATTGTTCTTATTATACAATATTAACTATTAATAATTAATTTTGAATGATTGATATTAAGAAACTTTTTTTAACTTTTGCCACAAAATTCAACACTTGCAAACATAAGTGCAGTAATTACCCTAGTTCAGGGGTCGGCAACCCAAAATGTTCAAAGAGCCATTTTGGACCAAAAAAACAAAAAACAAATCTGTCTGGAGCCGCAAAAAATAAAAAGCCTTATGTAAGCCTTATATGAAGGTAACACAGGCTGTAAGTGTATATTATCTATATTAGCCTACTATCAAAATGACTAAGTAGGCTACAACGAGGCTACATAATGAGCTTTCATGATTAAATGTTTTTCCCTACAGCGCATCTCGGAGAGAATGACACACCACGTGACTACTCCGCTGGTGCTTTAAGTTCAACTTCGTGTAATCACCGTCCGTGAACCGTTGCTTTCCACGTTTTAATATCTCTCAGGTTGCAACAAAATTTCTCCAGAAGTAGGCTACTGCAATCACACTTTTTCTCTCAGTCCCAACTGGGTAGTCGGCTGCAAATGTAGCATGCCTTCCCTGAAAATGTCTTTCTAAATGTCTCTCTTTTTGTTGTTCGCCAACTTCTCATTACAAAGCAAGCAAACATGCAGGCAATCCTTCCGCAATGGCAATGAAAGCAAATGATTCGGTAATTTCTGCCTTAAATTCTCTGATCTCATCGGCTATCTTTCTCTTTTTCCCTTTGGGATCCATGCCATGGCCATGCTGACACCCGCCGGTTTGTTTACAACCACAGCCACCTGCATGGCACGGCGCCGCCCTGAAACGTGTGTCGCAGGCTATCAAATCTTCGTTGACAGAAATGTTGAACTTTAATATTTATTATTCACATTTTTACAACATTGGAAAACGTTAAGAATGTTTGTCCTGATACAGAAACCATATTAAAACAAACAAACAAAAATCCCCCCATTCATTTTCATACATTTTTGAAGACGCTCAGGGAGCCACCAGGGTTGCGCTAAAGAGCCGCATGCGGCTCCAGAGCCGCAGGTTGCCGACCCCTGCCCTAGTTAAAGTGAAAAATCGATTTTACGATGTCATATTTTCAGAATTTCGATTACGATTTAAAATTAAAATCTCGATTACGATTAAAAATCGATTAATTGCACAGCCCTACTTTCTTCAGCATCAAAAACCGGCTGGATCTCGGCTCACAGGACGTTGTTGCGGGGTAAGTCAGTGCTGATGCACACTGACGGGGAACCCATATAACTTCGTGTCTTAAAACCCGAACTATCCCTTTAATAGAGTGTGATTCATAAATAATCCGAATTATCTGCAGTTTGCTAATCCTTACATTCTGTGGACCATCCATGGCTTTTAATGTGTTTGCATTTGAAAACCAGTGCGATTACGTAACACCTAACATGAATGAGTTCTCCAATGACAATTTCAGAGCAAAACCGACGGGAGTGTTTTTAGCTCGCAATAAGGACTTAAATGCCTCCGTTTCTCTCAGACACGTGGCATCTTACAGTACGTGCAGAAGAGTGGGAGACGCATCAATGAAAACCATGCTCATTCAGCCACATGTCAGGAAAACAATGAGGACGCATCTCTATCTCCTCATAAGATGATTTATGCCGTCTCCATCAAGTGAATGCACATGTTATCTGAATTTGTCGCATACGTCTGTCTCGTTAAGCGTAGCTAAAAAGAGGCGATTGGTTGAAAATTGGAGCAGTTACCATCACCCTCATTCTCTCTGTCTCTCTCGCCGTGTGTTCTGTTGACACACGACGAGTCTGTCTTTTGTCTCGTTTTCGTGCTCGCAGTCTCTCCCCTCCGACCACCCGTGACAAGCCTTTTGAGGTGAAGTGGTTTTCGGGATCCGTGAAATAGCAAAACGGCGGCGACTTAATGTCAAGCGGTTTGAGGGAATTAGTCTTTCGGAAACGTCACCCCCGCACTGAGGGAGAGGCGCGCCACAGCTGGGAGGCGGCAGGAGGCTTTTTAACTTTTCCTCCCCCGAGGTGCCTGCCGCTTGTAATTGAAACTAAAAATAGCCGGGAGACAACTAACCAAAATTCGTTCCCAAGCTGCTCTAGCCATTTCCCTCTGTCTTTTTAGCTCCCTATTTTTTGCACATACAATTTATCTTTCTCTCTCACTCTCTCTCTTTTCTTCTCCCTCTTCCTTCTTCTCCTCCCCTTGCACTCATTCTCTCTATCTCCATCCTTACGTAACACGGCTTAAATAGACCCCTGTGTCTGTGCAGACCGCATGATGTTTCGTCTCTTACGCGGTATGCGTTCTGGTACCTTTGTCTCTCGTCGTGTTATTTGGCACCGACGTGTTGCCTCTGTGTTAATCAGGGGCTGTCCGTCCCTGCCTGTGACTCGTGATGTGCGGTGTTGTGTTGTGTTGTGTTGTGTTGTGTTGTGGTACATACGCAGGCAGCAGCCGCTCCTGTGGGACCCGTCTCTTTCTCTTGTCGCCCTCTCCCCGTTGTGTTCTACCTTGTCAACCCACAGGCAGATTATGTCACAGCTAGTTAGGACTCCTGAATGCGTGGCTAATGATGTTTAATTGCGCTCCAGCCCAAGAAATCTCCAAACACGTTTTGATCAACAAGCATATTTTTGTGTGTACAAGTGTGTGTGTGTTATGTGCGTGTGTGTGTGTGTGTGCCTGTGTGAGAGTATGTTTATGTGAGTTTGTGTGTGTGAGCAGGTGTGTGCATGACTGCCTGGATGTTAGTGTTTTGTCATGTATATGATTTGTTATTCTGTCTGCTCATAAACTGAACATATGGTTATATTGTGTGTCTTGTATGATATGCTCATACTGTTGTTGTTGTTGTTGTTGTTGTTGTTGTTGTTGGTATAGGTATACATGTTCTAGTGTGGCCACACATGAACCAGACTCAGCCACAGGTGATGTAGTCAGTGGTGGTATGGAGGAGTGGGTGAGTCGCCAGGTGATAGATGATGGGTGGCAGGGTGCTGACACAGACGCTGCCTGGTGGGAGGTTGCTGGAGGAGGGCACTGCCAGCACACCTCTGCCAGGGGCCCAGCTGGCACACAGCATGGTCCAGATGCCTGGAGAAGCAGACTGTAGCAAACGGAAAAGGATCTCCCTGCTGGGTACTTCATATCACTGATCCCAAAAGAACACTGGATTTTGGGGGTCCATACCACACTCGCATCCAGTTGCCCACTGGGACTCGGGTCATTTCCCGATCCCACCCCATCTCTCTCTATCTTCACTCACCCAAAAATATAGATGCCCTACACGCATGCATACAGAGACAGAGAGACACAATAAAGCATATTGAGACATGACCTCACCACCTAAGCATGCTAAAAGACAAACAATCGTTGGAAAGTAAAGTGAACAAAAGCCTACACATGTAGTGTGTATGCCATTTGTCTGAGGATGGTGTTGCCATAATGCGCCAGCGTAGGTCGCGATGGCCTGGCCAAGAGCACCCGCCAGCTCAATCGCCATAATTATGACTGCGGCTATATATTCCGCCATAATCCCTTATAGGGGCCTTATCCGTGCGTCATATGTTAGAGACGCACTCGGGCCAAGTCAGACGTGAAAACCCTGCAGCGCTGGAACTGTTGATAAGTCCTGGCTAATGGCAGTAATCCCCCGCAGAGATCGCCGTTCCCTCCCCAGGCAATCGCTGGCTAGGCTAGGCTAGGCTAGGCTAGGCTAGGCCAGCGCTGGGCTACTCCTGACTGTACATGTAGGCTGGAGGCCAGGGGGGTGGGGTGGGGTGGGGATCTGACCGATTTATCCCTCCGGCAGGTCACCCACGTGGCCGCATGTTTACCAGTGGCTTAAGGCCGTGGGATCAGCTGTTACGTGACGGCCAGGCCTTCGTTCTGCTAATGATGCTCATCTTCTACGTAGAACGTTGTACATGACACAACACCACACACTCCCTCTCATCCCTTGTGGTACTCCCCCTGCGTATACTGAAGAAGGCTCTGGTTGTTCTTGTCATGACCGATATGCCCCAAAATGCCCTGAACGGTACGATGGGTATAGTTACACTCACAGCGGCACAAGCACAGGACAAACAAACGCATGAGTTCACTTTACGGGCGGCGTGTGTTGGATAACAGCATCTGTTACACTGAGAAATGTAAACAAAGGAAGGAGTCTCCACGATAACAGGCCATTTGACCTTTTAAGGATGGATAAGCTGCAAAAGTTCAGGTGATGTCATCTGGATAATTCAGAAGATTGAATTGGCGATGACATTCTGCGGTGCCTGGTGCTGCTGCTTCGTGTAGCTTATTCACGAGGCAGGGCAGGCACCAGCTTTGTTTTAATGGTGACCTTTTGTGGTTAGAAGGATGTGACATGTTTTGATAACAATTTGCGCTTATTTATTTTGGCGACGGCTTCTCGTATTCTCGCACCATCTGCTGAGTGCTAAAGGGGAGGGTGGAGGGCAGATCGTTAATGGACGTTTTGGGGCCCGATGAACGGATGACCGCTCGTCCCAGAAGTGTTCTTACACACAAGCAACGCTTTTTGGAGAGCACGGGAAGGTGACGGATAGAAACGAGAGAAAAAGACGATGGGCACAGACAGAGTGAGATAAGGGAGAGTGGCACATACAACACGAGAGAGACAAGGTGAGCAAGAGAGACGAGCGTGAAGTGAGCGCCAGAGACAAAGCGAGAGACGGAGAAAGGTGTCAACAACAAAGCCACTGAGCGAGGCTGAGAGTGAGAAAGGCTAAGAAGAAGCTGAGGGGAAATATGTTTGTTTTGCACCATGAAGTCTCTTCACCCGTTCATAGCAGGGGGGGAGGGGGGAGGGGGGGAGGGGGGGGGGGTCATGCAGCAATGAGCTTGGCAGCACTCATCAACTCTCTGGCCGGTGAATCAGCCATAGGCTTTTATTTCCTCCGAAAAAAAAAAAAAGAAATGTCCCCGCTTTTGTCCTGTCACAAAGCTGTAATTTTCGCCGTAATCACTGGCTTTCAAAAGAACAAGCCATTTGTTGTCATTTCTCTTTCCCTCCCATTACTCCTCTTGAAGTGCTTTCTGTCGTCCTCCGTGGCTCCCGCGGGCGAGATTGGCGATGGCGAGGGCCAGATTACACGTTTCAGAGGAGACGGACGGAGGGGTGCCGAAAAGTGGACTTCATTGTGGATTAACCTGCAGTGCTGGGCACTTTATTAAGATGGAGATGTGTGGTGCTCGACTAAAAGCAGTCGTGCGCTCGGCATTCAGCTGAAGCTAAGCGTTCCACACAGCGGTTCTCCTTGTTGAGTGCCTGCTTGGCCTTGCCTGGGTATACAAGTGAGAGGGAACATTATGAAATGTCAGATCATAGATCAACGACTGAAAATACAGTGCATTTAGACAAGTGCACACCTTTCTTGTTTCATAGTATTTCTGTCTTTGTTTATTCGTTTGGTTGTCTCCCCATCCCCAGTCCTGCCCGTGTGTCTGTCTCGAAGCCTTGTCGATGGCCATTTTGTGACTCCATTTGCGGTTCGCTAATTAATATGGGGAGCGAGCTCTGGCAGTTCATCCTTATTCTCCCGGTGCCACCTTATGGTTAGGATGGATTTATCTGCGCAATGTTTCAGGAAGCAAACAGATGTCCCATTCCAGGAAGGACGTGCCCAGAATCTGGAAAGCTCCGCAGTTGCTTTGGCTTCATGCTGCTGGGGGACTGAAAGACGACCCCCCACCCGACACATTCATTCTCTCTCTCTCTCTCTCTCTCTCTCTCTCTCTCTCACGCACACACACACACACACACACACACACACACACACACACACACACAAACACCACCACACCCTGGTAGGCTGGGAGAAATGACCTCTTCGCTGAGCATGAATATGGAAAGTTGTTGCTTTAGCACGGCCTGCCACGTGGATGGGAGGGAGACACAGCAGTTGAGTTGAGGACTGGTTTTCAGTTGGTCGCCACTTTGAAATGAAGACATGTCGTTCATGAGAAAGTTTATGAGGGTTGAATTGAGAAATGTTGTTGATGCCTGTTGATCATAATGATGCTTTATGAGGGTTGAGGGTCTGAGGGTTTTGGATTCATATTTGGTGGTTATCTATCTGGTGAACTGTAGCCACCTACTCATGGTGAAAATAAAGTGGTTTTAAAGTAGGGGATGTTTTAGTGTTTAGTGAACCCAGCCCACATGCCGTACAGTCTCATACACACACACACACACACACACACACACACACAGATACACACTGCCCTGTGTCCTTTTCACCTGTCACTCTGAATTGAATCTGCCATCGGTGACGAGTGTGTCCTCATCCTCCGCTTCCTGAGTCGCCTCCAGAGCTGGGGGGCCCAGATTGCACTAAGTCTTGCCAACGTCTCATGCTGCCTGAGAGAGAGAGAGAGAGGGAGAGAGAGAGACAGACAGAGAGAGAGATGGAGAGATGGGGAGAGAGAGAGGGAGAGAGCGAGAGAGGGAGAGAGAGACAGAGAGAGAGAGATGGAGAGAGAGAGGGAGAGAGCGAGAGAGATGGAGAGAGAGAGAGACAGACAGAGAGAGGGAGAGAGAGAGGGAGAGAGAGAGATATGAAGAGAGCAAGGGAGAAAGTGAGAGAGATAGAGGGAGAGAGATATATGAAGAGAGCGAGAGATAGAGGGAGGGAGTGAGAGCGAGAGAGAGAGATGGAGAGCGAGAGGGAGGGAGGCAGCTGGTGGGATGTGAACGACAGGACCAGAGAAGGGCCGATGATTCCGAAACACGCCAACCCAGTCTATGCTGCCAACTCTGACAGAGGGCAGCGCGTTTTCATGGGTTGGGGGATAGAGGGCTTAAGATGGAACCAGGACACGAAGCGGAGGCTATGTGGTCATGTGTTTTGATGGCACGGGGACTTGTGCCAGCCAAGACCAGGCAGCAGCAGCAGTGATCACGGCAGATGATTGGAGGTGGGGGCAGTGTGGGGTGGGGTGGGAGAGCCAGGCTGGCACGGTGGCGGAGAGAGGAGGGTCGACGGGGAGTCTTGGCATACGGGCCAGGCTGCCAGGCTACGGGTTTTAGTGACCCAGTGTTGTGCCAGCAGCCTCACCCCGCGCCCCCTATGACCGCGTCCTTCAGATGGCGCCAAGGACCTGCGCAGCAACAGATGTTGGGAGCGCTCGCTCTGAGTGGTGGCAGGGAGGCAGCAACAGCAGCTGCCAAATACCACGCGGCTCGAACTGGGTGTTGCATGTGGTGCTGACCCTTGCTGACACACACACATGTGATATGTGATATGTGAGGGAGTGAGTGATATGTGAGTGAATAAGTGAGTGAGTGAGTGATATGTGAGTGAATAAGTGAGTGAGTGAGTGATATGTGAGGGAGTGAGTGAGTGAGTGAGTGATATGTGAGCGAGTAAGTGATATGTGGGTGAATAAGTGAGTGTGTGAGTGAGTGAGTGATATA